>NC_135122.1:15250392-15557153 GCF_050908995.1 Andrena cerasifolii
ATTAAGAAACCATGCAACGCTTACATAAAGTTTCGCTTAAAAGGGTGGGAAACGGTTTGAGTTTTATTCCACTTGGATAAGAAAATTCGTACAAATACCGACTAGACTTTTCATACGTGTTTAGAATTCTCTCTAGAAATGGGAAATAGAGTCGAAACTAGGTAGAAGAGAAGGAATAGTAGAATGCTCACAGAAACAAAGTAATCTTTATTCTACGATCGAATCGAAATTCGATGCTAAATAAACGAGGCGCCGCATTACCCTCGAAACCGCGCATTCAAACAAATTCGGGAAGGCCTGAGGACTGTTTTAGTTTTGTCACTCAAGCGGTTCCACGTGGAAAGGAAAAAGCCCTGAAATTGTTATGCTCGAGGTCGAGGTACATTCTTCAAATCCTCGGTTAAAAATGCAGAACGCTCGTAACGAGAACCCATTTGAAGCCATAATGAATCTCGTTTCGTCTTTGAAGGACTTGTACGTGGAAATTACATTTCACGTTAGGTTTTATAACAGCAATTTCTGCCACAGCCCCAATTACATCACCGCGTTTGTGCTTTACTTTTTTCTCCCCCCCCGTACCTATCAATTGACAATTTCTGCGCCCGCCAGTAACAATCTTAATTCATTTAGAATCCACTCTATCGCTATTACTACCAATATCCACCCTCCAAGTCCCCGTTATTTCTCCAGGTGGTGATACAAAAAATTTCTTCAGTCACACGTTGCATACCACCCTGTTTTTGCTCTCCTTTCTCCCTTCCCTGCAACTAGCTATCAATTACCAATCTCCATGCCCACCAATAACAATCTTAACTCATTTAGAATCCACTCTACCGCTATTACTGTCAATATCCAACCACTAAGGCCCCGTAATTTCTCCTCACGACGATACAAAAGATTCATTTTGTCACGCGTTCCACGCCACCGAGAAGGATTCCCGGTTTCACGTATCTAATCCTATCCTGTGCCACCGTAAGAGACCATTGTTCTACGTGTCTCGCCGATATCGCGTTATTTTTCCGCGGAATTCCTCGCTGCCCAAATACGTGGCACTTTATGAAACATCCTGCACGCGTATATAACTGGGCGCGAGAACGTACGGACAAAGAAGCAGCTATTTTCCATGCGAGGCAGGTAAGAGGGTCGGGGGCGGGACGGTTAACCCCTGAATCCAGTATAAAAGAGCTCCCCTTGTGTGCATCCCTCTACCGTCCTCGTGTACGCGCGCACGTGCGCAGAGGCTGTCTGCGTGTGCGTGTTCTACCAGCGCTCACGTACGCGTTAGGTCTTACCGGTTATATACGGTTACAGGGTCAAAGGTGAAGCACTGGCCAGTTAGATATATTGCGCGGGTGTTGAGTTTCAACGGCGTCGTTCAGATAACGGTAATCTCGGAGGCCTGGAGAAGACCAACTATGCCGCCGGTGAAATTGAAAGACCCCTGTGGAACGGGAGGGAGCGTCGCCTCGAACGGAGACACAGGAAGACTCGATAAAAATAACACTTCCTCGATTATTTCAGCCTGTTCTTATTTCCCCCGAGGGACTTTGCTTTCTCACCTCTCTTGCCCAGTACTTGGTTCCTCTTGTTGCGCGGAAAGCATGGTCCTTGACTGCAACATTGATGTTGAAGTGGACATTGCGTTTGGTTTTACGTTAAGGGACTTTGAAGCGTAGATAGTTTAAGGGGGTCACTCTCAAAATTTTCGAAAATTGTTCTTCAGGACGTTCGCATATTCGGCTAGCTACGTATTTTCTACGTGTTTTGAGTGCAACCAGGCCGCGAAATTCCTAAAATTGAAGGAGTTACAGTCAAAAATATAGGAGCCTGCACATGAGATCGGATAATGATGTCCAACTTTAAACGTGAACGTAAAATCTCGAAAACCGCTCCAACGATTTGAATGAAAATTTACAGGGAGCTGCAGGAAACTATTCCCCTCCGTGTATTGGGAGCACATTATCAATATAAGTTCTTTAAAAAAAGATAAAAAATATTTTTCCTGCAGAAAATGATAAAATCAGAAATTTCAACATAAAAATTGTATTAATTTGTTTATCAAAATTTTGCTTCTTGCACAAGATGGGGACTGTCTTACAGTTTAAAAAAATGCCTTTACTTTGTGTTTTGGGTAATTCACCTGTCCGGAATCGTGTTCACCATCAAACGGTGCATCGCGTACACGCTCTTGCATTTATATTTATAACTCTTCTTCCCATAAATACATTTGAAATTTTCTTTTTGCGCATTGAAGTCAACGAAATGCCGCTTAAAAATTAAAACAGAGAAATTATCTATATATACATTTATTACTTCAGAATCTGCGTTTTAGGAAGGGCCTGATTTTGGGCTGTTGAGGGTAACCTACCCCCTTAACGCGTTGAGTTTCACCGTGATAATGTTTGGTAATAGAATATTCCCTTTTGTGTAGGTATGAAGGCTGTGCGTGTGTTTTTAATTATTTTGTAATTCAGGGGTTGTCTAGTGTATGTAAGCTTTGAAACTCCACCGCACCATATCGTGTAATGATTTCGCTGCGGTGCTTTTAGCCGTCCCGTCGATTCGAATGTTATCCGATTCGCCGGATCCCACGGCTTTGACACCGTTGGTTTATTCCGCTGAAAAAGTGGACCGCCGCGATTGGTCGCGTCCTATCTAATGCCCAACTGGGTATACATGATAAATCCTTATTTTTCAAACCTCTAACCGGCGAGCAACGAAACGATCCCGCGCTAAACCATTTCGGAGATATGTCCTACCATAAAACTGTACAGAATTATCGTTCACCTATTCTACTTGAAAGACAGACGTATTGCTTACAGTCCAGCGTTACGTCAAAGTTGCACCGTCTTTTTTAAAATCGGTATCCAGAGTCCCGAAGTGCACGTCGAAGCTCAAGACCATCGACTCTGGAGACTTAGATCTCAATACGAACAACTCCGTGGTCCCGAAATTCGATGCTCTCAACTGCGAATCATTAATTCCTAACAATTAAATTTTAATGCCCAATGTTCCAGAGCCGTTTTAACTTTAAAATTCCGAATTCTCTTCCACCTCATTTGACTCCACGGAAGCGATGCATAGTCTAGAAATTCGATATCAACGTTAATATCGCGTTATTGGGTGACACCGTGCAACAATTATCTACAAGCTTGAACGTTTGCTGATAAACGTAGCAGGTGTGCGGAGGGAACGTCGCTGAGAACTATTTAGAGCGAACCGACAATTCGGGGTAGTTGAAGCCGCGAGGAAGCCGCGTCACGTATCCTCGTTTTGAAACGATGACTTTCCAACGGCCCCGGTAGGAGAAGATCAGATATCGTCAGGATGTGACGTTGGGGGGATGTATTTATTTGGCGAGCTTGCGGAAAGCCCTTAAGGGTTGCCTTTATTGCCGACCGCTCTCTCACTTTATTCCTTCTACGTGCCCCCAAAACCCGACCTTCTGATAGGGTCCCTGAGAAAGGGGCATTTCTTTCAGACTTCTCCTTTACCGTTGGAATAGGTAATAAAAGCGTAGCGAGATACCGTGTCTGCGATCAACGTGCCCGTGGAAAGATAATCTCGGATCCACGGGTACATTTATTACTTACTGTTCGCGGCATAAACGGACCCTGAAATAGCAAACGATTCGTCCAACTTGCCCCCATTCTACATAAACTTTACCAAGCTTCTCCACGCATCTCTTTAAAACATCTAACCACAATCCTCCAGTCTGTTCGGCGAAACACTTCTAACTACCAAAATGTCCACTTAGAATTCCCGCCCCGTCCCATTAGAAATTTCAACTTTACAGGAAGAAGTTGCGCCTACGGCATAACACGAGCATCCTCTTAGAAGCTCGTACGCACCCACTGCCACGTGTTTAGCCCTCCAGGGAGCAAGTGGCGGCCTGTAACGATCCCTTGCCTGTTACAAAGATCTCGCGTTCCGCGCATCGAGACACGGGGCAAGCCCGAGAAGAAAGGGCAACCGACACGCGGTAGGCGAGCCGATTCACCGATTTCCGGTATCCATTATAATAGAAAGTGTGACGGGCGCGGGGGTATTGATCACGGGGGCGATTGCCAGCGTCCAATCGGTTCTGTTTTTCATTGTCGGTAGAACAAAAGCACGGGGACGATTCATGGAGGGACAAATGTCGGCGGTGGCGGACGCGAATATCGTGACTTTCTGCATCCGGGGGTGCTTTTTCACCAGCGTGCGACAAACAAGCGGTACAGCTACGCCTGTACAGGGAAATCCGACGAGACTCGCGACTTCCTGCTAGGTGTACACACGCCGATCGATCTCTGCGACGCTCCATTGTTAGGATATTGAATTTTTTTTTTTTGCGTCGTCTGGCCGATTTACGTTCGACGACTCGAGTCGTGCCGTCATTAAATCGTAACGCGACTCCCCCGGGTCCCTTCGACGGCGGTCGTGATTGCGATCGTACGAGCATAGATGGAGATGGGCAAACAGGGATGCTTGCTGCTTGCTTCGGTATGAAACTCTGAGCTTGCACCCCCATTGCGCCTTGTAACCTTTACGGGAGCTTTTCGTTATTTGTACGAGATGTAGCTTGGAAGGGATGTGAACTTGAGATGGGGGTAGATATTCCGGAATTTAGAGTTTGTGCAACGTTTATGAATTGCATGTATGGATCTAGGGTAAAGCTACGAAAAAGAGGCACCTAACTAATCTTCTAAACACTTCTTGCTAGATATATAAATTTACCTCCAAGCTCTAAACCTAACACGCCTGACTCTAAGCACTGCTAGGTGCCTTAATTCTTCACCCTCGGTGTCTCGTGACACGTTTGCGACTAGCAGCTCCAGTACGTACGCATCGTCGACCTGGCAACGGCAGATGAACTAAAACTGCCAGAAATTGCAGCGGCGCGTGCAACAAAACGCGAAAGCACTCTGAATGAGAGCCAGCGTTTGAATGTCTTTTGAAGGAGCGAACTGACGTCATTGGATAGCTGTTATTCAGACAAAAGTAAGAGGTTTATTGTTTAACAAAGGTCGCGAGCCTCGTCGTCGTCGCTGGCAGCGGGTATCTTCCGCCCGGCTGCGTCCTCTAAAGGGCCCGCATTTGAAAAGATACGTTTACAGCACTTGGCAAAGACTAATTAAACAGCGGGTCCTCGTAGTTTCGTCCGCGCTCGTAGTTTCTTGTGCTTTAAATTAGCTCCCCGGTCTCTTTGTGGGGTGTCTTGTGCTCGCGTGCGTTCGCGAATAAACTCGCTGGGGTGGGCGTCAAAGACACAAACTCGCGAAGTGTCGTTAAGACGCGTTTTAAGGCGCGAAATAACACACCGAGAAGCCGCGGGCGAATTCGAAGCTAACAGAAAAGCGAGCGAACGGAATTAAACGGCCGGTAGTCCCGCTCCCTCCTCGAGGACAGTATGGCTTGTTAATTACTCGGGGCTAACTGTAGCTAATTGGTGGAAACTGTACGATGTAAAGGCAAGAATCCGTAAGGGAAGCAAACGGATCGCTTTAATGAAGAGTAATGTACACTGAACTGGGGTACTTTGGGCAGATGTGTGCTGCGATACTTGCGCTATATGTTAATTAATTATCGCAAATCCATCAATCAGTTTAGCCTACAATAGTTAAGCCTTGATTAATTAACGAACAATCCCGGATACTGGCATTACAGACTTTATTTCCCTTTCATCTTTTTTAAACCCCTGCTTCTGCCAGGCGAATATATATTCGTTCCAGTTTAAAAATTCCTTAGTTTGTCGCGCGGAGCGACAGCTACGCTCGCGACCTCGAGCCCTGAACATTAATTGCAGACGATTTCCGCGACGAAGCGCTCAGAATGCAGAGACAGTTCTCCTCCCGCCGGGAATTCGCGAGGCGCTCTTTTTCCATACAGTAGATGCTAGGCACACGTTCGCAACCTATTTATTTGGCCGGGAAGCCGACGTCTGCTTATCTAGCAAGAAGGATAACGGAAGTGGTCCCACCGGGATACCAAGGTACGAGGCAGATCCCCGCGTCGGTGTTTTTCGCGTGGCTTGTTTCTACCCTGCGAAAACTAAGTTCCTTTGAGTTTCCCAGCCCCGTGGCAGAAGCGGCAACCCTCCAGCTTCCGCGTTTCTTTCGACGCCTACCAGCGAGCCGACCTTTCGCCTCGGAATCGTTCGATACCGAGAACTTCCGTCCGCGTTTTTACTCCGCCCCTCGGTGGCTCTGAAAATAATTCGCCCGATTCCTGTTCGGTTCTTCCGCGCTTAACTCGAAAGTTGATTCGCGAGGGCAGAGCTGCCGCGCTCGACGCGCACTCGCGATACCCCGCGCGGAACATGCAACGGCGGCCGGGGTGGTTTTTCTGTTTTCTTTTTTTTTAATTAAGCACGCGGCAACTGGTCGAGCGACTTCTGACGCTCGAAAATCTTATTCAACGGGATGCGGGGCCACGTTCCGCGCGAATCGAAGCCTGAATTTTTGACGCCGGGGCTGAATTGTACACGAGCCATGGTTAAATTATGCAAAAACCCAGCGAGAATGTATTTCGCGGTGTTTGCGCTACGACCACGTCCACGGTGCGGCGGCGCAAACGTATAGAAATGCTCCTTTAATACGGCGTTACGTTTTAAACGCCGCGTATAATTTCATTGTGGGATAGAAACAAGGGACGCTTGGCAGCGGGAAAAATAATGTTCACTCCGGGGGGTGGGCGAGGGGTTATGAACACAAAGGCGCTTGTTTCTCGTTAGCGAGCGTTTGTTAAATAATCATACCCCGGTCACGACGAAAATAATCTTTCTGTCGGACCATTTAATTAACACGGGACCGAATGCTGCTCGAGATGAAGCTCGTTCGACGATGATAAATATGAGCGGCGTGTTTCGAACAGACTGCTTCGTGCGGTAATAAGTGGAGCACATTTCTTGGGTGGAGTCAGCATCGGGGGGGGAAGTGGAAAAACGATTCGTTTACATGTAGGTTTCATTCTGCACTGTTCTCCAGTCCTTCAGTTCCGGAGCTACGCAATCAGTGCCGTTATAAGCTTACAAGAGACTTCGGCGACAATTTACTCGCTGAGAAATTAATTTTCTTCGTAAGAGATTAACAGCGGAGAATTCTCTTCCGTGACTTGAGACTCGCGTTTATTAGAATACACGGAGGAATATTTAAAGAAATCTTCGGCTGAATCCCAAGCGTTCAAACACCCTCGTGACCCGCCTGCGTATATATACTACCAATGGAAGAAGAAAAAGAGAAGCTCTTAATACGATTAACTGCGCTAAACTCCACCCTCTCTAAATTTCCAGCGACTCGTCGAAAATTAGTGGGCTCAAGGCTCGCCGGAAGCCCCTCGGTTCGAATTTTTTCCGCTCCTTGGCGGATAATCGGCTGGCAGGAGTCTCGTGGCACGAAAGAAACTGGGGAGCTGAAACGCGCGCGATGTTAATTCCCTTCTGTCGTGCACGAGCAATTCAATCCAGCGCGCTGCCCGGTCCTCTTAAAACGCGGTCCGCGGCCAAACTGGATTTCCCGCCGTCGCGAAGAAAGAAAACCGCCTGGCCGGGAGGTGGGGTCGGGGTAAGTTTTAATGAAACGTGGCGGCATCAAAGTGTAATGACGTTGCGCGATGCGCCGGGGCCGCGAAACTTCGAGGGGGACAGCGTTATCGCTAGCGGGATACGCGCGAACACGGACCTCCATACGCCGCGGAACTTTAAATCAGAAAGTCTGATTGCTAGCGGCCGCCAGAGATAGCCCACTGTCCGATGCAGTTTCCGGCCTGGGAGCGGAAGCTCGCCGGTGGACGTGGACCGAGAAATATTATGGTGTCCCAGGGTTAATGCTTCTTTCATTCTTTTTTCGATTTCAACTTTGTATACGGCACTCTTGTTTTGTGCCTTTCAGATAGGAAAGGATTTGTGGAACATTAGATAATTGATTGCGCGCTGCACGGAATAGTTTTCTGCTATGCGAGTGTGGAAAGATAAATTGAGATTCGGAAATATATTATACACACATGAAATTTATTTGATGCCGGGTTTCTAAGCTGTTACTTTTTGACCCGTCGGGTACCCGGGTACCCGGACATTACCCGGAATAACTCAGTTGAATATAGTATTGTCTGTGATTGTGTTTGGTATAGTCTGATGTTATTATTATTATTTTTTTTATTATTATTATTATTATTATTATTATTATTATTATGACTCACGGGCCTTTAGTTTACAAAAGAGTAAAAAAGGGATTACATATAGACTAGAACTAAATACTTTAACTTAAAACTTAACTTAAACTTAAAACTTAACCCAAACTTAAAACTTAACTCAAACTTAAAACTTAACTCAAACTTAAAACTTAACTCAAACTTAAAACTTAACTCAAACTTAAAACTTAACTCAAACTTAAAACTTAACTCAAACTTAAAACTTAACTCAAACTTAAAACTTAACTTAAACTTAAAACTTAACCCAAACTTAAAACTTAACCCAAACTTAAAACTTAACTCAAACTTAAAACTCAACTCAAACTTAAAACTTAACTCAAACTTAAAACTTAACTCAAACTTAAAACTTAACTTAAACTTAAAACTAACACATGAGCAAAAAACTAAAACTAAGGATAGAAAACATACTAAAGAATAAAAAAATATTAAGCAGAAATACGTAAAAACTGGCAAAAGGACCGAGAAAGGGAAAGAGAAAGAAAGAGGGGACGAAAAGGACGCAGAGGTTAAATAAAACGAGGAAATAGCGAATGACCAAGCGGACGAAAGCAACGCTTCTTTATAGGCCATAAAGAACAGAATTTTCTATAAGTATGACAACGAAGAATTATTTTGCGCTGAGATATATATAATTATCTTTAATTAACTCTTCGCTGTGGAGAATTAATACGAGCAGGGTATGAAGAAACAAGGAGCAATTATGATGTAATCTACTACGACCAACACTGCGCGATCATTTTGCAGCAGATTACCGGGCCGTTATGGCTGTGCGAATATTTAACTGTAATTTGAAAGATGGCGCGCGTGGCCCCGGGAAATATAGGGTCGGTCATATTTTCCGTGAGATATGTGAATTATCCGCGGGGATATTGAATCGATCGGATATCTCCGAAGTTCTCGTATCTCACTTCCGCGACGTTCGCGCGTTTAAATTGGACCACGGGGTGAGAAAGGGTCGGGTAACACCCCGTTTTCTTCCGCGAGGAATTATACTGGTCGGGCGGATCGGGAGCATGGTTCCCGTCGTTGCGGGCGGGTGAATTATGCTCGCGCTTCGAGGAGCGTGTTTCTTAGTTGCCGCGCCCGCTGATGGAAGGGAAAATTAATAAGCCCAAGACGTCGTGTGAAAATTACCGTGGCGGCTTAGCGCCGTTTCACCGGCACGCTTTAATGAAGAGAGCCTCGACGTGCACGCGAATAAAAACGGGGCGCAAAAGGGGGACTGGCGGAGTTTCGGGGTAGGCGAAAAAGCGAGGGGGCCTTTTGATATTAACGGGCGATACCTACGGGGGTGAATTTAAGAAACAATAAAGTAACGTCGATGTTAACTTGGGCCCTGCTTTGGTCATCTCTTTCGAGCTTTCGTACTTCGTGGTACACCTTAGTATCAAGTACTGCAACTGACGTCATCAAGTTACTTGTTACTCGAATACTTATTCCAATACCGTCACACCTCCGTGACGAAAACACTCAATCTTTACCTGCAACTTACAATTAGAAACTTCGGTAATGCTGAACTCAGTTTCACTGAACTAATTCGTCTGTCTACCGCGTCAATATTATAATTTAAACTGTCCGCATCATAACCGATGCGTAGAGAAAATGGCACAAGCCAAGCGAAAGAAACGTTTGAATACCGAAGCGCACTCTTGACTAATCGCTCAACTGTTCGCCGTGTTGCCTGCCAGTGTAATGAAACGCGGGGTGTATTTGCTCGGTGGATTCAGTGGCGCGTTTAAAATGGCCAGAGGAGGTGACAAGGCGCGCGAGTGGCTGGTGCAAGAGGGCAGTTATTAATCATCGAAATCCCGAGGGCGTTCGACTCGAGATGACGGAAGCTTGGCAAGGGTGAAAGCGAGGGATTTACAGCTCGCTATCGCGATGGGACAAGCGGAAATTGATCGTCGTAAAACAGCATTAAGCGTGTCCATCGTTCGTGTTCGCGATAACGCGTGCTCTCCCGTGGAACGGCGGCTTGGAATAGCGATGGGGGCTAACGGCGACGAGGAAGGTGCCTGAAAAGAAACGCAGACGCTGGAAGGAACGCTTTACAGCCACTATTATTCAAGCCCCCGCGAGTAACAGTCGTTGTCATTAGTTTCTTGTCGTCGTTTCGCGATCACCGTGATCCAACGGAGTTGCTAGCGACTCGCGAAAAAAAGCCAACACTTGGAGGGGGAGTGGGTAAGAAGAGGGACGATCGTTTCTCGCATTCGAAGGAGGGTTTTTCCAGCCCCCACCCCGTTCCTTTGTCACATCGACGTCTCGTCGCGAAGCTTTTTACAACGACCGTCTCCGAACCCCCTCCCCTATCGAACGTTCACGGCCGATGAACAATAATCGCGCCCGATGACTGGCGTCTTTTCTTCCTCGAGCCTACCCAGACGATCGGTACGAAAGGGAAAGGAAGAGATACGAGCTGGTTAACGCACCGAAAGACCCCCCTTAACTATGAGAAATGACTGACACCATGGGCTTTCTGCGTTCATTCTGACTTGCCGCTTAAAACACGCGCGGTGATCTACTATTACGCTACAATTAAACGCAAATGGAACTCTACTGAAGACGAAGATACAAAGGAAGCAACCGTGAAATATGCCTAACGAAATCTGAGGGAGGATCTGGTATTTCAGATAGACTTACATAATGTAAAAGAAAATAGGGTAGCAGTACATTAAAAATTTGGCGTATGAGAAACTCGGCCACCGAGATATGTCCCTGCAGAGGGGAGATGCGGAAGCGATGGGAGCCGGTGCCCCCCTGGCTGCGGGGGGTGCACTGGAAAAACAGGAAATCAGAGGAGCAGCCTGAAAGATGGAATTGCCCTGGCCCAGCGTGATTCCGCGCCGCGCATCCTAATGTTGCAATCAATTTCCCTGGTAACGACGTTGCCCCGTCCAGAAAGGATTCGTGGCCGGACCCCCGCGCGGCTCCTCTCAATTTGGAGCAGCCAGCCCGGAGGAAGAGGGATGTCGAGTGCAGGCGAGTCGAATATTGGAAGAAACTTATTTCGGTGGGGGAAATGCAATTTGAATGCGGGCGCGAAACGGGTTGGTCCAGGCTTTATACGCGAGACGCCTCGTTCACCTCTAGCTTCCTTCGCGTGCATTCTGCCTACGCGCTCCCCTTCGCCCCCGTGGTCGCCTTCTGTCAACCACCCACCCCCCGCCGTCGACCTTCGACCCGGCCGTACCCTCTCGCCCCCGCCGTGTAACACAGCGCATGCATACGAAATGCAGAACGACTCCCGCCAGCGCTAAAATATGGCGTCGTATATCGGAGGGCTCGAGCTGCGAGGAAGGAAACGGGCAGCGAAGGAAGGAAGGAAGGAAGGATTTCTCGGTTTAGGGCGTGCTAGCGATTGGTACACGGGTCGACGAGCTTTGGACGCATCCTTGAATTTCGGGCAACTCGATCGCGGGACGATGGATTTACGAGATCGGGCAACTTGCGATTTCTCCGTAGACAGCCGAGGAGGGAGCGCTATGGGGCCGAGGAGGGACGAAGGGGGAGATGAGACTGTGTTCGAAAGGGTAACGCGGTAATAACCGAGGATCGCCGGCGCGAGTTTCCGATCCTGGAATTCCATTTCCCCCGCGGCTCGGTGGTATGCAGGATCCGAATCTGAACTCGCTATTCATTTTCGGGGGGTCGAACCTGGGGTTGTACCCTTTTTATACGAGGGTAGGTTTATGCAATGAATAGGTGGAATAATTTTTTCGTCTGCCCTGACGGAATAATTTTTTCGTCCGCGCTGGCGGAGCCAATTTGCTTTATCTTCGTCTCGTGGGCGTTGGGCTATTGATCATCGGGCAAATGTTTTATATTTTCCATCAGTAGGGGAGACCGGGGCTAAAAGTTCCGATTTCGATAAAACATAAAAAATGACTGGAAACTAATGTAGTTATTCTCTTCGCTATTGACTAATTTCTTGTTAAATTTATTATACTTTCTGATTTTAAGCTTGTATTTAATATATTGTAATAGGTTTTTCATAGAAAGTAATTTATTTGTGGCTGATCGAAGCGGAACTTCTTACCCCTATATGGGGCAAGTTGTTATCGCATTGGGGTAAGTTGTTACTAAGATATAAGAGTTGCCTTTTAATTAAATATTTCATTTTCTAATAAAATAAAGCAGAATTTTATTAATAATGCTTATTTATGAAGGTTCGGACCAACAAAAATCTATTATCTTTAAAATTTTTTACTCATCTGGTACGCGACTAATAGGTCCTTGCTTACAAAGTGGGCGACATAGTGATCAACTCACACGGAAAAAATAATTTAAAGTACAACGCTCTTTTTATTTCGAAGATAGAGCCGTCGGAACAACTTACCCCCGGAACCTTTAGCCCCGGTCTCCCCTACATTGTTTACATTTAGAATCTTCTGATAAATAAATTAACGGATCACGTGCTACTCTAAAGCCACTGTTCTTAATTGAAATGTTATTCTACTGATGCATAGAGACCAGAATTTAATGGCTCTCCGTAGCCAAGGTGGAGCGACCTTATATCGCACAGTGTATTTCTTACCTCGGTATATTTGTAATTACAGGAGCGTGCGATACATAATTTGAAATTCCAAAATTTCCCTAGTGGAAGTTTCTCTCTACCAAACCCACGATATTCGAAGAATTTCCATTTCATAACACAAGCGCATAGTCTTTTCTTCGCCCTTCTAGCGATCGACTAACGCGACCTAGCAATGGTCAAACTTTTCCCCCTCGCCGTTTCCCTGGATTTATTAATACCGCGATTGTACGGAGCTGTCGATATTATTCGTGGCTGTTGGAACAAGCATTGTTTGCCGGTGTACGCATACAACGGAACTGGACTCGACACGGCAGGAAGCGGGAACCTGTGGTACGCAGAGTTCCACTCGCCAACCCGTTCAAAATCCACTGAACCTTGTCGCAATATTAATTTACAACGCGACGAACATTGTAGCAACCGCGAAGAAATGTTTACTGCCGGTGGAATGAATTTGCCTGACATGGAAAGAGGAACGATTCCTTCGCGAATGACCTGCCGAATTCCCTGAGCTATCGAATTCCTCAATCTTCGAGTTAATGAATTACGTAGTTATCGAGCTTCTGAGTTACACAATTGTTTAGACGAGGCATTCCCAAATTCTTGGGCTTCCTAATTACCCAATTTTCGAATTCGCGTATATTGGGTACCCGAGCTTCTAAGTTACTTGGTTTTTGAGTGGAGAAACTCCGAAATTGCTGAGCTTCCGTGCCTCCAAGTTTTCAAATTCAAGTATTCCTGAACTACCGAGCCGTCGAGTTAAGGAATTACCAAGTTCCCTAGCTACCGATTTATCGAATCACAGAATTAACGGACCACTCAGCTGTCGAATCGCTGATCTACCAAGCGCGAGAAACAAGATTTTCTCGTGGTTGGTTGCATCATAAGGCGTACCCCAGTGGCTGAGATCGCAGAGGAATGGGGATGAAACAACCGAGCAAAGCTCGCTGAGATTACTGTCGAACCTGTCGACCGGTTTGGACGTGGAGAAATTGTCCTAGAAGACTCTGACGTTTCATTTTCTGAGCTGGCAATGCACCACCTCGCCCCGCCATTTGTATTCCGCAGTAACGCGACGTGTCTCATCGAAGTTACTTAATTCCTTTGTCCCTGGAACGTGTCAGTGTCTCGGTTTGACAGAAAAACTATAGACCATTTCGCCTGCTGCTTTTGAACACGCCTGTCGCACGGCCTGCTACAGATGTGCCCGGTTTTTAATCCCAAAAAACTGCGCGCCGACACCAGAGTTGCAGAATTCTTGAATCAATCACCGACCCAAACCCCGCTGGCCCGTAAAGAACCGTCAAATATCCAGGAGACCAAATCGACCTTAACAAGACTTCTCAAGCTACATTTCTTTCGAGCAATATCGAAGCAAGTTACTACAGCTTCCACGAGGACCGGGCATCTATCAAACAAGAAACTTATTTATAATACCTAACGTATCGTTCTTCTTTCCTGCGCAACGATTCGTTTTTGTCAAACCGGGCACCTTTCATTTCCGCCCCGCGCTTCCTCCAGCTATTTCAAAGCCGTCAATAGTCCAATCTCACAAACGGCGCGTCTTGTCCATGCGGAGAAGACAATTTCACCAATATCGTACTTACCTTCGCCAACGATCCACTTTATACAAAGCGCAGCCAACAGGTGCAGCATAAAACATTCGAACTACAAATGACTCGCTCTTCGCATGCCAAATGTAAAACGTTCATAGAAACCCCCAAGGGTCCCGGACATCCTAAACCCCAATGACGATTCCAACCGCCTCCAACGCTTCCAATGAAATCAAACACCAGTATCCTCAAGAATACCGACTCAATCCCGCCCGTATTACAATTAGATAATCCCGCGAGCCCATTGCCAGAGCCACTGAAACCCCCGAACCCCTCATCGCTGCACATTCCTGACTCCCGCTTGAATTCCCGATCCGACTGTTTAGTCGGCGAATCGCGCCGCGGTTTAATAGCAACGCTAGACAAAAAGCAAGGGGGAGGGGGAGGGGGTAGGGGGGAGGCGGAATATCGAATTGCGGGGCTGATCAAATTTTCTGCACGCTCTACGAGCCGTTTGAGCAGGGGTTGGAAAGCAACGCGGAGGCGACTCGCGGTAGACCGCAGCGCGCGAGCACAATCCGTCGCGCACAATGCGCCGCGATGAGGCTGTCGGTCGCTGGCCCGTCGGCATTATTAGCGAGTCGATATCGGCGAATGAAAATCTCCATTGGATCCAGCCGCCCGCCTACGCCCCGTGGGCCGAGTTAAATGAGAAGAAGAACGAGACGCAATAAATCGCGATAGACGCCGCGTCGGGGGCACAGCCGTGTCCTAAAAGAGAGCAGATATTTCAATATAAGTCCGTCGACTTCTGCACAATGACGTTTGGATGAACGCTCTTGGGCCTGGCTCGAGTCGCTCCCCCCCCCCCCCCCAGCGATGAGTCGAGTCTATAATTCTCTATCGCGCCGGGGCATTGTGCAGTCGTCAAACACGACGCCCAGTCACTTCTTTATGCGGGGCTCTTCTTGTAGGCGGGAAGAGTTGCCAGTTAGTCGGGTATTGTGCATCGGGGTAATCCTCGTTTATTCGTGTCTTATTAGTTCCCTTTTAACGGGGGAAGCCACTGTGAAAATTATTTTTTCGCGGTTTTTTCTTTTTGTGCACTTTTAGAATACCTATATGGGATCTCAAGAATATACCTGCACAATTTCAAGGTGGATCTCGACAAAATTCTGGGAGCTACGGAAGGTTTTGTATAGGTAGAGCCACGCTTAGGATCGAGTGCACGCATAGGTAACTTTGTGTCAATCGCCTGAAAAGTTTATGTCCAAGAATTCAAATGTATCTAATAAGAGGGATTATGAACTTATTGTTCAGATTGTTTAGAACTAGATAGAGAAGCACTGGCCATGACAGGACCATATACAGTTGCGATCTTTGAGTTGCAGAAAATAACTTCTGTCAAACACTTTAAACGCGATTATCTCGAAAAGGCATTTGTTTGTTGGCACTTGAAATTTTCAGGGCATATTCGTAATAATATTATCTTCAGTTAAGCGTAGAAGTGTTTTAATTGTAACATAATAGTCCGCCATTCCTTCAAAAATTAATATTTTTTAATATCTGTACGCTTAATTGAAGCTATTGTAATATAGTTTAAGAAAACGTTCGAGTTTTTAGGTAAATATATGTATTTTCAGTTGGTAATATAGATTTCTCGTAGAAAGTTACATTTCATTATAAAAACATGTCTTGAAAATGGCCTTTATTTTCGACCATCATAGTGGCTTCTCCCCTTAAGAAGCTTGTAAGGGGTTACACACCTAAGGTCGGAAAATAGTGTCAGTTTTAGGATTATTTTTCATATAAAGAAACGTGATATTGATAAATCAAGATATACACCTTGTGTACGAATTAAGCTGTATTCTCATCAAAAAGAAATTTGATATCTTAGGACTTAGGAAATAGTGCCATAGCAGCCCCTTCTCCCAAGGCCTCTTCATATTTGCGGTACCAAAAATATCTCAGAGATTACTGGACCGCTTTGAATAAAATTTTGCAGGAATATTCTTAAGACAATAATATAGTACCTGGCGGGGTCGATTTTTAAAAAAATTTTAAATCTTCGATAGCTTCGATGGAAGTTGAAAGGATACAACGCCTTCAAAGAAATATGAGCAACTTCTAAGTCTCTTAAACACCGTGTATTTCGCTTAGCTCTCTTCTCGACGCAAAAATTAAATTCAGTAAGGCAAACAATCTCCTGTTCTGACTTCGATAGCGATACACTTTGCCGCGATAAATAGAGTGACCCGTAGAACTGGAAAAATCGATTTCGAGAAGCCGAGGCAGGCGCCCGTTACAGCGGCTGACAGGCTTGTTACGTGACACAGGTTCTTGCAAGGAAAATTGTTTAACTTGGGGGAAATAAGACGCTCGCGACAACGTTACGAAAGCGCTGGCGGGGAGCGGGTGGGGCATCATCGAGGGTAATCGACGAACAAGGGGCCCCCATCAAAGTGTCACTGGCAGAAGGGTGATGCCCCGGCGCAAACCTTCGCAAAGTTTCATCGAGGACGAAGTCGCCGACCGTCACTTTGCGTAAAGCTGTCGCGTGGCCGAGCGACTTGCCCCGCATCAACTTCGCCTTTGTTACCTCGGCTCTCTCATCGTGACATTCTTTCTTCGACGACGATCAACTTCCGCTGGATGAAGGGCCCTTAGACTATAGCTTCAACTATGGAGCTAGAAACTTGCTTCTGGAACCGACGCAACTAAAGCACTTGCATCGACTAGAATGGCCGCGGACTAAAGGGTGCGTGGAGCTCGAAGATTCGTGCGAGGAAGATTTATCAGACACGCTGTCCTAAGAATACGTTTGAGGGAACAAGGGTCGGTGTTGAGCGAATTCGGTACTCAAGGGGAGGTTCCGGTCTAAAAATCGATTTTTTTTATTTCATTTTTCGAATGTTCAACCTTTTAGGAATACGTGTTGAAAAGAATTTGTTGAAATTCGTAAAATTCCCGAGGTTATAGGCATTCAAGAAGCGGCAAATGCATGGGTGACACCCGGCCACTCGGCACCCACGTAAAACTTTAAACGCGTTTTTCTGGAAACAGAGTTCTCAAAACGGTGGGACCTGTATCTCCAAAAGTTATTATCCGATTCGACCGAAACTTTTTTTATTTTGAAGAATATACTTCTGGCTAGGGGAGATATAGGAAAAATATACAAAAAATTGAAAATTTATAATTTTCAAAGCAGTTGAAAGGGTGACAAATATAGGGAGAAAGTGATTTCAAACTTCAAGTGTCGTTATTTTCTAAAAAAAGTTATTTTTGTATTTTTTCTGGTTTCCCCCCTAGCCAGAAGTATATTCTTCAAAATAAAAAAAGTTTCAGTCGAATCGGATAATAACTTTTGGAGATACACGTCCCACCGATTTGGATCAATTTTTTGACGCCTTGACTTTAACGACTCCCCAGTGCCGTCTGCAATGATTAATTATAAAACAAAAAATATATTTCTATAACTTAAGACATCCTTAATACAATGCAAAAAGTCCCATTAAATTATATATAGTAGTTTTCCTGTAATTAATTCCTAAAGATCACCTATTTTTTGGGGCTCTAGACCGGAAGGTCCCCTTAAGAACTACAACGAACTGGAGAAATCAGTTCGCCGACGATAGAAACTTAGGAATTCGGGTGGAATTGGCTGTAGATCATTTTAAGAGTCAATCCCCCTGGATAACTGTTAGGAGTTCCATGACGGTATACTTGGAGGAAATTAGGAAACTTTCCTGTCCTTTTCAATCATTCACCCGGTAACACTTCCTCAATAAAATCTCGGATACTCAGCGGGAACTCGTATCCAAACAGAAGCATAACGAGCATTCAGAGGCCCCCACATTCCTCTTCACGGAAGTGGTGGACGCCGCTTTTCAACGAAGATCACCGTCGCGCCACCGCGCGCCGTCCATCCGCTGTATCGAATTGGCGGGAATAATTTACGACCGTCGATTTTTCAGCCGCGCAATTCCGAGCTTCCTAGTAATCTCGATGACCGGCGCGTAATAGAGCAGCCCTCCCACCCCCACCCTGCGCCCGGCTTCTTGAAATCAATGGGGTGTCTAACGACTACCTGGAGGCCAATAACTGTGCCGCGGTAACTCCGCGAGAGAGAGGACGACGCGGGAGGCGGAGGTGGTGTAATTGAGGGGCAGCCAGCCTTTCTAATCAACGCCAGCTGCACGACGTACCACTACATTAATGTCGCAACGTAGTCGAGAAAATAACGAGACAAGTGCTGGATAATGCGGCGAGGCGCGCGACGCCCGATAATCTGTTGCTGCTGCCGCTGACATTTATAGGAACGATAATTGGTATATTTATTACGGCGCCGGTGGCCTCCAACCGCGGCTAAATATTAAACATTCATTGTCCTTGTTATTTATACGCCCTCCGTGGGCGGTCGGCGCATTGTCCGCGGTAAAAATTGACCGCCAGCCTCGCGCTACCCTGTCCGACCGAGCAGCCTCCTCTTGTCCGCCTCGTCCAGCGGCCTTCCATCCCTTACGACCATAATCAATTCGCCTCCGTTCCCAGCGTCGAACGATTTCGAATAGGATCGTGTAAATTCGCAGCTGTAAACCGCCCGGACTAGTTCGAAGTTTGCCGCGAAACGGGCGTACCTCCGTTTCCGCCCGGTGCAGCGCCGCCGGGGTATCGATTCCGCGCGGAATTCGTGGCCCAAGCGTGACGCGTCGCCTCGTGTAATCTCGCGAATGGTCAAATGCAGGTCGCGAACTCGTGACATAAGTGTGTTTAGGCAGGCTGGAGGAGGAGCAGGAACGAGGGCCGTGCGTTTGACACCCCGAACACGCTCGTCTCCGCTTCCACCCATCGTCCCGCCAGCCGGGGCAGGGGAGGATTAGCGGAACAAGCATCCGAGCAGCGTGTACGGACTACTTGAATTGCGCGGGTTAAGCAATCAGCGCGCAGATTATTAAGCAGTAACTCGGGTTATTTAGGTAATCTCGGGGATGGTTCGCTCGGTCGAGACGGGGCCGCTAGTGGCGGCATTATTTCGATGCTGAACACACGATTACCACCGGGGAAATATGCTCGATGCCGTGCACGCTTACGCGATTAAGTTATTCCACCGCTGTGTGTTATTAGGCGAGTGACACGGTTTCGCTGATCAACTTTCGACCTACATATAAAGGCTGCTCTGACAATCAAACGAGTCGGTTCCGACTGGGTAAAGCTTCCAAAAAATAGTAACACATTTTCTTGTGTTTAATAGTGTTTAATATATGTACCTTTCTTTAAAAAAAAAAAAAACTATTTACAATATGATGTAATACAAACAATACCTACCCCTCAAAGCTTCGTATCGCCACTCATAAACTTATCTCCCAATCGAATACAATTTCAACCCCCGTATACAGCAGCGGATTAATATCCTTAAGATGAGAACGAAAGCTCGTTCACGCCACATATCCCACCCGGCGTTAATCCCGGCCCTCTGAAAACTCCCCGAAACTCTTTTCATCGGCGGGTAACCAACAGCCCGAGGAGCCGAGATTACGCGTTAATCCGATTATCCGCCGCGAACAGTGGGATTTAAACGAAACAGATAATCAAGCGATCGATGGGTCTGCCGATCTTTCACCGGCAACGATTGGCACCGGCTTTGTTCTTCAATTATGCCGCTGTTCTTCAGGCTCGGAAGTTTCTCATTAAGCCTCGGGCGAGTCGCGCGAGATCCACCCGGCTATTTACCCACCGGCAATATACCCGCTCGAATATCCGCGTTATACACCTCTGTTTAACTGAACGTTAAGGGGGCGGAGAGGCGCGTCGACGAATCGTGCCGCGCTACGTGCGTTATCCACGAGAGTAACCTAGATCACGGACTATTGAACACTCGTAATGTCAAGTACGCCGAAGGGGTCCGAGGGCATCGTAAGCAATGTCCAGGCGCGCGGGGGAGGGGCGCCGCGATCGATATCGAGGAACCCATCGAGCGACGGAGGGGGTTGGCAGCAGGGAAACGTTGCAACTACCCGAGGCCAGCGGTAGCACTCTGGTCGACGGCACGGAAAACGGTCCAATTACGGCTCATGCCTTTGACCGAGCCCGCGTGTTTAACTACAAGCTCCGCGGAAGGGGCACGCCAAGGATCATCGTTAATGAATCGAGGCCCGCGAAGATCGCCCTGCCACCCCTGCGCGCTTTGCGCGTGCGTCGAGGCGGCCTGTCTTTGGGGCGATTGTTCCTGCGACGCATCAAACGGGTAAATTAACGACGAAAGTGTACAGTAGAGGACAAAGAAGTTACCGATTTTTCGATCAACTGTACCTCTATTAATTTTTAACATCAACTCAATACTGCAGCATGTGCTCAATATACATATTCTGATAGAGAACAATTAAAACATATGATTTCGGCGCACAGTTTCGGTCAATTAAAAGAATAAAAGCTAATTTGCGAATATAAGAAGTATCATCTTCCGACGTTTCGGTCAATATTCAGACCTTTATCAAGGAAAGTTTGAATAAATAAATACTGCGTATACTAACCCAGACCAGTCATTGTTCAACCGACTCGTACGTCGCACGCTTCTGTCAAGCATGTTACATATAAGCATACGCAGTATTTAGTTATTCAAACTTTCCTTGATAAAGGTCTAAATATTGACCGAAACGTCGGAAGATGATACTTCTTATATTCGCAAATTAGCTTTTATTCTTTTAATTGACCGAAACTGTGCGCCGACATCATATGTTTTAATTTTTTAAAGAAAATTTTACGGTCGAAATTCCAACTTCATTATTCTGATAGAGAATTGAAAACTGTATAAAACCCAGTTAAAGTTGAATTTATTTAACTAATAAACAAAATTCTTACGTAACGTAACACCCTTTTAAAGCTGTTAAAAGTTACTTTTGAAGAGTAATATAAAATCCGATATTTCGTGGGGGCACCTTCTGCTTTTTGGACGGCCTAAAAGAATACCAAAAGTGGTTGCCTTTGTCGGCCCCGAAAATGCTTTATCCTGTTCAATGTCATCAATTTTTTTCTTGTTAGTTACATAAATTCAATTTTAACTGGGTTTTATACAGCTTTCAATTATCGATCGCAATGTGTATATTAAACACATATCACAGTTTCAAGTTGATGTTAAAAAATAACAAAAATAAAGCAAATCGAAAAAGTGGTAACTACTTTGTCCGCTACTGTACGCATAATAGTAAGGTTTTTAACTTCTTTTAGAGTGGCGCTGGGTGGGTGGTGTTCTTCTATACTTGAAAGGTTGGAACGAACTTGATCGTTTAAGATCGTTCGAATATGTGGTTTGCTCCTTTTCAATGTTTTACCGAATTTTCCATTTCACTTAGAACATTTAATTGTAATTGCAGATTTGAAGCGCAACTCTAAAGTGAAATTCATCAGCAGAAAAAGGAACTTTAGGCAATATTTCATTCACTTTGCAGGCACACCGTTTTGTGTCTATGTGTTCGTGTGATCCATTAAGGACCCGGGCACAGAAGAAACCAGAAATGGTGCCAAGCAGCGTCCTTAATTTACTCACAACAAGGACTGCATATTAATTCGCCAAGTTCGGAAAAGGACAAAGAGGAATGGACGAAATTACGGGAAGGGCGTCTTATTAATTATCAGGCAATAACGGGTGTCGCTAGGCGAGGCCGTTTTAATTCACTCACCAGCAGCTGCTTAATTAGCATCCGTGCCATCAGATCAAGCGGAAACTTGGCCGACAAATTGCCGCTTCTTGCGCTACTGCACCGTCTCACCAAGATCAGTCACTGGAGGAACAGAATTTTTATCTCTCTCTCTCTCTCTGCCAGCGAATAACTCAGCGCCGTAGCGTTCCTTAAAACTATGAATGACCTAGATAGTACATAAGATCACGAATCAATTAGCAGATACAATTCTACTCCAATATATTTCTGTATTGTTACCTTTATCGAGAATTAAAAGCAATGGAACGAGGCTGTTCATGGGGACACTTTTCTCATATTCCACTTTGGCGAATCCTTCGGAGAATCGCGCAGCGGTCCTCCGAATAACTAATCGCCAGGAGATTCACGCCGTAGAACGTCGGCCACCCTCTTTACGATAATTGCCGGCGCGTAAACGTCCTCGAGCGGCATTGAAAATTATTTCACGTTTTATTCGATCGTTGCCGCTGGCTAAATTATCATCCTGGAAATACGATTATGGTCCCAGGGACGGCGATGTTACGCGAATTTTTATGAGACCCTCGCGGTATATCGCGGCAGCTCTCGATTCGGCTCGATTTTAACGCCGCGTCGATCTGCATTCGCCGAGCGACCTTCATCCCCCTCGTGTTTGCGCTCCCCGTGCTGGAATTGATGTAGCGCGACAAACTGGCTCGCCTGCCCCGCAGAGATTCGTCGGAAAGTTGTCAGTCGTTGCGAAACTCGTGAACGTTGACGAGCTTGATAATGCGAGGGAGAAAAATAAGTGGACGGGTTTTATAGCTCGAGAGCTGTCGCGGTTCCTTAAACGAAACATCGATTATGTAAAGGTGCACGCGTTGAATAATAGAGTACAGGTGCTATTCGTTAGAATTTCTCACTTGCTCGCTTGAGAGTTTAACTACATCGGACTGTTTGCAACGATCGTATCTCAGAATTTCTACGTCGCAAGTCCCTTCGCCACGGTTCCAAATGCGAAGAACGCTGCAGGTTTCCCAAAGAAGTATCAAGAATTCGCGCCCCTCCCAAGCCCTGGCGCGAATACGAATTAACGTTCCCCCGCGATAAACGCTCCATTCCGGAGGCAGGATGAATCCCGGAAGAAATATTTGTGCCACTCCAATAATTCGTCTGGCGTTGCCCCCACCTGTATCCTCCCCTTTTCTCCTGAAAGTTCTTAGAGAAACTTGAACGCGATAGCCGGAAGAACGACATATCGCCCCGAGGGACTTGTTTCTCCCCCTCCTTTCATTTTCGTCCAGCGAGATCTTAGCTGATATCGCACTGATCGCGAGTTGTCGTAAAGGTAATAGGCAGTCCAGGCGTGGAACGGAATCGGAATTACCAGAGCGCTCCACGCGAGTATCTACTTATGCGCGCTAAAGGGAGAAATTGCGAACCGTGACGATACTAATTGATAGCTTCCATTGGAAAAATTCAATTGCGAATTCAGCCGCGTTCCGTTTACACGCGACCGTTTAATGCTCGTTTAATTTACCAAGCTAATTGACCGACGTAGTTATCTCACGGACAAATAAATAATCCATGCGGACTGATGCGTATGATATATCGTCGCTGCCAGACGGGTCCCGTAATCCCTTGAGAAACAGTTGATTCGTTTGCGTGACTTTTATCGTTCGAACGAAAAATTCAAACGGAACTGCAAGAGAGGCAGATTCTCGTGCTGCAGCTGCGAGAGAAAATGCTGGACGAAAATTAGCCTCGCACGATTCTTGTACGCGTGAGAAAGGCTACTTTGCAGCTCGCAGCTTCAAAGTATTAAAGTATACAAAGTATTCCAAGTATTCTTGCTGCAAAGTATTAAATTCTTGCCCCTATTAAAACTTGTCTACAATAGAAACCAATTAAGTATTCCGATTTGAAAATAATGTAAAATAAAGCTTGAGGTAATACCTTTATGTATTGTAAGCATCACGATATTGCAAGTTTTAGTTCGCATAAGAGAATATTTGATAGTGCCAAATGAGTTTCATCGTACGAGACGAAATTCAAAGAGCAATTTTGAGCAGCAATTTCCATCATTTCTTGCGTGCAAGCGGAACCAGCGAGCAGAAAACGGTAACCGGAATATCCCTCTTCGCGCGGTATCCACGTGGAATCTCCTTTCCGCCTCTTTCGAATCATAGTGTAATTGGCTTTATTAACTAATCTCTTACCCCCGCCTCCCGTATCAAATTTCAGTTATCGTCTCGGCATTACTGTAATTCTGGCCGCCTCGGGCTTGACGCGACTCGAAAAGCGACCTGGCACCGTGACCTCCGATTAAAGAATTCATTTGTAGATTGAGAAACGACTTCTAAACGCCAGGATCGCGAGACTCCATAAGCGCCGATGTTAATCTCATATATTAATGCAGCACTCGTCGCATTTCAAGCGTTAGGCTTAGGGCGAAGGTATGTCTTTCGTTGACCCAGATAGCCTCGATCGCTTAGATGGCTGTTCTTCGACAAACACAAAGTCCCAAGCCCGAATCTGAGTCCGGCGTTCCAATATTGGCGCTCCATGCCGTCTCCGGGGGGTGAATATTACAATGTTGCGAACGTAAGTGAGTAAATCCTGAATGGAACAGACACGACAATTACAGTGAAATATATTTCCTCGATTCGCGATCCAGGCTCGCGCGCGCCAAGCTGCTCGAGAGCATAAATAATCGACTCGGAATCCCGCGCTACGCGAGGGTCATTTTTGAAATATACACGTCTACGTGCAGATGCCTATTCTTACGGCTCTCTCCTCCCTCCCCCCTATCCTATTCCCTGATAATATATCGAATGGAGAAACTGGCCGACTGCGTCGTACATCTCTCGCTTCCCTCGAACCCAGCCGAGCCGCATATGTATTTCTCGACGGCTGGCGTACGCTGACCGAGCACATTGCTGATATAAAAGTCCGATTGAACGATAGCGGGCAACGAACCGCGGTGCCTGCTGACTTATTCCATCCGAATCGCGTGATAAATCTCGCGAACGTCCGTTAATTAGACGGGTTTCGTCAGCAACACTTCTTTCTCGCCCCCCCCCAGCAGAAGAATTCTCACCCCCTCGCTACGAAATTCTTTGCGGCACTGGCACTTCCATCGTCGTCTTACTCAACCATAAAAGCAGGCAAATCCTCGTGCTGCCTGTGTCGAAAGTCGACAGACCCAACGGGCGCAACAGGAACGCCGTAGAAACAGTAAAATTCGCAAGTGATACATAGCCTCGCGATCTGTCGATAGCCTATCTGCTTCGATTCCCCGATAGCTTGATTAAACAGATTACCATTTCACGTACGTAGATGTTGAAACAGCGAGGCGACTGCGCCCCGGCTGATATATGCCGTTCATTTCCACTGCGAGCTGGCCGCCAGCGGAGCAAGTAGATAAGGTCCGCGCTTTGTCAGACAGCTCAGTAATCTGAGCATTTTCTCGTCAGCGCGAGCTGCGAGTCACTGCTCCGTTTTTTTTTCTTTCAATCTGTTTTAGTGGAAATGAAATATAGATACCGTAAGCTTCGCCTTTAGTGTTCGTCCGGGCTAACTGCGCGGGGCTATATTTTGCACTGTTCACGTTTACAGACGTATCGCTAGGCTCGCTACCTGTGGGGGCAAATATCCCCGCCATGGCGGAAATATAATCTGGCACATTTAATCACACGTTCGATAATTCTCACCCCACATCCCCCGTCGTCTCTGTTCCCATTTCAAGGCTCCTTTGACGTTAACACGTCTGAGAGATCATGAAGTGCTCTGTTCCTCCGTCGATTGATTTCTGGTAGATTTTCCAGCGACGTGCGGCGGGAAACGGTGGTAAAGGAAGGAGACAGGGCAGAGGGAGAGAGAGAGAGAGAGAGAGAGAGAGAGAGAGAGAGAGAGAGAGAGAGAAAGGAGGTCAGATTTTCGCGGCGGTGGTAAAGTTAAAAAGTTCCAACCTCCATCCCCGTTGCTCTGTCCCCTACCCCCTTTTCTTTCTGACGGCTTAGTCAGCCTTCTGGCGGTTTATTTCCGTGGAATCGGCTTTTGTAGCTTTCGACGATGTGGGGCACTACCGAAAATGGGACAGGAAATGCGGTTAAGGCTTCTTCCAGAGGCACTGCGGGCATTCCGTGTCTTCCCTGCGACGCCTACCCTTTCATCTTTCTTCGCATTGTAAGCTAGATGAGCATAGCTACGCTCCCACCCCGGCTGTATGCAGACAGCAACGCGATTTCCGAATTAATCGATCCGTCGCGACAAAGGGGCCACCCTGTATCCATCCTCCCATCTTTTAATCATCGACTGTTCTTCTCCCGTGGCATCCAGGGGAAGAGGCCGAGATCTAGGCGGGAAATAATTGCGAGATAAATTCCAACGAGACGGTGCTAAACGGGAATTCTATTCGAGTAATATTCGACCCAACGAAATGGGAGCTTGCAATTGAATCGACAACTACGCTTTTCCAGTGCTTACTAAATTATTACTTGTGGTTAATAATGGCAGGAGAAATCGAATAAATGTGTAAGGAAAGTAGATGGCACTTTCCTAAAGCTACGCGAATCATCCCGCGTAATAACGACGGTCGGTAAGCAAACATCGAGATACGAAAAAAAAGATAAGGAGATGAGGAGACACACGTGGCTGAAAGGAGTGTGTACGAATGTATCGGAGAAACCAAAGAAAGTGTAAATATATAATAGAGTGAATAACAAACATTGAATGTTGTTTCTTCGATTTACAGGTATGATTGTAATAAGTAAACCTTAGCTCATAAGTTTTTAAAAAAATAATAAAAAATCCTCTTTGATTTACAGAGAAACAAATCAGTTTACTTATTCACAACCGTTCCCGTAAAAGGAGGGGAATTAATCGTATCACAGAACATTATAAATGTAGTTTCAATTTTAATGGTACCAGCTGCAACATTATCGAAACTTTCCCCTACGTTTCTCATTTTGCACGCGTAGCTACTGCATCGAAATATTCCGACCAGCCCCGAATTTTAACAGACGACGCTATTATTATAATACAATACTTACAAGAATTTCACGTGACAATCGTTAATTCTACAATTCCCGGAAATGGCACTTCCTCTTGTATTTAAAGTTCCAGCAGCCACCTCGCCGAAGGAATAAAACTACAAAGCAGGGCGAAAGGTTTCCGTGGCGCGATTCTAATGGAAGACACGCTACTGTATGTACATATTAAATGTAAGTTGAAATTAGAATCTCATTCATAACGCGTTGCCAGCCGTGCATGAAAATTACGCGCAGGGAACGAGTTCGCCAGCTTCGACTGTGCAGCAGGGGCGCGCAATAAATCCCGCGCAACGGATAGACATCTATGCAATCTTCTTTGCTTGTAAATGAAGTTATTAGAACGACCGGGGGGGGGGGTAGAAACGGGACGAGGGAGAGGAGGGAGTGGAGGAATCGGGGTCCGCTCGCAGGAAGCTGAGACTCGCGGCGGCGCGGAGGGGAAGAAGAAACGGCAATCGCTTGTGAAAACTGCAATTTTTCTTGCTCAAGGGGTGGGAGCCCGGCTCTCTCTCGATACGAATCGACGAGTCGAAGCGCAAAACGAGAGGCACGAGCAGTATTTTTCTTTGATACGCGAAATACCCCCGCAGACCTCCGCAGCATGACTGACTGGCGAGCTTTCGATTAATCGCCGTTGCAATGAGGAATGAAAAAACAACAAGGAAATGGAAAGAACGGAGTAGGGAGATAGCGGGGGAGGAATCAGCGGCACGGAAGAGAGGAAATGCAGCCCTTCGTACGAACATATGGGGTAACAAGTCTCAGGAACCAGGCAAAACTGGAATAATTGATAGCGGCGCAGCGGAGAGGAAGATACTCTCTCTCTCTCTCTCTCTCTTTCCACGTGGAACATGTTTGTTGGAAGATCGCGAGACAACAGATTGGCGTGAAGGGCGGGGAGGATTGTTTGGGGGAAAGAATTGTTTGTACGACGCGTAACTGAGACGGCAGAACGGAGGCTGCAATTATAGGGAAATAGAGCGATACAAAGGAGGCGAGAGAATATCTTGAATCGAATTCGTTGAACGGGCTCGTCTAATTGGAAAAGGGCCGTCTGCTAAGTATAGTTCCTGATAATATCATCCGGGCAGAGTTGCAAATTAAGGGGGAACACCACTGTGACGGCCGGAAAAATAAGCCATTTTTAAGAATTCTTTTCAGGAATAATTTACAGTTTTCATAAAAAATTGTTATTACCTACCTTTAGTACGCTGTCTTAAGAGACTATACAAAAAAAAATAAATACAAAAACATCCATAAATTTTAATATATTAATTAATCTTCTAGACCACCCCACGCGAGGTGGTCGAAGATGTAACTATGGAACAGTAATTCCGAAATTAAATTTCATTTTTTTTTTATGATAATCAAAATTTTCTATGAAAACTGTATATTACTCCTGAAAAAAATTCTTAACAATGGCTTACTTTTCCGGCCGTCACAGTGGTGTTCCCCCTTAACACGCCTGGCTACGGGGAGTCACTTTCCGCGGAGAAGCTTCGCCGCGCGCATACGGTTTTCGGTAGGCGAAAGAAAAACGAAAATCCCTAAAGCCTGGCCAGTGATACAAGGCGACCGTCCGGCGTCGCTGTTAACTTAGGACAAATTGAAAGCTCGAGGGGCCAGCTAGACCCCCAATTTGTCTTCCCGCTCGTTTCTGTGCCCCGGAGTTTACTCAGGAGGACGCCCAGGGCATCGCTGGTCAGCCCTTCCACCGCAAACCGGGCTTTCCTGACGCGCCATGAAATTTCGACGAGAGAAAGACTACCTGTCTTTGGACGCGCTCTAAGCTCTATGAAGAATTAAAGGGACATCTGCGGCTCCGAAACAACGTGACGAAGAACGTTCTCCACTACCTCCTACTGTGCGTTCATTCCGTCATCCCCCGAGCTCGCGTAGCGCCCTGTATGTAATTCCTCCCCGGTCAAAGAAATGGTGTACCACAGGAGGGGGGGGTAGGAGGGACGTATCGACGTCGATTTCCGCGAAAGAATAAAAGAACGACGAACGATGTTTCACATTGCATCGGAATCTGCGGAAAAGCCGTGGAGGGTGAAGCAAGTTCGAGATTGCTCCGCCGGGAAGAACGATATATCCTGGAAAGTTCTGACGTTATCCGGGCCGAGGATTCACTTGGTTACATGTACCGCGACGCGATAAGAATCAACGGCCATTCAAACCGGGCGATAATGTTCGCGGGAGGGCGCTATTGTTTCAGCGCGCGAGCCTAGACCGCAGTTATCTCCGTATTGTTCTCGATATTCATTAAAATACTGGGAACAACCTCTGGCCCCGAAATTCTCGGCGAAACGCTGCAGGCGTCTGTCATGGCGGAGCTCTGCCTGGGTAAGGGGGGAGGGTTACCACTGTCGACCCCCTTTCTCGACCCTTCTCAAAGGGGCGATCTAATTACACGCCTTTTCGCGCGCTAAATGCGCACGTCTCCAGCGAAATATTACGATTCAAGGCGGACCGTGCCCGTTATGGAAACGCGCTTCAAGCGAGACTCGCGGAGGAAAGTGGGCTGAAATGAATTGGATCGCAACGTCGTTCGCGGAAACTTGATAATGCAATCTTTGGAAAATCAGTCCGCTACGGGAGGTTCGACGTTTGGGGACGCTGTTACCTGCGAGCGAATATGCGTTTTCAGAAGCACAGGTTGGCGCGTTCAAATCGATCCGCGTGAACACTCTTCGGGAGTGTCGCTGGTGTGGAGAAATGTTTCGGATAAGAGTTTCAATGGACGTCGTCGATATTCTTGATGATGATCGCAGGGATTAATTTAATAGGACCCCGCTGTGTGAAAAGTTGCTGGGTGAGGATAAGTGGAAGCTTCCAAACGACCTTGGAATACACTTGGAATGTTTAACTGTGGAAAATCGCCCGTGTGTAACGCTCGCGAAACTTGACGCCCTCGAACAGCGATCGATATTTCATTCCAAGAGTAATCAAACGGCAATTTCGAAGTAACGAAAGCGTTCATCAGCTGTCGAGCTGCGGAATTCCCCGGACCATTGCCGGCAAAGCAAAGACATCGTGTCATAACACAAAGCGAGTGGAAAGCAAAGCAGACCAGGGGCGGCCACTCGCGCCTCTGATCCCGAGATTGGAAATTAATCGATTAATTAGCAAGCTGTTACGCGTGCTCGGCCCGGCGTAGAAGTAATTCGTTTCATCGTCTGTCCTCCCTCCCTCCCTGTCCATCCGTGCTCGGTTATCCCCGCGCTGGCAATTTCACGCACAGATTGCTTTTGAATCGAAACGGCATTTTCGAAAGTGGAACGGTGACGGTGCCACGTCAGGCATCGGCCGTTCCTTCGACCACCGCAGGCTGCCCGCCAGCCCGCCAAGTAGATAAGATCACCCCTCGGCCGAGCGATCGATTAATCTAAACATTTTTACTTCCATTCACGCAACCTGCAAGTTATTGTCCCGCCATTCCCTTCTGCCCGCGATGCAGCTGCTAATGAGAAGAACGGCTCTCGCGGCCCGCGTAAAAACTGTTTAATTAGCGTGGTAATGCTTCCGGGGCTAATTTAAAAATTGCGTTATTACGGGAACACGCTCGCGCACGGCAATTAATCAGCCCGGAATATTTAACGGCCCGTTCCCGAAAGCCCGACGCGGTAAAAATGTGCGATGCAATTTGCAAAATTACCAGTAATGATATGAAAAGGGGAACAACGGGGAGGGGGGTGGGATTTTATCGCGATTCGCTGGAATCGTTGCCCGATTAATACCCCGCGTAATTAAACAAGCGATCCTCCCATCGACCCGCGCTCCCGCGCGGCTAGGTCACGAGCATCAGGCTTTTAAACGAAAGTCGAAAGCGTCGCGCGTGCTCGCTGCGGCAAAAAATCTTTCACCGAGTAAATTTCCCACGTTTCCGCAAACACCTCTGCCTGCAGAATTTTCACCCCGTTCGGCCTGCGCGAGCACTCCTCGCGTCTACGTAAAATGAAAAGTTTATGCATCAAAGGAGCTCTTTGCCGCGCGATCTTGAATCCCGGCGATTCTCTTTTAGAAAATGAGACCATTTATACAGCTCGATATCGTCGGATTTCTTGAAATATTCTACAGAACTTCTGCCACGCGTAAAGCGCATTGATTTCCGTTGTAGGAAATGAAGGTGGACTTCGAGCGTTCAGAAGCTCGCAAGCGCGAGTTTCCTAGTCGCCGGGAGTCGACGAGTTAATTTTACACCCCCCTGTTTACCAATGACGCGGTTCCGTCGCGCTGCTCGCATTCTCCCAGCGACAGAGGGTAGGTGGTGCCTACCCCTCGTACCGCCGCGCCGTAAAAATAAACGAAAGCGGCCGTCGTCGATCGACTAACTGGCGAAATTGCTGTTGCTGGATCGGAGTTTCCGTAGGAAGTCGGCCGCGAAGTTTTCGTCGGATCGAAGTTCGCGAAGGAACAAAGTGCAGCACGCTAGTCGAATCGTCGCTGGCGTCGTCGCGTGGATAGCAACGGGGAGATTCGTTACCGTGACGGTCGTTCTTGTCGAAACTTTTTCCGCGACGGCACCAGAAATGAATCACTGTGGCCGTCCCAGCCATCGCCCACGGCTCATTTAACTTGCTAAGAGGCACTTTTCAGGAACGCAGCTCGTTCGCCAGCCTCACCCCTCCGCGAATTCGACTGTCCGAGCGTGTACGTTCCTCTTCCCTGGAAACCGCGACAGCGTTCTCATCGCTACTTCTGCTCGCCGACATCCTGATAACCAACACCCTCGTCAGCGTGGCCATCGTTGATAGCGCAGTGATTAGCCGCGCGGCGAAACGCCGCAGACAAATAGCATTTCTGGCGCGCGAAAATACGTGTCACTCAATCGAGATGAGCTCGAATTCTCTTCCTCGTCTTTTTCTCGCGGTAAAACATGGCAGGTATAACGAGATTTCACGACGCTTCAGCGTTTCAGCTTCGAGCATGCCTGGCCGTTTTCAGTCATTTTTTGGTACATCGAGTTTCGAGTGGATGGTTCTCAGTTTGAGCGTGATATTGAAGGATTCCGTGGTGTGGGGACGTTGGGTGGATAAGTAGAGTTCCCTTTGCGATAGAACATTTTAGGAATAAGTGTTTAAAAGGATTTGTTGAAATTCGTAAAATTCCCGAAATTATAGGCATTTGAGTAGCGGCAAATGCATGGGTACACTTGGCACTCACGTAAAACTTTAAACGTGTTTTTCGAGAAACAGAGTTCTCAAATCGGTGGAACCTGTATCTCCAAAAGTTATTAACCGATTCGACTGGAACTTTTTTTATTTTAAAGAATACACTTCTGACTAGTGGGGGGGGGATACCAGAAAAATTTACAAAAAAATGAAAATTTATAATTTGCAAAGACGTTGAAAGGATGAAAACTATAGGGAAAAAGTGATTTCAAACTTCAAGTGTCGTTATTTTCTAAAAAAAATGTTATTTTTGTATTTTTTCTGGTTTCCTCCCCAGCCAGAAGTATATTCTTCAAAATAAAAAAAGTTTCAGTCGAATCGGATAATAACTTTTGGAGATACATGTCCCACCGATTTGGATCAATTTTTTGACGCCTTGACTTTAACGACTCTCCGAGTGTCGTCTGTAATGATTAATTATAAAACAAAAAATATATTTCTATAATTTAAGACATCCTTAATACGACGCAAAAAGTCCCATTAAATTATATATAGTAGTTTTCCTTTAATTAATTCCTAAAGATCACCTATTTTGGGGGGCTCTAGACCGGAAGGTCCCCTTAAGAGGTCTTCCTGAAGACGGAAAAATTTAATTTCTTGGGAATTAAAAAAAGGAACAAGTACTGCACGTATCATTCTGCACATTCGTGGCTTTATTCTATCACCTTTAAAGATCGTAAAAAAAAAATCGCGAATAAAAATATCCATTTATAGCGGAATAGGAGCATCGTGACGAGAACGATATCCTTCCTTAAAGAATAACTCAACACAGAGGTAACGTTTTTACCTGACGTCCCCAATGGCTTGTAATTTCGTCACGGTCTCAATAGAGCTTCAAATTAACGCGCGTCCAAATTCGCCGGCGTACACGCGAAGTCTTGAAAAACGGGCTACAATCGTTTTTCCTTGGCGGTGTCCCGAATCAACAATTTCAGCGAGTTCTCGCGGTTTATTTCCCTCGCTTCACTTATTCATAGCCGCGAGAATTTTAAATTACAACCAGGACGCGGAGGATCTGGAATTTCTTCACATGCTTAACACCGATTTGCATAATGCAGAGCCACGTGTGTGTGTCACATGCGGCGGCGGGGCTTCCGCGGCACTTGTAAAAAATTCAGGAAAAACGACCCACAGTTACTTTGCGTTTTCCTTTATGCCCATGTTCGCGACTTTTCGAGGACGTCTCAAAGGAAGGGCAAATAATTCATCTCAGATTTCAAGACGAACAGTAAGCACGACATTGTCAACGGACGACGACGAGAGTTATTTTGAAATTTGGATGAAAAAGTGATTGGTAAATAAATCTCACTCGTGCGCTGGAAGATTATTGATACTATACCTCACACGGATTTCAACTTGTCCCTCTAAACTTCCTGTAAAAATAATTTTAGTGAAATCAGTAGTACAAGTCAACCATTCACTCGCCCTTGTAGAACGTCCGCTTTCGAGCGTAAATAGGTTCATCGAGAACCCTTAACGGAAGACCAGAAAGCACTGAAATACTAAAGAAAAAAACCTGCATACTTCATCCACTGTAATTTTCTGCAAAGAATTCAACGAAGATCGAGGCGTAACTCTCAGAGATCCTCTACCGTACACGAAGAAACATTCGCGAATTAACAGAAAAATGGGGGCAAAATTTGCATGTTCTTAAGAGCTTGTTACTAATCGTCACTATTGAGTGGAAAAATCGTCGGGCATTTCGCCCAACCGCAGCCAAGAACGAAAACACTGCACCGTGGAATCCGACGAGGTAGGCGACCGCATTTTCATCTTTTCTTTTTTTTTTATTAATTCTTCTGGTATCGGTCGAATGCCAGACGCGGTGCAGCGCGGCGAGAGAGCGGGGGACCAGCTTTGATGGAAGAGAGGCGCGGAAAAGAGACAGGCAGCCTGCGCTTTCGCCCTGGCCGCAGAAACAAGAGGCGCGGGCGAAGGTATTCCAGTAATTTCAGTCGTAGGAATATTCATGAGCAGCCACGGCCGAGTGTACTGTTCCGCTTCTATTCACCGGTGCAGATGGGCCAACCAGGGTCAGAAAGCTTGCTTTACGAAGCAGGAAATCCATGCAGATGAGAGCTACGAAGGCTAAAAGGAGGGACGGAGGGGCAGGGACGGACGGAACGGCGAGAGAGTGGCGAAAGAGAGACGGGCAATCGCCAGGGCTAACCCGGCACCCACGCTTCAATTAGCTAAAGTGCAGGAACAAAGCTACTGATACGACATCGAGTAGTTCGTCATAGTGACGATTCGTTCGACGATTGTCTCGATAAGCCTCTCGATGGCTACAAAACGTGTGGGGACGGTCGAGTGCAAGAGGAGCGGAGGCTTGGCTTGTGGGTTGGTTCTTTCGCGTCTCTATATCGCGACACTGCAGCTCTCAAAGAGATCTAATGGAGCTACCAGCACGTGCACGATGTTTCACGGCAGACTGCGCTAATTAATAAATTAATAAACGGGGAACGGCGTCGTAAGAACGGTGTAGTGCAGCGGCAGAGGGGAGGGGGTAGACTCTGCTTGATTTTACATATTTTTGTTAAGGGGTTATGCTCAGTCGGGAGGCCGAAAAAAGGGTGGTCTTTGGAAATTTTTTACTCAAAAGCTATAACACATTTCACAAAAAATCGTTTTTCCTTTTAAGCATTGCATCTAGTACCGTGCATCGTAATTTTTTTATTTAAAAATATTTAGCAATAACTAAGTTATTCTCTATCACTCGAAGCTTCTCTAAAAAAAGGGCTTCTGCGGTGACCACTGCTGCTCGAAAATCAATCATCTAAAATAAAATATTCAAAAGAATTTACTTATTATATTATATTATCCTCCTGACTGAGCATGACCCCTTAATATGTTTAATGTTTCGGAGTGAGTGGCTTTTCCTTTTTTTTTTAAAAATATATGAGTTCGTTGGAATGAACTGCAGTTGTTTCTGGTTAGACTCTGATGGCTTTCATTGCATTTCCGTGCCTGTTTCTAATGCCCTCTACCTACGAATGTAAGACAGTAAGATGTTCGAGGGCATGGTGTACGAGAGTTCAGAGAATTTAGCAGGTGGTTCCTACATGTCGGAGATATTTCCGTAGGTCGTAGTCTACGCGATATCGTACGGATCCTAATTAAGCATAATTCTGACGAACTTTCGTGGCGATGACACTTAGGAAGCAATTTGGCAGATTAAATTTCACGCGGCTCAGTGTTTTCACTGTCGATGGGGCTAATGATATGTGATAAGGTATCATCGTTATGTTGATACATTCAGACAGAAATGAGCGACTATTTCGGAGGGTCTGTGTGTAATGAAATATGCTTTAGAAGCTTCAAAGCATTTCGTACGAATAAACTTGACTTTAAACTTCGCTCGAAACTTAAACTTTTTCATTTAGCCAGTAATTTCCAGTGATTATTAAGAATGGGATTTTATTTAAAAATATAGAAACCAATCCCTTTCGATTGCACGAGAAAATTGCTAATGGAAAACGTTGGAACGTCAAGTGAATTATACTCTCATCCTCTTCGTTGTTTCGTATCGGAAGATCGATCACGAGCAATTTAGGTGCTCGAGGAATTTAAAGCTTCAGCGCTATTCGGATCGACATCGGGAACAAGTGTTATTATCGAGTTTCATTAAAAAGAAACGTAACACTTGCTTAACTATGATAATTCAAACGAATCAGTTCCCGGGGAAACCTGTTACAGATTAGAAGTTAATTTTACTATCTCCACAACCTCGCGAACTTGTTTATCGACTATTTACATGCTCCAGCGGGGATAGAATCATCTATCCACTCAAAGTCACTGTAACACCAGAATTCTCCACGTATTTTCCTCTTAAACAGACTCAGACGATATAATTCCTCTAAAGGATATATCCCATTGAGAACGCGCCGCGTAATCCCCATCAGCGATTCAAAAACGATGGAATATCCTCGGCGAAACACAAGGTGTAGGTACGATAACATTGAAACGCGAACAAATCAAGGGAATCGTTATCCCTGTCCCGCGATCCCATCGACCCCGTGATCCAGCAACGTATTTCCTCGCGGCAAACGTTGCAGGGCGAGCTGTCGCCGCCAGTGGCAAGAGGATATTTTGTCGAGACCAGGTTGAAGCCTGGAAATCACGATCGCCTTGAGGCTTTGAAATCGAGGAGCGTTGGCTGCAATTTGCAGCGCGCATGCAGGTCGATGGAACATCGCTGTAGGCTTGCCAGCCGCATTGTCACGCGGGCGAGTCTAGTTTCGATCATCGATTGTCGGCCGTGTTTGGCGAGGGATCGCGGACGCCCCGCGGAACGAGTAAATCAAAAGCTCCGCTGCTTGTTCGCCGCGAGTCGACGCGAGAAAAAAAAACCCTCGCCGATACCATCGCGCCCGTAAACATGGAAAACACACTATAAATATTAGGGTGGAAAAAGTGAGCACGCTGAAAACCTGCGGCATTGGAAGTAAATAAATTTGTCGCGCCCCTCATACAGCATCCAGCCCCAATATCTCACGAAATGCCTGGGGAGCGTTTGTACGAACGCGTAAGCGCTCGTCTATTCTCGTCTCTTCGCGTACGACTTTAAACTTCAACGTACTTAAATCGACCGCATTCAAGGAAATAAATATTCGCGATACTTGTTTTAGGAATTACATTAACGATGATAGCGAATTTCATATAGCGTCACTGTGCTTCATTATTATGTTCCAATTTCCCCTTTAATCGGTTTAACTAATTTCCATCTAAAACGGAAACCCAATGGTGTCGCGTCGCGACGGAGAGACACGTGGTTGTTGTAATTTATCAGGAATTACGGCAGATTACGTCGTTTACATACACGCTGAGATATTTTCGCAGTTAACAAGACACAAAGCTCTGCACAAGCTCGAGAGAGAGAGAGAGCTTGGTGCGCGGGGTGGGTTACGACAGCGGAACCCAGGGGTGGTGAATCTATGACCAGAAGAGTGGGGCGCGCACAGTGGTTCAAGCAAGGGTTAAGCGGATTGTTTGTGAATTTTTTGTTGCAGGTCGACCCATGGTTCATCCGCCGAGTCAGACGGTGACGGCGAAGGAGGGCGAACCTTTGAGCATTATCGTGGAATTCTGCGCCGAGCCAAGATACACCAAGGTGTTCTGGACATCCCAGGAGAACGTCTACGTGCCCGGTGCCACATCCAGAGACGGAGTCCAGGCACTGGCTATCGAGGTGACGTTTCGATTTTTTCTGCAAACCCTTAAGGGGAGGTTCCGGTCTAAAAGTCGATTTTTTTTTTATTTCATTTTTCGAATGTTCAACATTTTAGGAATACGTGTTTAAAAGGATTTGTTGAAATTCGTAAAATTCTCGAAGTTATAGGCATTTGAGTAGCGGCAAATGCATGGGTACACTTGGCACTCACGTAAAACTTTAAACGTGTTTTTCTCGAAACAGTGTTCTCAAGACGGTGGGACCTGTATCTTAAAAAGTTATTAACCGATTTCACTGGAACTTTTTTTATTTTAAAGAATACACTTCTGACTAGTGGGGGGGGATACCAGAAAAATTTACAAAAAAATGAAAATTTATAATTTTCAAAGCAGCTGAAAGGGTGACAAATATAGGGAATAAGTGATTTCAAACTTCAAGTGTGGTTATTTTCTAAAAAAAAAGTTATTGTTGTATTTTTTTCTGGTTTCCCCCCTAGCCAGAAGTATATTCTTCAAAATAAAAAAAGTTTCAGTCGAATCGGATAATAACTTTTGGAGATACATGTCCCACCGATTTGGATGAACTTTTTGACGCCTTGACTTTAACGACTCCCCAGTACCGTCTGCAATGATTAATTATAAAACAAAAAACATATTTCTATAACTTAAGACATCCTTAATACAATGCATAAAGTCCCATTAAATTATATATAGTAGTTTGCCTTTAATTAATTCCTAAAGATCACCTATTTTGGGGGGCTCTAGACCGGAAGGTCTGGCCCTTAAAGTGTCTTCCCTCGGCCCTTCCCGGTACGATGACATTTAATCGCGTTGAGTTTTAATTACAACAAGAATACAAAGTGGTTCGGCACTCTACACAAGGCTCGAGATAGAACGATTTCCACCAGCGGAGCAGCATAAACATCCCTTCGCCGAGCAAAGAGTTCGCAGATTCACTAGCGTCGCTTTAATCCCAACAAATGCCGGAATCGTCGGAACGACAACGATCTCGGGAACGGGGCTTCCCTGAAACAAGGTCAACGAAGAAGCGCGCCAGCCGCTGCGAGTGCAATTTAACTTCGAGAATCATTGAGCCGTCAGCAGCTTCTAAGATCCTGAAGATTACACTCGCGTCGCGGCGTCGCCAAATAGACACATGTTTCGAAGCAATTAAACGCGCGGCGTGATTTCTTGCCCGCGGAGTGAAGGATCGGGACAAGGGAAGAACGGGGGGGGTGGGGGTTGTTGCGCAGACACGGAATGCTTGTTGCATACCGCGTTGCATACTGCGGCGTGGAACGAATAAAACGCGACGCGGGATTCGCGCGGCGTGGGCTCGCGCTTATTTCATTTCCGCGGCTTCGCTGTTGCTACTCCTCTTTCCTTCCTCCTACCAGCGGGAGGCTGGATGGCCGCACAAAAGACGGATTAACCGTTTTTCCGAGGAATCAGGAATAACGGCAAAGCGCGCGGAACTGGAAGGAGGACGAGCAGTGGCTGGGGACGGTGGAGAAGGAAAGAATCCAACGTAGCTTTAGAGGGATTTGCTAATGCACCTGTGCTACCTTTGTTTTTATTAACTTTTAATCCCCTTTGTTCCGCGCGGCAACGTTCTTAATTCGTTTAACGAAAAGCGATCGCGCCCTGTTTAATTTCGTCCATTTCCATCGGAGAAATTACGGATCTCATCGCGACTGCTGGGGCGTCTTTGATTACTTGAGCATCTGCGCACCTGTCGCTGCCTCTCGCAAGGGAAGATCCCGAAACCGAAAATTCCAAAAATTCGGAAACTTTGTGAATACGCGGGGGATTTCCTCCTGATTACCACGCAATTTCTGTTTGCTGCCCAAATTCACTCGAAACGGGTGAAATTAACCCCTGAAAATCCGGTTATTTCCCGATTTTCTGTTATAACTCGCGAACTGTAATAGATAGAAAGAAAGTTTAAACACAAAAGTTACATCTTTTAATTAGATCTAGCATTTGGTAAAAAAATTATTTTTGGAGCTACAATAAGTAGCGACCGAGAATACCGCCCTTAAATCGCCTCCTAGAGGAACGATTGACGTTGAGGAATTCGAAGAAACGTGTCCTAGAAAAATGATGCAATAAAACTTTGCCATCCCTCTTGAATAATGGATACTTCAAATATTATATCATTACCAAACCGATGAAGGGACACAAAACCGAAGCTCCCTTTTCCCATGGACATCCCCTCGAACGTCGTGGAGTTACTTTCGCGATGCGCTTCGCGCCAAGCAATCTTCCTGCGGAAACGTTTCGCCGTGTGGCGTTTGCTTTCGCTCGCTTCGTCCTCCTCAAGCGTGTTCCCCCGTTGTCGAGCGTGCAAATACACCGAGAAACACCGCCCCTCCGTCTAAGCCGAGCACTTTTGTTCTCGATGGGGCCGCCGAACCCCGGATATTTCATCGAAAGTTCGCGCGCGACCCCGGGGGCGGCGAAATTTCCGCGACGTACACCGAGAGCACGACTGATAGCAGTTAGTACGTGATTTATCCCGCCTCGTTCCCTATATCCCTTGTTATCCGGGGCTGCAAGTAGCGGGGTAATTAATTCGTGGAATTGCAGCTCCTCGGCGAGGGTTCAGGCGGCTGGGGGCGGACGAGGGGGTTCGGGATAGAGGGGGCGGTTGCTGAGACTCGACGGCGTGCACGTGTTGCGACGAGCATAGTTATTTCGACCCAGATTCTGTTTTGAATGCCACAGCGTCGATACTGGCTACCTAACTATTCCGAGCAACTTCTGCCGCGAAAAATTAATAAGCTACCAGCATCATCCCTAACTCCATACGACCCGTCGCGAGTTTCAAAGCACAGTAATGGCGAAACGATGAAAGTTATTCGAGCGGACGCTTATAAACACGATACCTGTAGTAAATGGGTAATGACGTCCATGAATTGTGACGTAAGCCACCCGCAGTATTTTCGTCATTTTCGACACCAGATTTGTTCGCCCGAGCGGAGTAAGAGTCTCTTAAGTCGCGTTGTACAGTGCGAAATAGATTGCAATAAATGGGTGAATGATAAGGGGAGACACTCGTGGAAGCACGACGGGGAACAACAAATAATACGACGAAAGGTTAGAGGAGGAATGGAGGGGGGTGCTTCCATGAATGGAGGAGACAAGGAGCCGGGGAAAGTAGTTTACCCGGGGGAGAGAGAGGGAGAAACAACGAGGGAGGAGCGTGAAGTTAAATGGAGCAAGAAACTGCGACTCCTTGCATGCGAAAAATTCGCGAGACTTCCAACGACGTCTGCTCCGAATTGTAGGACGAAATATCACCGGGAAGAGCTGGATCAAACGGAGAGAACTAAATGAATCCGGTTTCTGTTTTAATTTCGTTCTGCAGATAGACGCGTACCGAGTGCAAATAATTAAAGGGGCGCGGAGATTCCATCGCCGCATGCTGGAGATCAATTTCGATCGGCACTTTTCATATTTAACTTTCAGCGTACGAATGTCCCGGCTTCTGTCAGTTACGAAATCGGTGGATTTAATATACTCGACTTTGTCGCGAACGCGCAAGAAGCGTGGAAATTGTATGAAAGAAAGTGAGCTGCAGAAGTCAAGTAGGGAAAAGCGATGGAAATCAGAGGTGATAGGGGCCACTGAAGCGAGAACGCAGGAGGACGCAGGAAGTTCTCTATTTCCCGCGGAACTTTCACGCGAAAGTTTAAGCGTAAGAACCTTAAGCGGAATCGTAGCAGATAAGGAGGACGGTTTGAATCGACGTTATCGAGTAGTGAGTTAATGAGCATCGCGCGATAAAAACATTCCCCCGCGGAGGAAGTCGGGCGGCATTCGAACGGAAATCTGTCGGTACGAACTATTAAATTCCGGGTCTAATGAGAACTGTGCTTCAATGACTTCGAAAAGCTACGCTCAAAGTTGCGTCTATGACATCTTCCGCGACCTGGAATAATCGTATTCTAATTTCCGACGGTATTAACTTTCGGGGGACTATTGGTTCACCATTTTCGTTCGCTCCCGTGGCGCTAAAATGCACCACCTTCCATCGAAATAGAAGAACGCCTGCGACAATTCGCTTGCGAATTTCCATCCCCAATTCTGAGCATATTAATAAACTCTGTGATTATTCAGGAACGCTGCAGGCATTCTTAATTGAAATAAAAAATATATAAAGAAAATTTTATGTTAAACGATTTTATTAAAAATGTAGTAAAAACTAAATTAAAATGCACTAAAAACTAAAAAAAGGGCTTCGCCCCTTAATTCCCACGAAATCCTATACAACATTCACGGAACGAAAGCCTTGAAACACCTCGTTCGAACCTAGCCCAGACCGTCCCCGGAAGCTGATTACCAGTGGCAATTATCAAGCAGGTTAATGAGTCACGTCTTCCTGTTTACCTTGCAGGACGGCGGCACAGAGTCCTGTTACAGGACGGTGCTGAGTTTCGACACGATCCAGTGGTCGCACGCTGGCGAATGGTTGCTCCTGGTCCGCTCGTCGGAAGGGATCGCGGACGCTTCCGTTTTGCTGAACGTGACACGGGCCTCGGAGTACAGTCACGCTCACTTCCGGTCGGCGAGCCTGGCCTGCCTCTCGGTTTGCCTGGCGCTGGCCATCCTGCAGGAGCACCGTCGCTGAGGATCCTGCCGCCCCGAACCGGCCACGTCGAGCGTGCATCCTTAAGAACCAGCAACAGAATCGAACGAACACCAAAGTTTCCCCCTCTCGCGACGAAGGGGGAGGGGGAAGGGCCACCCCGTCAGTATTTCCGCGACGAGCTTCGATCATTGTACATAATATATAAAAGTGGATAGGCAAAGAAGCGAAATAATATTTCCCCAAGGGATGCCGGCGCGCGACGAGAATTCGGCGAGGACGCGCGTCGACGGGAGCGTGTTTGCGTTTCGAGAAAGGAGGCGAGAGCCGCGCTTAAACGAGGAGCCTTTTATCGGCGACGCCGTTGCCGACCCGGCTCCCGGGCGACGACGATAATCCGGCCCCTCGACGTTCCTTGATCGTGTATCTCGTCGCCAGACATTTTGGATACTCCTGCGGTTTACCGAGTTGCCGCGACGATGCGAGCAGACGCTCGAGTCGCGGCAGCGATCGCGTGTGTTCCGTTTGGTCGCCAAAGGTGAACCCTTTCTGTTCCTCTTCGAGTCCTCGGTTGCTGGGGCGGACGTGTCGGACCGTGAATTGGGTGGTGTTTAATTGTGTGCTCGAAAACACGAGAACCCGCGGCTCGAGCTTTCACCGCGACGCAGCCGATGTCTTTCTCGGGCCTTAAAAAGGGAATGGGCGCGCCCCTGTGTGGCAAGAAGGATTTACCGCGGGCGCGGGGCGAGGGAGGACTTTGTAAACTAGCTGGCGAGCCTTCGACGCGGGGGTACACTCGTGGCTCTCGGCGCGACTATGGGAATTACTTAGAGGTAACGCGTCACGCGGGGCACGTGTAAATATTTGTATAGTTTATTTGTAAGGGAAACGACACGACGACGAGGTACAGCGACGCGCGAGAACGAAAGCCACCCAGGACAGGCGTGCGCCGCGCAGGAGACCAATTTTTCATTCGGGTTCGCCGGGATTTTGGCGGCCATCGCGAGGCGAACGATGTTTCCGTTCGACGCGTGATTCGCTGCGGCGATAGCGTGACGCGTAGGTGGGGGTTAAATAATTTGCAACGGGGAAACGAATGAAAGAGGGACGAAATAAACTACGCGTACGGTTAAGGACACCAAGAGAGAAACAAATTAAAAGTATATATAAAAGCAACAACAACAACAACAAAAAAAGAAGAATATTCCAAAGAGAGAAAAATAGGAAGGATTAACAAAGTACATTGTTGTATATTATTTTAGGTAAGTAGTACTAAATAGCGTGTATATAGTGATTGTAAATGCATAGGCTATCGTGCACCGCGACGGCTATGTATGACGAATTATACAGTGACGCTGTTAGAGATATATTTATTATTCGTTGATATATTTTTATAAAGTTTTATTTAGCCATAAGTTCTCGTTCGCCTTCCCCACCTCACCCCCCTCTGGATGTGTCGCGTACGTGATCATCGTTAGTTCCGACGGGGATGTCGAGTCGGACGCTTTCAACGAGGATGTTAACCAGCTACCGCGGCCGTGCCGAGCGAAAGAAAATCAACGATGACTGTACCGAACAACGGAGACAAAAAATAAATAAGACGAGAAGGAAGAAAAGATGAAAAGCGCGACAGCGTCTTTGCCCCGGACAAATGATTCGCGACCCTTTCGATCCCCTCGATTGGTAGGCAGGAGGCAAATTAAATAGCGTCTGGTTTCGATCGTTCCAGTTCCTTCGGACCGATATTGTTGCGTAATGTTTTGTAAACGCAGTGGTTCCTAATTTTTGTAACAAGTCGCACCCCGACCGCCGCGATGCGTAGACCCGTTTCTAATCGTTCGCCTAATTCGCGCGGGTGGTGTCGGTGCTGCTCGTAGACGCGAGACGAAAATACCTGGTATCGTTTCTCACCGTTCATTTTGGTCCACGCAACGACGAGAATCGGACGTCTCCTTTTTCCGTTCATTTCTGTCGAATTGCTTAGGTGTTACAAATAAGCAACGTGATGTAATCGTTGTACCCCATGACGCCTAAAAGTCCAATAAATGATATTTACAATATGCCTGTGTCGCATTCATTGAGCCTAACGAGTAAAGTGTAAGCAATTGCTTTTCCTTAATATTTCACTAGGAACTGCTTAAATTCATGCGAATAAAAACACAAGCATCTGCTTTATCTTGTAGGAATTCCTAAACTGCCTTGCTTAAAGGAATCGCTTTTCCTTAATTGTTTTTAAGGAATTGCTTACAATCGAATGAGTAAAAGAAGCAATTGCTTTTGCGAAATAAGCAATTCCTTAAAAAATTTTAAGACTGCTGTACCCCATGCTAACATTTGCTTAAAGGACCAATTACTTTTCATCAGTACGTATGTATTAGAGAGAAAGCGTATGAATAAATGGTACATGATCATCTTTTCCCAGTGTTATTATGTAATTTTCTCGTTGTCAGTTTGTGTCATATAAATTTTTTTTTTCATTTCTGCTTTCATGCTACTAATTTCTTTGGCAACTTGTTGTTTGGTTACCGAAATACTACAAATTTTTCCATAATGCTCTGTAACGGTTTGTAAAGCCATCTCTTTTTTTTTATTTGAGGTATTTGAGATTTATTAAACAGTACTTTATACTCTTTCAACTTTTGTATAAAAATTAACTGCTTATCAGATTCCTCGGTGTCATTAATACCACCCCCGTTCTGCAAAGGCGAGCGCGAGTCAGGAGCACCGAACGCGAGCGAGCAGGGGAGCCCGAGAGAGAGTGCTTATACCAGGAGTGTCGAACTTCCCCACTCCGAGAGCCGCACGAGTCGGGCCCCCGGTCAGCCGGTCCCCCCACTTATTTTTCTCCAGGCGTTGCGCGAGACCCAGCAGGGAGAGAGTGCGGCACCCGGAGGAGAAATTCATCAGAGTGAAGTAGGTGTGGAGGGGGCCGTACGTCCTACGGCTCTACGGAACAGGCGAAGAGGAGAAGGAGCCACTGCGGCTCGCGAGCCGCTAGTTCGACACCCCTGGCTTATACGGTCTAGCAAAGCCAGCAATTCCTTATGATTTTTATTCATCTGAACATAAGAAATTCCTTTTTTGTTTAAGTAATTGCTTTTTAAGCAATTGATTTTGCTATTAAGGAATTGCTTGTAGGAATTGCTTAGGTTTTATTCATCAGGCCCATTGTCCCTGCTCGAAGCGATACTCGATCCTTCCTTTTCCACCCCAGCATTTCCTACTGCGATATCTACAAAAGCTTATTTGTAATCGTGAAAAACCGTTCCCCGCGGCAGTGAACTTTGCGCACACCCCCTGGAATACGTTTCAGTCGCGCGAATTAAGCCTTAACAATGACAGGGAAATCAATCCAACGGTCCCCCTTTTGCCACGAGCTGCAGAGAGGAGAACGAAGAGTAGATAAATTGCTTTCACAAAGAAATCACGCGGCTTCCTTTCTCCAACGAGCACGGCTTCACAGCACATTTCCTCCCTAATCATTCCTGTCGATACTTGGCTTTCAGAGCCGCGCTCTTCGTTACTTCTTACTTGAACGTTTCTCTCCTACCGTTTCGCGGAATACTGTCTCAATAAAGTAAAAAACAGACGGTGCAAGTAGTCAAACCACGAATCCCTTAGAAAACAAACACAGCTTGTAAGATGTTATATCAATAGAGAGGACTGCAAAGGGACTTGAGAAGACGGAGAGGGGAATACAAATGAAACTACACAATGACGTAAGTAGCAGAAAAAATAAAGAAATGAGGTGGAATGCCGCGAAGTCTACGAGCATGCTAATAGAGCGACGTGAAGTGGCTGCGAGAAACTCGCGGTTACGTGAGAGCGCGTTTCTTTGCTTAAGGTACGACAAGGTTTCTTTCTTGGGAAGACCGTGGCCGAAGGAAGGAACGTGAGTTCGCCGGAAGTTCCCGTTCGCCCGCCTCTCTCGTCGGATAAAGCACGGCCTGGCTTTTGTCTCGTAAAACGCCCGCGAAACAGCTCTCCGCCTTTGCGTGTTCGAAGAATTTCAGGAAGCCGAAGAAGGTCAGAAAAGTATAGGGATACTTGAACTTGATACAGCCCTCTCCGTGAAAAAGGAACCGCTGCTGGTAATCGATTCCTCGACTCCGCTTCTGAACGAACCTCCACTCGAACCGTCTGTTCAACGTTTGGCGAAGTGGAGCTTAAGTTTGCTCACGAATCGGGGAACTTTGCCCAAAGGAATTCAAAGTTGAAACTAATCCGTGGTTTGGAGATGCTGAATGGTAGATTCTTGGCGCTCCATAATGGCTATTTAACATTTCAAATTGGAAAAAGTGTGGTAGGCAACCGGCATTTAGGCAACGACCTATGGTGTGCGATGAGGCCCATAGGTGGCGTATTATAATGAGGTTGTACGATAAAAGATTTGAATTAGTAATAAAAACATTAGAAAAAACTACTATTCTATCTTAATGCATATATAAAAGAAAAACTAATTGTTCCGCATGTAAGAACCTCTTAGTTAACCGATGGGGACGAATTTTGTTTGGTATTAAATTTTTGGAAAACTTAAAATTCTAATAAAAGAATTGCACATTATTCAACATACTAGTATTTGTATGTTGGATTTAAGGGAAATTCAGTCATAAAAGCACTTTCGACCGAGAGCCACCAGAACTTATTAAAATTTAGTCGACGAAAATCTAAACGATCCGTTTTTGGAATAGCTGGATAAAATTTAAATCTATCTCTATTGGAATGAAAATCTTCGGGCGTGAACGCAATGCGCTTATCAGCCTTATTTCGGCGCCAATGATAAGTTAGTGGTACGTTGCACGCATCTTGAATTAGTCCTAGACAATCGCAATGAGGGAAGGCCTGCGGAGTAAGGTGGCCAGTGGATAGCTGTTTAGTGGTTATCGGAATTCCCTGGTATGCTAACGATTGGATGACCGGGTTGTTAATTTCTGGTAAGTTACTAAAATAGTAAGGGAAATCAGAGAAGAATTGATTCTCTTTTTCCGACTCCTACAAAAGTAAGCAGAATTCTGAATTTTAGATAAGTACTGTGTAGTCCCCAAAAGTATATCTCCCTTTCGATGAAAAAGCTCGACGTTCCACAATGCTAAATTGGCTTACTCCGGTAATAGTATAACTGTATTCAAGAGATCTATGAGCCGATTTCACGTGGAAAACAGCTACTCCAAAACTCACGCTACCTCCAGCGCAGGGATTCGTTCCCGCTTCAGCTCCGCGGGGGGGTCTGTATAAATTTAATTCGCCGATTTACATCGACGCCTGATCCGTAGATAGGCACGTATAACCGAGGTGTTCCTCGGTGTATTTTCTTAAGGAATTAAAATCTGGATCCGAGAGTGAAATTATATTCGGGATTCTCGTTGTTGAGTCAGCGCATTTCCTTGCCCGGTCCAGCTTTAATCTCGTCGACTACAGAGCAAGCCGATCCTCCTAATACATAATGGATCCCTAAGGCCTAAGGGCGAAGGTTCGTCCAATCGGATTAATGGCGTCGGCAGCACTTTCCCCAGCTAAATAATGCTACCGGGATTCGATGCATGCCGACCCCCGCTACTTCCCATCGTTTTTCCTTCGAGTGCACTCGCATACACGCGCACAGACGCCAGCGAGAAAACACGGGCCGTCCTCGGGCACGCCCGCGCCAGCCGGCTATATCTTGGATTGCGCGTGATCGGGGCTATGTCGCGACGACAGCTCTGGAACTACACGTACCTGTTCGTTGGATCTTCAATTCGTACATTGAGTTATCGCGCGTTCCCCGCGTCGCTATCATATCCTCCAACTCCTTCGTCCCCCGCTTATGCGCAGGCTCCACCTTCCCAGATAGAATCTTTAGAATTTATTTCCCATTTTCTGGCGTAACTCTCGGAGTCGTCAACGGGGAGAAGTCTCCTCGACCAGAGGGGCCTGCTGCACGGGGAACAGGATGTATCCATTGTAGTCGTTGAATCGCAATGGTATTCGAGGGTACGCAGGAAGAAACTCGAATCAACCCTTACCCGGTCGCATAAAGGCTCTTTCCCTTTGTCCTTTATCTCGTCTACGTTTCCAGTTACCGCATCTTCAGCCTCCCTACCTAGTCGCCGACGAAGGAAACAGAAGATTAAACGAGCAGCGGGGCGAGGGCACGAGGAGGGACCCCCGAGGGACGTCCCATCGGGTCCGAAAACAAGTAACTACCTATTTTCGTAACAATATTACTAACATTTATCTTGAGGCTCCCCCTGTTCGCACTTTCGCGGAAAATCAAGTTCATCCACGGCAGACAATTAACAAGGGGCGGGGTTCCTCGGTGTACCCATTTCACGCGGGGGGGGGGAGGGAGGGAGGGAAGGGAGAGTGGGGGATGAGAGGAAGCCGAATAACGCCTACGCGGAGCCAGTAAATTACTCTTAACTTCTCCGAGGGTAAAAATTACGGAGTTGTAAGGGCAGGAAGCGGGAGGAGGGCTTAAAATGGCCCCGCGCCCCCCATTCCCACCCCCGTGAGGAACCATAATTCTCGCGCTATCTACACAGAAACTGCTCTCCTTGGCTACCCTCCGCTCTCGAGAGGCTCGCGGGAATCGCTCCGTCATTTATTTATTTTCTCACGTCCGGTGGGACGCGACCGTCAGAATCCGCGAAAGATAGACCCGTGAACGTGCGGGCCTCCTGGCTCCACATCCGCCAACCACTCTCCGAACTCGATTATTCCGCGACGGGGAGGGTTGCGAATTTCGCCTGCGAGTGGTGTCGCGGGGAGCACGAATCTTCGATGTTTTATAGATCGATTTCATTCCATGCAGGTGTGCGAATAAAACTGATGTCAGGGGACGTGAGAGAACGGTGACTTGTTGGAGCGAAGCTTCCACTCGTGATAAATCAAGTTTCTACGCCTGTAAATGAGAATTTACTAAGCGCTAATGCTGTAACTCGCAGTAGAACGAATGTAGATATACAGATCGCAGGTAGCGAGCATTCTACTTTTCTTCTTTTGCGTTTTTCTCGAAACTACGCTTTCAAAGATGACCTATCAAGTATCTCCAAAACTATTTGTCCGATTGAGTTCAAACTTGGCACGCATATTCTTAATGGTATTATCTACGATGTAGCATATCAGTTTTTCCATCCTATACCCCATTCGTATATAATTAATGGTTTAAATTCGTTTTTTCACGTGAAAAACGTATAATTTTTTCACTTTGCTCTCATTTGTGCAATAAAATTTTTTTTCTCAAATCCCTATGCTACATCGTAGGTATTTTATTAAGGAACACGAAAATCATCGGGTTTTTGATTTCAGACGAACATGTTCGTTATAATATGTTAGGTTAGTCACGCGTGTAACGGCGGACGAGCTTCGCGGGAGAACAAATAACTCGGTCATTTTTTAATATTTTTGTACAGTATTTATACAATATATGCACTAATACATGCTCTACCCATAAGAAGAAAATAAATAATTTTCAACCTCATAGTATCGGTAAAAAAAATTCGTCTAGTTTAGTGCTGTTTCGAGCGCCTCAGGGTGGCGTAACCCCTTAAATGAGCAGAGACTGGGACATTCACCTTATCTACCTACAATAAAGCGTTTACGTAGGACCATCCGCTGGATCTCTTACAAACCTACGAATTCCTTCAACGTCTGCACGTTAAGCGTTCGTGTCGCTCCAACTGCTCGTTTCCTGCCACTTACGATTACTTTCCTTCTAGGCACCGTTAGCGATCAGCCCCTCTAATCAGGGAAATCTCTATTCTTCGCGTACCGTCAGCCATCGAGGGCAGTTTCCGGTCTATGCATTACCGCCCAGTTACCCGACGCCATTCCCCGGGACTCGTGTCGTCATAAGGGCAAGGACTTAGTCCCGGGGAGAAGCGAGCTGGCGAGGAGGACAGAGGAGACTCGGGGCGTGGTAAAATCGCGCTTTAAATGTTAATTCGCTCATTCTCCCGTGTCGTCTTCGTGAAATCCGCGAAGGACGCTTTAAGATCGTCCTCTCGAAAATAGCCCGTGGAGGCGCGGGGCGGGGCTGAAGCGTGCCTCGGCGGAGGATATCAAATTATACCTGAGCGACGTCGGTGCACGGCAAGTTGCGAGCGTTAAAACGCGGAAACTTTAGCAATTTACTCGGACGGTACAAGGGAAATGATTCCTCCGTGGGACAGCGCGGTCCATGTGCTCCGGCGAGCGCGAGCATATAAACCAGCCGCTTCGAAAAATCGCCGAACAGTCCCGTTTCCCGCGCAGATTTTTTCGCCGAATGGAACGGAAGGGTGGATTAATCGCGCGTCCCTTGCTGCGACGAGCACGAATCGTTTCGTCCGACGAATTAAGGTCTGCGCACACATATCCGTTCCGTATCAGTTCCGTGGACGGACAAGGTGTCGGTTGCTCGTTTTGGAACGGAGCAGCGCACACTTGTCAGTTCCGTGAAATTCGATGGTCTCTCCGTTATCCGTCAGGTCCGGGCCGTCAGGATCCGTGTTAAAAAATATCGTTTGCGTGCTTTACAATGGAGCAGCGCACACTTGTCCGTGTCAGGGCTGTCAGCAGATGTCAGTGTAGAACCCCTATCCGTTCGGTGAAACTAAAATTCGGTTGCCAACGATATTTAGCCATTTGGACTGACGGAGTCCGGAAATCACGGAAAGGTCGACCTTTCTTTATGACCGTGAAAGGTTCTCGGGTCGAAGCTCTCGCACCACGCGCTTCAGGGGTCCTAGACCCTAGAGTCATAAAGATAAGGACAGCAATAGGCCACTCAGTAATGAAAATGGTAATTTCTATAATTAATATTAGATCTCCGTAGAAATACCACCAATGGACTGCTGGAGTTTTTGCAATGAAAATTATACCAAACGTGATAGAATTCTGATCATTATTAATGATTGTAATGAAAAGATTGATTTTTTCCAAAAGGACGAAACACGCCACCTACTTAGTAAACTAACCCTTCTAGCTTCTAAAAGAAAATCACGTCGTTTGGACCAATTTTAACGTTGTTATTCTGTTTTAAAGGTTGTCCGAATACTTTTGTCCCCACTGTATGCGCATATGTAAGTACATAATACACATTATCTTTCACTAATTCGCATTTGTGAAATAGGCTGGTAAGTGTCTGGGTTAGGAACACGCGCCGAACACCGTACGAGCAAAAAATCGGCGCGCGCCGAATGCACATATTCGCGTTGATTTGGGGGAGCCTTTAGCCCGACGCGAACGTTTAGGATTATTAGCGCGGTATTGTTTATTATTCAGCGGGGCGGGTATGTATCGTAGCGGTTTCAATTAGAGCGAAGCGCGCCAGCGCGGTCCTGTAAGGTGGGGACGCGGTAAATTGACCGTAAAACGAGAGAATTTGAGTCCGGAATAATTAAAGAGAGATTCGCGTATAATGAATACACAGGGACGAAGTGTCCGCGTCGTAAGTGGTGGTAATGGAGGCGAGTGTCGTCAGGATACAATGCGCGGCTGCGTGGTCTCGGGTTCTCTGTGATATTCGGAACTTTTCAACGAACAGGTACCAAGGATGTTTCGATCGTAATCCAGCAGGTGCTCCGTCGTTCCCACTGGAATTATAACCGCGAAAGATGGAGGTCGATCCGTAGGCCACATGTAGCAATTCGATTCTATCGCGGAACAGTCTCGTGATTCGGTCTGCGTGCAACGTGTCAGCCCCAGGTCGCCGTGTATATTGACTATCAGGGTTTGCAGCCGCTATTACTCGTAAATACACGAGTGGCTGGACAAAATTGGTGGAAACGATCGTAATGGAAGGTGCGCGCGAGCGCACGGTCCACCGAAAGAGGCGGGCGCGGGCGGAAGGAGCGAGCGAGGGAGGAGGGTTGAATGAAAATGGAACGAGAGAGGGAAGCTGGCGAATGAGTGTAAAAAAGAGGGTGGGTAACAGCGAAAGAGGAGAAAAAGAGGGAAGAAAGAGAAAAAGCAAGAGGAACATGGGAATAAAAAGGTACGAGGAGCGGTGATACGGAGAGGGGAAGAAAGAGAGAAGAAGTTTCGCTGTTCTATCCTCGCTGCACTTAGCTATAGCAGTGTTCGTTTAATTTCGATCCGATTTGCCAGTGTGGCGAAGGTAAACGCAACGCAGAAGCGAAAAAATCTCGGCGCGGTCGCCTCGTCGTCGGTGAATAACGCCCGTTCGCGTGCTGGTGCTTTATTCATTCGCAATAAATGTTATACACCCACCTCGCCATAACGGCACCTAAACCACGCATCTATTACCGCCCCTGAGCGCGCGCGTGTGTGCTAGGGGAGTGCGTATCGCGCGATCGACCGTGGCAGTTTGAAAAGGGTCGTCACGCGATGGCAATTTAGCGTCCCGGAAACGTAACAATTTTCGACCGTTCCGCCGAACGGAAGAAATTCGAAATTTCGCGTTGCGAGAGTAATTTCGCGCCCGCGAGCGAACGCCTGCCGTGCCGCTGCCGCTTGCCGGCCGAGTTTAACAATAGCGGGGCGAGGCTTTCCGAAAGACGTCGCTGAACCAACGACTCCGGCGTAACAGGAGACTTCTGCTTGGCTCCTTCCCTCCGACTGGATCCCGGCATCGATAACGGGGTTCCATCGGTTTCCGAGAGGAATCAATCACGGCCAAGGAAATCTCATCGTCCGAGGGGGGTCGCTCTCGATCGACTTCAACCCTGCCTATAATTCCGTCCGATAAGCCTTCATACGCGTCGATAAGATAAGGGGCGAAGCGTTTCCGTTCTATCGGCTCGGCGCTCGCAAATTTATGAGAGGAGAACTATGAATTCGCCTGCGTGTGCACGCGTGTCGGTGTCCCTCGTGCGCGATGAGCACAGATGGCGATCCCCGGAGGAGTTCGATAAAGGAAGCGGGCGTAAATCTTGGACAGCAGGGTGCAGACGAATGCTGGTCAGAATGCTTGCCGACGTACCGCTGATTTATTTATTTGTTTCTCGTTAAAGTTATCCGCGGCGTTCGAAAAGTTCCGCGGCTCCTTCGTGCAATAACTCGTGTCACGCGGCGGGGACCGAGACGTCCGCCTCTTCGACACTTCGACGCTTCGACGGCGAACAATGAACACTCGTACAAAGAGACTTCCCGTTTGAATTGAGGGAATAGCACGATTCGATGGAGACCAGCGAGCGTGAATGAATTCCTTTCGAGTTCCGTGCCAGCGAGACCGTTCGCCGCGCTTCGATATCCGTTTCTTCATCCCGCGCATTCTATTGCGCAACTGCCGACCGTTACGCGATTGCTGGTCCTCGGATTGTGGAATTTAATGGAAACGTCCGGTTGGTAACTCTACTTTCACTTCATGATTCAGTGAATAAGTTTATAGATACATGTTACTTATTATGGGTCAGGTATTAGTATTCGACACCTTTAATTTTGAGGTACCTAAGCCTCGAGCATCTGAACACCCGAGCACCCAAATATGCAATGCTTGCATGTAGTAATGCCACGGAGTCTGGGTTAGGTCTGGGTTAGGGAAGACCGGGGCTAAAAGTTCCGGGGGTAAGTTGTTCCGACGGTTCTATCTTCAAAATGAAAAGAGCGTTGTATTTTAAATTATTTTGCCCGCATCAGTTGATCACGCCGCTCTGTCTCCCATTTTAATAGCGTCCGCGACAGCGATTCGTGTGATTGTAAGCAAGAATCTATTAGTCACGCACCAGATAAGTAAATATTTTTCTATCATTATTTTTTAGTCTATTATTTAACGTCGATTTTATAGATTGATTTGTTCTTATGGATCGAATGACATTTAAGAACATGGTGTAATAGTGTTTATCGTTTCAGTATATGAATAAGCAGAATAGTCTCTCAAATTGTAAAATGTGTCGATAGGGGCTAGTTGTTACCATGACCTGGGGCACGTTGTTACCGTAACAACTTGCCCCACCGCAAATGTATAAATTGTTCCTGCTGTGCTTTAAAATGCGAACATACGAATGAAAAGCGGAAAGGGGCCGCGATTTCCATCGAAATAAATGCATAAAGATAAAAACTGTCGCTAGAGAATTCAGTATCTGCCACTTGACTCTATCGAGAGTTAGGTTACTAAGTGTCCGAGTACTTGAACATTTGAGTTCCATTCGGATACTATTACGCGCGTAAAAATTGCAGGTAACGAAAGTACCTGACGATGTAATCAAAAACGCAATGACCCTTGATGAATTAAGTACATGCATATTTTCACGGTCGGCATGCATTATTTGCTTGCACGCTGATAAACGCCGCGTTGACAGTGCTGATACGATCGCCTTTCCAGGCCAGGAGGACTAGGTCGGCAATTTATCTCGATGACACTGAACTCTCCGGTGCATGCACCAATGTCACGTCACATTATCAATTCGTATGCAATGATTCAGTCACGAGTCGCCGTGTCGCGTGAAACATTTCACGCACGTGCAAGCTGCAGCACGCTTGGCAAGCAAACGTCGCCAACAACACCGACAACATCTCTGCGTCGCATTCTCGAGACAGATTTCTTTTTTAGAATATCCGCGCCACTGTAAGTGCGCGTGGCACGAGCGATGTAACGCGTAAGTCCAGTAAACTCTAGGCACGTAGCACCGTCTCCAGGAGAACTCTCAGGACCAAGCGCGTTCATCGGAGAAACACAGAGGCAGGGAGCTGTCACGGCGCAACAGGAGAAACACGCACAAAGCGCGCGATACTTTTCCTGGGAATTACACATCGATGTAGAAAAGTTCCGTTCCCCCCTGGGGAAATAAACCGCGTTCTTGTAAACGCTTTACACGAGGCTAGCGAAGCCCGCGCGCATCCTCCCGGTACAACGTTCACGCTGGCAAGAGGGGCAGGAACGCCGGGCAAGTTAATTCGAAACTTTTGCTCTTTAACGGGGAACAGGCTCCCTTTACCGTTTCCAATTGCTTAATCGTATGACGCGCGACGAATGCACGACGGTTTAAAAGGCTTTCAATGGGCGGAATCCGGCGAACAATTACTCGGGCAGAGCCGCCACTCGTCAGAAGGGCAAATTAAATTAGCCGTTGCGCGGGGCTTTTGCAGCCTGGAGGAAATTTCTTTTTTCTCCGCCGGCCGCAGACTTGAAACGAGAGGGAAAAAAGCGTTTACCCCGAACACAGGGAACGATAGAGGTACAATCCTGGGGGTGAAAATGGACCCGAGCGGCGGCCTCTGCCCGCGGCGCAGACAAAACGGGACAGGGAAGAGGGGCGACGAGAGAGAGAGAGAGAGAGAGAAGACGGCATCAATTTTAATTTACGACCTGACAAGTGCTCTACCACGGAAACCCCCTTTTTATTGACCGTCACATTGTTCGAAAGATAAACTGGCTTCCGCGGCGAAACACCCATGCAGATCTGGGTAATCGCAAGTACGTGGCCCCGGCCGTACGTGTCGCACCCGACAAAAGCTCCGGTCCGCGGGCGGACTATCAAAAAAGCTTTCGCTCTGCACCCTTTCGGGCGGCGCGCTCGTTAAAAAATTCTTGCCGCGTGTTTCGCGAGCCACCGGGCCGATATCAATGAATAAATTGCGGCCAACAACGCGTGAAACTCGATTTTAGCAACGGTCCGCGTGGCGGCCGCGCATTGTGCCGTGACTGTTGAATCGTTGCCCATTTCTCTTCAAGAACTTTGTCCAACATTAATTTATAGTACTGTCCTGTTTCGATCACTCCATCCAGGATATATAATGCACGCTTCGTTTCATACGAATGCGTCGTGTCCTTAATAATGTTTCGGGGAGTGAAAAAGTTCTTCTGTTTCGTGGAAAGCGATGGTTTGCCACACTCTTACGACGGGTTAAAATCACAAGAGCTCGCTGAATTTTTATTCTAATTGACGCGTAATAGATTTATTGCCAATAGTTACAAATGTACTGCGAATACTATTGAAGCGTACAGTTCTTAAGGTTTTGCAGAGTTCTTGAATCGCGTGATTCTGCTTAATCGTGATTGAGTTCTCGAATTGTGTGACTATGATGAAGCGATATTGAATTCTGACATTCTGGTGTCGTGGTAGATCGCAGGAAAACTAAAATTTCCCTCCCCAAGGAATTCGGCGAAATAGTGGTGGTTCCAGGAGGAGGGTTGAAAACGACTGACTGGCGTACGCGTATCGCGAAGAACAGTGGTGAGGGTGAAAATAGCGAGAGAAAATCTAAGTCCCTCCTACGTGTCGGGGACCGGTGAAAAACAACAGGTATACGCGAAGCGGGCTTTTGGGCCTTGGCGTGGTGATCGCGGGGCTGCAATAAAATGCGCATCTGCTTGCTGTCCTAATCCCTCTGAACTTTCCAAATTGGCTGCGCTAATAGCCACACTCAGTAGGCTTTACAATTGAGTTTTAATAAAAGTCCCGAGTTTATGGACGAGGAGGGAAAGCCAAGTGCCCGCCCGATGACGAACGCTGCTTCAGGGAAAAACCCTGACCATCGGCTAGATTATAACATAGCTTCTCTCAACAATTATTATTATTATTATTAATTGTCTTTATTACTCACTACTAATTCATACTAATTATTATTACTAACTTCATTATTAATTATTGTTCTAGGAGGCCAAATAGTACGAGGGCGTTGAAGCCTCTTGCAAGCACACCGTGATTTGATATCAAATCATTTCCTGCGAACTCCCTCTATCGCCAAGTTGAACACGCGTCGGCAATCCTCTCGGGTATCCAAAGTATTATTTGGATACAAAGGATCGATTTAGCCCCTCTGTCGCGAGCACAGCCAGCTGAGCGAGTATAGACTAGTCGGGGGAAAAAGAGCAGCGAAGAAAATGCAGCCAGGTTTAATGAAATCCGTTTCGCGCACCGGTGTGAAATTCTAGAACGCGACCAACGAGCAGGCCTGCCATTGTCGGCCGATCGAATTAAATAATATCGTAGGGATTCTACTGATAATGGTATCGCGAACGAACCGTAGCCGCGCCTTGTTATTCCATCAGGGTCGCGGTACGCCCGCCCGCGAACTCCGTTACCACGGCCCCTCGCGCGCTTCCTCCAAGTTAATGGAAACTTATAATTAGACGATAATACGTTTTACGTTTACACGGCGTGGCGGTGATGGAATGAAATGGATACGTGTGTAACGCGATTACACAGAGCCGTGCTTCTCCCCCCCGAAGTACGATTAATTTACCGTCGATATTAATTCCAACGATCGCCGGGAAGAGTATCGAGCCTTCGCGCTTCGCTATCCCTCTTCTCGCAGTGCCCGCTCGAACTCAGCTCGACAGTGAGAGATCCCGTTACCCCGCGTATTCGATTTAATAAAAAAAAAAAAACAGAGGGGAAAGAATGGAGAAGAATATAACGAGCAATGACGGTTACCTCTAGTAATCACTTTTTACCGTCGAACTTCAGAATCTAGTGCGCCAGGGTCGATATAGTGTCCGGCATACCGCGCATTCGAAGCGGTGGCAAGTGGTAGCTCGCTAGACGGCTTTGGGAAAAGGTGTTCGTACTGTCCGAGGCAGAAAAAAAAAATATCATAGATAAATAGATCAGGGGCCGACATTATGATGTCATTCTCCAGTCAGCCTCAATGAAATTCAATTTTCTTCCCCATGAATCGGCCTGTGATTGGCCGGCCTTCCTGACGCGAGCCAGACAAGTTTTACCCGCCACTTCGCTCGCCGACGTAACCTGATTCGCGACACTCTATGCACACCATTGATACTTTTCTATCGAGCTGCCGGACCCCCCCCTCGACTTTTACAATTCGATTCCCGCCGCAAGCACGGACAGCCGACGTTTCCCTCCCCCCAGTTTTTTTTTTCGGCCCGGGCAGCTCTGGGCCAAGATTTCGCTCCGTAACGGAATCAAACGGCCTTATAGGAAAAGCGAAATTTCCGGCGACCGATTCGCCCCGGGAAGCAAGCTCGCGGGGCGGCGAGAATTTCGTGCAACTGGAGGCCCGTGCTCGTTTCGGAACTTTGTTCCGACAAATCCAACGGAAATCGTACAAATTGCAGCGCAAAAAAAGCGAGCGATTTCAATTTTCTTTTTTTTTTTTCACGAAATTCTCGACGAGATCTCCTTGATATTTAACTGGGGCAGGGTAGGGGGCGCGGAGCGTTGTATTGGGCGTGGAAAGGGGATCGCGATCTATTTCGTCGGGCGTAGAAGTGGAAAGCTGAATCGATCGTTTCCGAAAATGCGAGAAGTAGTTTTAAGTAGAGATTGTTGGAGGAAGGTCGACGATTATGTAGGTGGGCGATCCCGTGGGCCGTCAAGGCTGGTTATCTCAAGTGCAGCAAACTAAATTTCGTTCGGTCGACCTCGAGGTGTCAGTGACTTCTAGTCTGGAGACAAGGCTTTCGACCTCACCGCGTGGCGTAGGTGAGGCGGCCAATGTCGCGCTAAAATTACAGCCGTTCAAATATTTAGACGTCCTTCTATTATTTGACAGCGATCGCCGAACACCTCGGGCAAACGATGAACTTCCGCCTCAGACAAAGAGATGCTCGTGCTCAAGGTGGCAGACTGTACACGACACGAACTCATATTTTTAAATTTACACAGCTGAAAAGAGTCGGGCAATTTCCTGGTCGAGTCATTTTTACTGCTTGCTCACGTGCTCAAGAGCACAATTCATTTATAACAACCTTGATATTCTATAAAAAAACAGAACTAACAAGGGAACATCCCGAACTCGGAAATTCAAAAAATTCTGAAACTTCGTCAATATGTAAGGAATTTCCCCCTGATTACAACGCTGTTTTTGTTTGCTGCCCAAATTCACTCTAAGGGGGTGTAAATGACCCCTGAAAAGCCGGTTATTTCCCGATTTTCTGTTATAACTCGTGAACTGTAAAATAATATCTTTACCAAATGATAGATCCAATTAAAAGAAGTAACTCTTGTCTCGAAACTTTTTTTCCATCTCTTACATTTCGCGAGTTATAACACAAATTCGGAAATAAGCCGAATTTTCAGGAGTTAATTTAATCCCCTTCGAGTGAATTTGGGCAGCAAACAAAAATTGCTTTGTAATCAGGAGGAAATCCCCTATATGTTCAGAAAGTTTCAGAATTTTTGAATTTTCGGGTGCGGGATCTTCCCTGGTAAGTAGTCTCTTGCGTTACACCATTACACTGTTTCGCTATAGGTACCTACAACTTGATCACTTGTGTCAAAGAAAAAGCTATTTTAATGCATGTAACTTTCCAAAATTTAATTAGCCCCTCTTCCACCTACTCCTTCGCAGTCCATCCCCGTCTCCGATACAAATAAAAACCTGCTTCGAAACAATTCTAAACCGCTATAACCAACGGGACGAACGCGCGCCAAGCTCGTCGAGGGACGGAGAGAAAAAGAGTGAACTCGTTACGAATTATTGAAAAAAAAGAGAGATACGGGCGTGGTGAACAGAGGCGGCGCGATAAAGCCACGGCGAAAGAAGACTCCGTTATCAGTTCCGCGTCCGTGGGGGACGGCGTCGTCTGATCTTCGGCGAACGAACTTGACCCGGTTAAGGCAGCTGCAGGGATATTTCGTGATGTACCTGTCGGGCGCAGGTAACTCGAACGGCTGTGCTCGCGGCGAAGGTGAGCCCCGGCTCAAGTGGAAAGGACGGGGCCGTTTCGTAGGTGTGAGGGAGCCGTAGCTGTGCCGCGAGACAAAGAGTAGGTCAAGTTCAGCGGAACGTGGATGGAGTAACAGTCGAGTGACTCTCACTTTCATATTCCCTGTGGCGTACACCACTGGCATATGCACGTGCACGCGTGACCGCACACGCAACGGAGTCCGCGCGGTTCCTCGCCGCTGACGACTCCCTTGTACCCTCGTCCCTTTCCTAACAAGGGCTGGAGAAAAGACACGCCACCGGGTGCCTCTGATGAACATTTAGGGGGATGAAATTCGAGAGGCCTTCGAGAAAGCTTTACGATCCAGGGGCCTTCGATATAGCCACGCAAAGAGAGGGGTGTGTGGTTGGTTATTGAGAAGAAGATCGATGGGGACATTGAGCCTGATGAACAAAGTGTAAGCAACTGCTTTTTCTTAATATTTTACCAGGAATTGCTTAAATTCATGCGAATAAAAACACAGGCATTTGCTTTATCTTGCAGGGATACCTAAACTGCCTAGGAATTGCTTAAGGGAATCGCTTTTCCTGAATTTTTTAAGGAATTGCTTAGAATCGAATGAATAAAAGAAGCAATTGCTTTTGCTAAATAAGCAATTCCTTAAGAATTTTTAAGACTGCTGTACCCCATGCTAACATTTGCTTAAGCGACCAATTTACTTCATCAGCATGTATTAGAGAGAAAGCGTATGAATAAGTGGTACATGCAGCTCTTTAATCGATAATTAATTGCAGCCGTTTTAAATTCATATATGTATTATACAGGGTGTAACAAATATGTTTCCGTTCCTTAAAAGGGGTGATTTGTGGAGTGATTGCAAAGGATTGCGAGGAAAGAAAAATTTATAATGTGCGAAAGAAATGAAAAAATTGAAGATTTTCGAAAATTATATCTGCAAAGGCGGGCGCGAGTCAGGAGCACTGAACGCGAGCGAGCAGGGGTAGCCCGAGAGAGAGTGAGAACGTTACCGGCAGTCACAGCTACCTTTTACCTATACGGTCTAGCAAAGCCAGCAATTCCTTACGATTTTTATTCATGTGAAAATAAGAAATTCCTTTTTTAAGTAATTGCTTTTTAAGCAATTGATTTGGCTAATAAGGAATTATTATTATTATTATTATTATTATTATTATTATTATTATTATTATTATTATTATTATTATTATTATTATTATTATTCGTCTTTATTACTTGACACATCCAGAGAAGAAAATAATACGTAAAGACAAGCGAAGTAAATGGCGAGGCTGCAGTACAATACTGTTAGAAGCCTAACCATAACTAAATAACTAACTAAATGATTAAAAAAAAAACTAACTAACATTAAGAAACTAGAAAGTTATTGTGACGCATAATGTAACCTTATATATCGCCGAGCTTTACCTTTAAAATCAGGAAACGAATTTAAACCTCGAATATCAGGTGGGAGGGAATTATAGTAACGAGCCTGCTTGTAGGAATTGCTTAGTTTTTATTCATCAGGCCCATTATCTTCTATGACTTTCCCGTGGGTCTTTTCAAATAGAATTCTTCAGTTTAAAACGACGCGAGGTATCGTCGACTGGGTATGTTCGATTGTTGCATCCTGGGTGGCTGAGCGAGGACATTCTCTGCAGTGGAAGGTAGTCACCCTACTCCGTTGATTTATGTTGACATCGGTCACGAGCGAGTAGCTGTAAAGAATGACTCCTAGCTCCTGCCGTGGCAATCGTTACACGCGTCAAATTCTTAATCCTCAGAACTACTTTGCGGAGTACCTAATGTGGAAGAGGCAGATCTGTAAAAGCGCGGAGGGAGTGTACAATCTACGTACAGCAATTTAGCTCCCCGCACCGGAGGGAATGTTTTTCCGGGGAACGTTTTAATTGGTAAATTGTAACCGCACTTTCGTCCGGGGCGCGCGTTGTTGCTCGCACGAGGACGGGCAAGAAACGCTTCCCAATTTTCCCGGGGTCTAATGACGAGATCGTATCTGCTAATGTCGCATATCGTTCTACACCGAAACGCGCGCGGTCAACAGCTTCCATGTAGCCCGATTATCCTGACCACCTGTCACAGCGATTATTCGTAGGCACATAATCCGATTGCCGTTTGTCCGATGATAACGACGTCGCGGAGAACGTATCCGTGTACGAGACACGGCAACGCGCGAGAGGGAACCCTCCAATCGTCACTACCCTTGCACACGGCCAACGTAAAAGCAGGACTTTCGTCACGCGCGCGGCATGCAACGGCACGAATCAAGAACTCGTGTCTGAATATTCGTCTAAAATCGTGAAACGTAATTGGATCACCTTATCTCGGAACACCCCAATCTCGCGCGAACGCTGCTGCGTAACGAGGTTGTGCGATAATAACCTTCGGGCTATTCAGCGACGGAAACATTTCGCTAGGGGTGGTGTCTTCAGGATCGATGTTTTCAGGGCAGCTGCAGCTGATATCGCAACTTCTCTCACGGTACTTTTAGCTCTGACTCTAGCAGCGAACCTTTTCCTAACCACCAACGCAGGCTCGAATATAGTACGTACCTAGACCGCGCGTCCACCCTTCCCCCTCGCTAAACTTCCACTCTACATTCTCTGCGAGAAAAACTGTTACACGGTACCATGCAGATGCATCGCTTCACCCTTTGCTGTACAAATCCTCTGTCATCGGAGCGTTCCGCTATCCCAACGTACTCCGACACTCTGTTACCCGAACGTTATCCCATACTTGGCTACGCTACCCGAAAACCTACGCTACCACTTGCCCGGACAGTCGTGCTCGCCTAGTAGGCGACGCTACGGCGGTTCTACTGCGCCGCGCTGCACCGTACGATGTGTCACCGGCACACCGTGGACTGGCCTCGAGGAATGACAAAATCACGAAGCCTCCGGTGGTAATCGATTTTGTATCGGTCCTTTGGCCCTTGACCGAGCAGTCATCGAGTGGCGCGCGTCGCTCCGCGTATTAAGCGCGGCGGAATCACCTTGGGAATCACATCGGGGCCGACCGGTGGCTTTGTACTCGCATTATCATTGGGTTTCCGGCGCGGCTTCAAGCCCCCGCGTGCGGCGGGTAGAACGAGAGGGGAAACGGTGGAAGGTGTGACAAGGAACGGGCGACAACCGCGAGAAAGATGCAGCCGTAACAGACAGCCGTATAAAGAAGCCTCGGTGCCGACCGATCTGCGACACTTTTTCATTGCCCTCCGACAAAGCCTCACCGAGACCGGAAGAACGATGGTCCCGCGAGCCGTTGCCGAAATTCTGCTGCTCGCGCTCTTCCTCGGGACCGTCAGCCATGTTTCCGGGGCATACGTCAATCGTGAGTATAATATTCGGTAGCGTAAAGGGAAAATTGGCAGGCGGAAGAATCTTACGAGGAAAGTTAGGCAACCCGGAAATTCAGAAAATTATACAACTTTGCGCGCAAGTAGAGCAGTTCATCCGTGAGACAAACCTATTTTTGTTGGTGTCACAGCGCGGTTTTAGGGGACGAAATCTCCCCTTGGAAGAAATGCAGGATTTCCCTTTTCGTGGAATATCTCGAGAGCGGTGAGAGATGTCGAGAAGCAGTTTAAACAAAAGCTGCAACTTTCTTTTAAATCTACAAAAACAGCGTAAAAGTAATTATCGAATTAAGGATCGGTGGTAAGGGTAACTTGGGAAGTGTGAATTCTTCAATAATTTCCTTTACGCAGTTCTGTGGATATAAAAAAAAGATATGCAATTTTTGTTTAAACTTCTTTTTGATATCTCGCACCTTGCTGGAGATATTTTACGCAAAAGGAAATTCTGAATTTGTTTCCCTTGTTAGATTCTGTACGGCGTCAGGGGTTGTGGATTCACAGAGATTTCGCGATTTGTTTTGTGGTTGAATCTGGGGGGGATGGATATGTTAACGCATTCTGCGAATAAAATTGATATGAAAATATCAGGAATATATGATGCTCAGCTGCTAATTATTGTTATACAGCGAATACAATGGCACAGGGGGTTGCGGGACGATGACCGAGAAAGTAGAATAAATATGGAATTACTGGTCCACCGTGGAAAAATATTTCTGGATGTAGTAAATACTGCGGCCTGATTGTATTCGTTTCGATATTCGACAGCGGACGTTACATTGATTTTATAAACCAATCTTGCGTGGCCGGGTGCGGCGTGCGAGTGCATCGCTGCGCTCATCGGTAATGAATGACTCCGAATATTCAACGTTAAGCTTGTCATTTCGCGTGGCTCGAATTTACGCTGTCCCTCGCGTATTATCAACGATGACTAATGTCCTGGAAAATTGTTATGTTTGATAAATATCGCGAGCTCATATTCGGACTCGTGTCCGAGCTCGTCGAAAATTATCCGACCGCGTAAACGGCGTCGAACGTATTTTCGCGTTTCCAAAGAACTACTTACGAACACTTCAAACGCATTACGTGGACAATCATTTTCGAAACATCAATTCCCTTTGTGATCCTCGTGGATTTTCGATCATGCTCCCCTTCCGCCTAGACGCCCGCTGATATTCCATTCGAGACACTGCAAAAGGTCGCCACGGTAATGGCGAACGCTAGATTTGGTTTATTAACTTCCCGTGTCGCTATCGTAATCCGCAAGCTTCTAACCCGGGGCCCTCCGTTTACTTCCATTCCTCGTTTAAGGGGTTAGGCCACCTTGGACGCAGCAAAATTGCAGTCATCTTCGGCAATTTTTTTTAGGAAGATAATGAAATCAGCAGAAAATTTAATACGAAGCCTGTTATTGTACAACTCTCGCCGGAAAAAATCGTATTTTTTTCCCTACAAAACGGCGGCGGTAGAGCCCTGATACGCAAGATCCAAAAAGTTTTATTTTCTGCATGCCTAAAACTAGAGAAGTACGTAGGGAAATCCAGAACCATTAATCCGTCTCGAAATGGTGACCATGGGGAGAAAAAGTGCGTATTTTATTTTTATAAAAGTGTCAATTGCAAAGAATATATTCAAGATATCGCAAAACCGCTAGGTACTTCTCTAGATTTAGTCATGTAGAAAATAAAACTTTTTGGTTTTTTGTTCGAGGTCAAACGGTATAGCTGTGAGATTGAACACCGTGGAAAACGTCGCTCCTCAAGATCTTGCGTATCACGGCTCTACCGCCGCCATTTTTGAGAAAAAAAAAATGATTTTTCCAGGCGAGAGTTGTACAATAACAGGCTTCGTCTTAAATTTTCTGTTTATTTCATTATCTTCCTAAAAAAAAATCCGAAAATGACTGCAATTTTGCTCCGTCTAAGGTGGCCCAACCCCTTAATACAGTGCATCGTTCAAACGCACGATCGACAGCAGGATCATCGGATCTTTTCTAACGTTCTCGTAGTCAACGTTTAACTAATGCAAAGATTCCAAAAGAATTTCATTTTCCCTTTGAACTGTCTGTTAATAAAATATGAAAGATCGGAAGAAGGCAGGATGCGGAAACTTGGCTAGGTCGTCGCCTAGCGTTAGATAAGCGGAGCGTCGAGAGCGAGCGTAGGCGGAAGGCAGGCACGGGCTGAATAAAAGAAGTGTGCGCATAACCTGGTCGAAGGCCGTGACTTAGGAAGCGTACGGCCTCGAGGAGCTCGATGACTCGAAATTTTGACGGCGACCGGGCCGACGCTATCCTGGCCGCGCGAGGTTCTTAACCCGGCGAAGGCTACGCTAACGCCACCAGAAATCTAATTAACGCGGACGGGGAGGGGTCACAATTTCGGAATTTCTCGCGACACTGTGTCAGGTTTATGCATTCGATGCGTGCAGCCGCACGGCGGCGCAAATTAATGGGCTGCACGCACAGAAAGGTAATCACGTTAATGGGAATACGTAATTGGCGATAAATTAGCGAAACGAAAGTACGTTGATTTTCGTTCGATTAAATCGACCGAGCGCGGTTAGCGATTCGAGCGTTAAACGTCCAACGTCCCTACCATCTGGACCCGTTTGCAGTCGATCTTGGAAAGTAACGCGACGGTAATTAAGAGGCGCGTATGAGCGATGGCTTCCACGCCTCGTATCTTGATCGCCCCCATGAGAGAGATATCGAGCTGAAAATTACTCTCGGTTATCCTTAGGAGTCGTTGCCTTATCGGTACGAGGAATTGCCTTCCATTAGCACACGGTCCCTCGCGGTGAAGTAACGCGCTGCAAAAGAACTGCAATGGGCTAAAGTAAGAGGATAATGTGTACGTGGAAGTCGTTTCTGTATTGCAATTCATCTTCGCAGACCTCAGAGATCGACTGACGTGATCCCGACTTTCGTGATCAGGATGCTCGAAATTCCCTCGCCAGCCCGCCCGGGATACTATTAATTGAAATATTTCTATTACAATTACGTAAATCATTTTCATAACGAACGGGTTATAATGTCATCTCGTATCGAGCGGCAAGATAAATTGATTATCAAGATAAATTGCCATCGATCTAGACAGGCTCAATTAATCCTTTACAGTCCCATATCTCATGCGCCGCGACATCCGTGTTTTGTACTACTGAATTTTACGCTCGGTCAGCCGCGCGAGCCACGATCCCATGGACATTGCGTATCCGCGCGATAAAGACATTCTACGCGATTAAATAGCGGTGTTGCAGTCGCAGATTCTGATCGATTCTTCTCTGCATAAATTCCTCGAACAGCTTTAATAGCCGCTGTTAATATTAATCGTCGGCAATTTGAATATTTCAATTCCGCCACCCCCGCGGAACGCGTGGCGCTTAAAATAATAATAAAGCCCGCCTGACTGCGTTCTACCTTCTAACCGCGAGCCGTTTCTTGACAAAACTGTATCAACCCCGACGGATCCAAAGATTCTCCGTCGCGTACGGTATCGACAAGCCCGCCACAATACGTATTTAACCCTCCGACCGACGACAGAATACCCAATCCAATCCGTTCGCCGCGCACAATGACGCAACCGCAAAGGGTTAAATCAGCGAAAGGAATAAGAAAAGCAAACGGAAAGGGTCGGACTTCCCTTTCTTCGCGCGAATCCCTCCAACGGAACACCATCGTCGGTCGTTAAAATAACTCCAACCGCTGCCACCTGCAGTGCCCGAATCCCTACAAAAGACTCGAAAAAGAATCTCTCGTTCTGTCTGCCAAAAAAGAAAAGGGAGAGAGAAAAAAAGGAACAGAGGGAGCGAAGGAAAGAAACCGGGCGAAACCCTAAGCGAAATCAGGGGAGGGTAAACGAGCGAGGGGTGGTTCCGTGGTACACCGCACCGAAGGCATCAGCATATTATCATGACCATGTTCGGTCTGCTTTTGACATATCTATTACGCGTTTCCGAATAGAGGCGACTTCGAATTCTATGTCTGTTCTGCCCCCCGCCTCCCGACCCCCCTCGATCCTCCCTATCCTCCTTTCTAACCACCCCTACCCCCAGTGACAGCAGGTCCGAAGAGAAGAGAAACCAGAGGGCGGAAGTAGAGAAAGGGGCTGCAAGCTACTCTGGAGGGAAGCAAGAGGGGCCCCACATAGTGGGAGGGCACGGTGCTGCAGACGTAGAGGTCCAATTAATCAGCCGGGGCGTGAAACGAGAGGGGATTCGGCTGGAGGGGCCAAAGGGAGGCCAGGGGATGTCGCAGGGATTGCGGTGACAGATCCACCGTATCTATCCCTATCTGCTCGGGGCATTAAATTCGCGCGATGCCAGTACCGCCACCGTCAGCGGCCTGGATCCTCTTCAATCGGTTAACATTCCGCTGTACACGCTGCCTCAGGTTTCAATTAAACACGTTTCGTCGATAGTTTTGCTTGCCACCCGCCACGAAAAGGTGTCCGAGGGTGCTGGACACTCGTTTCGTCCAGGAGGGTGGTCAGCACCTGGGAGAAAGCTTTCTCGATAGAATTACCGTGTCACGCATACATTAATACGGCGACAAAATGTAGCTAATACTTGTAGCTGCGCTTTGTAATGGCAACCGATGTCCTGCAGGCTTTCTGATATTCATCAAGTCATCCGGATAGTCTGGATAGTAGCCACCCTAATCCCTGGTAACGCAAAGAGCCAACTCGGTTTAATAGGTTTCTGCAATTTTCAAACACTTAGTTACCGCGCGCGTTCGCAATGCCGGCGCAAAGGGGAAAGTACCATTCGCGGGAGGGAATGAGCGAACGCGAGATCCCGCTCGGCGTTAATGAACACAGTGTTTGCTAAGTGATTATTTCCGATAAAAGTTAAAACGAACTTTCCTGGCACCGATGTAGGACCGCCGCACGTGGCGTACGGCGAGCTTCGTTTAATGGATAAAAGAGAGAAGCCAGGGCGAGGTCTCTTTCTGGTGGTTGCAACTACCCGAAACCATTTTCCTCGTTCGTCGTAATTCCCTTTAACCGTGAAGGATAAAGACTCTCCCTATCCCCGCCCCCCCTCCGTCTGCTCGTAATTAATCATGCTCGGCTGGATGTTAACGAGTAACTGCATGTGTGATAACAGTCGCGGACGTCCCCTGCGGCCAAGGGAGAACTGGAACACGCACGGCGAGGCTGGTCGGCGGAGAGGACGCGATACCGCACGAGTTTCCTTGGATGGTGAGCATCAGCAGGAAAGGAGGACACTTCTGCGGCGGGACCATCCTTAATTCAAGATTCGTTCTGACTGCGGCGCATTGCTTGTGCTCGTAAGTAAACTGCACCCTCCACAATCGCGCCAAAACGATGCCGTTCCATTTGCAAAGGTATCCTCCCACTGCTTCAACGTTCGCGTACTATAGGTACATCGGGCTGGGTAATATGCCGACAAAAACACGGTACTTATTGTTAGCCTTGTCGTCTTACGGGGGTAGATTTCATCCGGGATGATTTTCGTGCATTCGTATGGACACAGAGTTCGCGAACATAGATCTCTATTTAGGCGTAGTTCACGAGAAGTCTATGGTGAGTGCTCGAAATTAGGGCTGGGACTATTTGTCGAATATTTCGGTATTCGAATATTCGAATACTTCAGTTGCTCAATTATTTGGCGAATATAATTCGAATATCCAAGTATTCGAATACTATTCGAATATTTAAGTATTCGAATACTATTCGAATATTTAAGTATTCGAATACTATTCGAATATTTAAGTATTCGAATACTGATGTATTGTGAGACTTATAAATCAAGTTCTTTAGGTTCATTTGTCAGGGTAAAATCTTGTAAGCTAAATTTTACCCACTTCACACCATACTATTCGAATACTGATGTAATAGGAATAATGATGATAAGAGGAATAATCCACGAAATTCATTCAGCGCTAATTTCGAGTAGGGCTGGGACTATTCGAATAATTTAATATTCGAATATTTACAAGTATTCGAATGCTACGAATAAACTTCGAGTATTTGAGTATTCGAATGTTATTATTCGAATACTATTCGAATACTGATGTATTCGAATATTTGAGTATATACTATTCGAATACTGATGTATTCGAATACTCAAATATTCGAAGTCTATTCGTAGCATTGGAATACTCAAATATTCAAAGTTTATTCGTAACATTCGAATACTTGTAAAATATTCGAATATTAAATTCCTCGAATAGTCCCAGCCCTACTCGAAATTAGGGCTGAATGAATTTCGTGCATTATTCCTCTTTCGACGTCAATTACCTTCTAAATCTAAGGGAGATTTCCCTCCGAAATGGTCTGGTACCGTATCCCTCTGATAGCTCCAGGGTCTGGCATCAAATATTTTATGAATTCAGAATAAACCATCTCGACCATTAAATTCGAAGGTTCGTTTCCCGGGAATCTCGCTAAAAATATCGTGGGGAAAACTCCGCTAAATTTCGAAGGTTTACGCTGCAACGTTAATATCGATCGACCACGGTCGTTTATATCTGCGATCTTTGTAAAAATAATGGTCAGTTATGCGGGCATGTCCGTGTAATCAATATGCAGGCTACCTTCGGAAATATTCATGGCAGAAAACTGACTGTTTCTTCATGGAAAGCTGCCCATTGTTCCCCGTAATCGAATCTACAACCGCGTACAGAGAGAGGGAGAGAGATCTTATCGGGATGAATATTCACGGGTGTACCGTGTGCCAAAATTTTGTACAGTTTTCAGCGAATGTCCGCGTGGCAACGCACCCACCAGCTTGTCCAACAAACCGTGCCGTAATTATTCCGATACCATCTCGAAGATTGAAAAATGGCATTGGATGCGACGCGGTTAATCCGCGCTCGACCAGCAAACCGGGTCACTTTTTACCACTGCTATGGCTCGTAATTACTTCGCCAACTTTCTTCCTTTATTTCACATGCTGGACGAATCCATTACGTCGCGCTGCGTGCGATTACAGTGTCCGCGGATGGGCGTCCGACGTCCCAACGATTTTGCGTCGCAAATGTCCAGCGCGGGTTGAAGATTTCCAATTAAATTCAGATTATTTCCGACTTGCGCGCTAAAACTGATCGTGCCGAGGTCCGAACGAAAGCTACATTCTAGAGATACCGATGCACGAATGGAAATTAGCAAATGAGCACCACGAGTACCGTGCCGGGGAGAATTGTAAATCGCGAGCGAACCGATTTTACATGCATGATGAACGTCCCTGCCCCTCGGATGGGTAAGCGTGGAACTGCGGCAGTTGAAGAAACGCGAGAGAATGCGATTTAAAGTATCAGAGCCGCTCATCCGGGGGTGGTTTAATTTTTTAAGATCCCCGCCGCCTCAAAAGCCTCTGCAAGTGACTGCGTCGTAATCCACTTAATCCCTCCGGCGCGATCCGCGGCGGCTTTAAAAAACTAGAAATCCGGTGTTGCACGGTCGAGGCGTTTGCAAAAATCATCACGCTCGGCGGGCGGATAAAAAGTTTTACGCCGGTGTCAAAAAAAAGAAAAAAAAAAAAAGAAAGGAGAAATTACGAAAGAGAGCGTAAAGGGGGGGAGGGGGCTGTAAAATTCCAGCGACACGTCCACGGAACTATCTTTCTCGCGAGCGGCGCGCAGAAATCGTTGCACCAAGGCACGTTCGCATGGAAAATTTTTATTCCGCTGTATAGCAAGAGTCGCACGCCAGCGCGACTAACAAAACTATTTAATTCCACGTTGTTTCGAATACGAACAGTGTAGGGTCTCGCATATTTTTGTCCGTTTCCCTGCTACTTTTCTCGCCTGTTCTCGTCGCATCGACGAGCCGCTCATAATCTCGCTGCTAAGTGGGAGTTTAGAGATTAAATTGAACGTGCCGCGGAAACGGCAAATGGGAGTAACGAAATGAAAAAGGAACGTCGCCAGCGTTTTGACGAAATTCGTGCATGCAAATACCGCCGGCGAATCGAATCTTGTTAGCGCGACAAAACGCTCCTCTGACTTCGTGGTCGCTTTGTGATTATCGAATAAACGGATAAACGGGCAATCGCTTCGTTAAAATTATATAAAACGACGCGGCGCCCCCTCCCCTTCCGCCCCCTCGCTGACGTTGTTCCGGCGCGGTCGTATGTGCACGTGCGCGCGATACCGATGTTAATTGGAGCAACGATTACATTTTAAATGAAACCCCGAGCGTATTTTTCCGCGCGGCGCCGTCCACCGGAGATGCAAAAAGCATTGTGACAGGGCTGAAACCTCCATGGTGGTATTTGCATGAGTAAACACACGCGCCGAACACAGTCAAGAATTGGCCCAGTATTATTAAATGGTAATAAACCAGTCACCGGGGGGACGAAAAATATTCGAGACTGCAGCATGGAAACGGACGTGGCAAATTAATTAATAATGTCGCGCAATAATTTTATCGCTCGTAAAGTCCGGCTGAGTGCGCGAGGAATCAGATACGCCCGAAACGAGGGAAATTAGAAGGAAGAATTGTCGAAACAGAATTACTTGCTCAAAAAACTAAACGATACTCTGGCATCGGCAACGAGTCTTCTCCAATATTTATGTATCTATATCTGGTACTCGTCTATTTGAATAATTTCGTGAATGGTTTTAATAGGAATCGTAATATTTCATATCTCTCTCTCTCTCTCTCTCTCTCCCCCTCTCTCTCTCTTTCTCTCTCTCTGTCTCTCTCTCTCTCTCTCTCTCTCTCTCTCTCTCTCTCTCTCTCTCTCTCTCTCTCGAACCTTGACAGCATAATGTGCCAATAAAATTCAACGACAATGGGCCATTTTTGCCTTCCGAGGAAGACTGATAATATCGACGTTTCACTGGCACGGAGGGAGAACAGTAGCAGAAGTGCAGATACTTATTGAAAACGAATCAAGATGTCTCGGGTCACACAAAATAAAATCTTGGAGACGCTTCGAAAATACTGGCAACGGTATTTTCTCGTGGAAGCAGGGGTGAGTTGCGTGCAGCGGTGTCCATGCAGGTGTAATTAAACGTCGAGACAGTAACGCTGCGCGATGAAACGTGTAGACATTGCGTATCTCTCTCGGTCAGCGCGTACAGAGAGGGACGGAGCGAGGGTGGAAGAGAGGCTGGCCGAGAGATCGACAAAGGGTGAGGGAGAGGGTTCAGGCTGGACAGGGTGGAGAGCCATAGAGAGAATCCAACGGAGCTTCGGCGTTGTAAACCATGATTGCGTGTAGATTACAGACCACTCGGTAATTGCTAGCGGCCATGCAAAACGGATGACAAAACGTTGCCACCAGGCGCGAGGTCGTGAAAATATCACCGACTCGCGGCCATTGTCTGCGATTTCTTTATCGTCCACGGAAACGGCAGAAATAAATTTCGTTAATGCAGGTGCGCGCGCGCGGAACGGAACTATTTGTAGAGCTGTCACGGGGGTAAAGAAATAAAGGAAGAGCGGCTCAAGCGCCCCCTCGAAATCCACTACACACGTTCAGTGCCTAAGTAAGAGCCTGGTGAATACGCAGCTGGCCATCAATTTCCAACCACTTAGCAACGCCTACGTCGCAAATACACGAGACGCGTTGAGAAATATAGAGGCGAGAGTGACACCGTGGAATCCAGTCGATAGAGAGAACTTAAAAGAAGTGATCGCGAATCCACGATTACCATAGCGAACCACCCCCGGAACAGGGGCCGTGGAAAAGCAATCCGATTAGAAAATAGTCGGCAACCTTCGTACTACTTGCAGCGAAATTCACGGCCAGATTAACGCGCGATTAATGGCACGGATATCGTAAAAGAGCCCCGCGCGCTTTCCCCTGGTGGTCCAGCATTTAGTCAGCGGTGCATTTTAATTGGAAGGGTGCGGCGATAAGGGCTGGCCGTGGCGATGATGCGTCCGTGTTAAATCGTATAATCCGTGGCCACGGTTGGACAATGGAGGGGCCTCGCTCGACGAGGGCGAAAGGGTCCATTAAGGAACCCTTCAGAGGAGGTGCGACCGGGAAGGACCGGGGGCCTCGAGTGTCGTTGCATCTTTCTCGGTGGCTGGGCAGGAGCCGAGGTAGCGAAGGAACTGGGACGAAGCCACCCGCAGTGTAACGTGGCAAGAGATCTGTGACCGCCATAATTTTGTCAGTTATTCGGAGGCGGCGTGGACCGATTAATTAACCGAAGCCACTGTACTCGAGGCCATTCAAACCACCGCAACAGCGGAGCGGGCGCGTTGCAGCAACGGTGGGACAAAAATCCTGGTTAAATAATTGCCAGGCAGAGACAGAGCTGGCGAGAGAGAAGAAGGGCTGGCTTCTCCCCCGTTTTGCCGGTAGAGAGGCTGAAGACGATGGGAACGAAAGGGTACAGCCTGTAGAGGAGCAAGGATAGAGAATGGAGCTCTTTATCCCGTGCACACTTCGTTCTCAGTGCACTTAACTTTCACGATGATTACTTGCTGGCGACACGCGGCATCGCTGCTGGACTTTGACTCCTTGAGGCTGAAAGGGCCTGAGGAAGGAAGGAGGCTCATTTGTCCTACTTGGCCTACATGTATCCGTAATGCGTATAAAGTGGATGTTATGCCTCGGCATTTTTCACCGTAACGCCAGCACGTCGAGCTCCGCGGGGCGAGAGCTTAAACAGTTACTTGCTCGTTGGAGGGTATCTTCCCTGGGCGGAGGACTCGATTTATGTCTAGTCTCTCCTTCTGGATTTGCGTCGTATCGTTTTCTCACAGATTCTATCTAGTTTGCGGTGTGCTTAGAGTAAATTCGTGGATTCGTTCGAAGTAATGCATCTTCGCAGGCTGCATCGATGATGAACATCCGAGAATATAAGAAATGTAATTTTCTCTGGGATACGTGTACTTCCAGCTAGGTGCTCTATCCATCTTCCGAACTACTTATTATTCTAAAACGAAGTATTTTCTCCGTATAACGCAGAGCGACATCCACGATTCCCACCGGACAATTGCGGGTTAGCATCGGGGAATACAATCTGAGGGGTCCAGAGGAGCCGCCGTCGCAACAGGAGAGGGTGGCGAGCGCTATTTTACACCCCAGCCACAAATGCGGAAAATACGTGGATGATATTGCCCTTCTGGAGCTCGCAAGGCCGATCGTTTGGTCAGAAAGCGTGAAACCCGCCTGTTTACCTGTGGCCACAGGGAAACCAGGGTACAGTGCCTACGGCGGCGAGGTCGCTAAAGCTACCGGATGGGGTTGGCTCGGCGAAGACAGGTCGAAATGTAAGTAAATAATGTCCGGTACCAATTTGCAGTAATTCAGTCGGGGGAACGGCGTTAACGTTTATTATTCGACGTTTCATCAAATTAATCGGGCGATCCATAGTCGAACACCTGCATCGATTTTCTCGCTCGGCTCGTGGCGCGGGGCTTTAGCGCGAATTACACGAGCGAGCAGTCGCAACGCTCTACCGTAGAACTAAGTTTTGACGGAAGACAGCTAAAAGCAAGTTAGAACGTTTCGGCGCAGTTTGTTTTATTAACGATGCGATCGTTGCCGGCGCAGTGAATAAGTAAAGGCACACAGAAGTTATCAACGAGTACTGTAAAGTTCTAGGCAATGAGTCGGAGTATCTAACCGAATTCCTCGTTGGAATTGCATTCTACAAAAGTTACTGCTTACTTGGGGAAGTCAAAGGAGCCGGGGCCAGCGTTCGAATTTAACTTTGGCCAAAAGACGGTTTCGGGCCAAATCGAATTCTGAGTGGCGTACATCGAACGCTCGTGGATTCACGATAATATTATAATGCGTGAGAAGTAGTATAGTAAAGTAAGTTCTAACCCAAATTTGAGTTTTGTGTTCAATAAACGTTCAGAGTGGTACGATAGGCGTTCAATACACGTTCGGAGTGGCACGATAGACGTTCAATACACCTATGGCGCCAGTACCACTCCGAACGTGTATTAAACGTCTATCATACCACTTCGAACGTGTATTGAACGTCTATCGTACCACTCTGAACGTGTATTAAACGTCTATCGTACCACTCTGAACGTGTATTGAACGCAAAACTCAAATTTGGGGTAGAACTCTCTTTACTGTACTACTCTGAGAGCTTCCCCAGTTGCTAGTAAAATATTACAGATAAGCTTCGGTGTATCTTGCGCAAAAGGTATAAGAAATCCGCGACCGACACTGTCGCGTGCAGTAGAACCCTCGGTATGCCACCTAATTCAAAGAAGAGAATCCACTCGCTTCCTCGACATTCAGAATTCAACATTTCAAGGAAAAGGAAGAAGCGGGGGCACGCTCTCTTGAAATAGTAAAGCACAGTGAAGTTTCGGATTACGGTGGTTCTACTGTTCTGAAAAGTAACAGCAATATCCAACTATGTAGAGTGGGTCAGTGGGTGGTATAAATGTACTAAGATCGTAAAAGCAGAAGAGGATGAAAGCAGCTCTGTTCTAGAACCTTAAGAATCAAGAGGTCAGAGATGCATTCTACATAGTTCTTAGACTTCATTACATTAAAATCCCCAGCGTGTCAAGGTGGACAAGCATTCCACCCTGTGATGGCACAAAAGTATACCCCCCCCAAGCACCTCACCCTCTGCACCCTCGCAGATGTCCCGCCCCAAATGCAGGTGACTCCTCGACGATTAAAGCTGGTCCGCAGCGTTGAGGCGGCACGTGGGGCCAGGAGATATATCAAATAACGTATCCACTCGCTATCTTCCAGATAAACGAGCGGACGTCTTGCAGAAAGTGGACGTTCGCGTGATCGAGAATAGCGTTTGTCGCGAATGGTACGCCAGTCAGGGCATGTCGACTCGCGTGGAGGCGAAGCAAATGTGCGCCGGCCACGAAGAAGGTGGCCGGGACTCTTGCTGGGTAAGTGAAATCCGCCGCGTATCATTTATCTGCCAGCTCGTTGCCTTGTTCCGTTGTTGTTGCAGCTATCGATCCCCTCATTCACCCTCCTTCGCTCACCCCTCCCCCCCCCCCCAACTCTTTCTCACCCTCTCTCTCTCTCTTTCTCGCTCTCTCTTTCCGTTCATACGTCGCTAGTTAGACCGCGTTGCATGTCAATCGCTCGTACGCGAAATTCACGCCCCGTCGAACCACCGCGACATGAATTTCAATAAATATCCGTGGTCGCGCGGACACGCGCGCACGCCAAATTAACAGCGAAACGCTGGAGAGCTCGGCCACCGAAACCAAATTCGTTGACCGCAAAAAAAAAAGAAGGAAGCCGCACACGCGAGGAAAACCGCGAAAAATCTGTTGACGCAATATCGAGATCCGGTATAACGTAATTATCGTCGGAGGTAGAAGAGTCCCGCGAATACGTGCGTGGATTCCTACTCGATGCGTTTCATCGTGCTACTTCCAAATAAGTTCGCGGTCCATTTGACAGGTATCTTCTACTTCGTTGAACGATTTCCTTGGATCTATACGTCGCGTGTTCAGTCGCTCGTAACCAGAGAACGGCTAATATAATTGCCTCTGCGACGGTGTCTGAGAATCGTCATAACTCTGCGCAGGATTCCGATTAAGACGGTCGTGGGAATCCCCCTTTTATCCTGGCTCTTAAATTTACTTCTCTCTCTCTCTCTCTCTCTCTCTCTCTCTCTCTCTCTCTCTCTCTCTCTCTCTCTCTCTCTCTCTCGCTCTCTCTCTCTCTCTGCCAGTGGGAGTAGTAACGATTCGAGTTTGCTGTAACTTATGAAACAGTGGTATCTTGTTTGGAAAAAGGACGTCGCGTGCGTGATACTATGCGCACGGTGTAGAAGCGCATATGGCCACGCTGAAACAACTGTACGTCTAGTGCTTTCTTTCAGACTGATAGCGGCGGCCCGTTGATGGTCGGAAGTCGTCCTGGAGACAGCATGATGGTCGTGGGGGTAGTCTCATCGGGAGTAGGATGCGCCAGACCACGACTTCCTGGTGTGTATACCCGAGTCTCGGAGTATATACCTTGGATCACGCAACATGTACTCTCAGCACGATGAGGCGAAGTTCAAAGCTTTGTTGTTCCACTGATTTCACCCTCGATGGAGCACGAGACATTAAGGATTTAGAAGTAGATTCGCTGCGTCTACGTTCGACGCTTCTTACGATGCGCAACACGAAAATAATACGTTACATACAGCGACATGTGATAAAACGAGTAAAATTAACGACCTTTAGCCATTGTAAGTAAGTAAGTTCTAATAATTTATGGAGTTTGTTTCTCCATCTAGTCATGTACATTTCTAATCAAATATCTTTTTATATTGTTGTATAATTACTATGTAATTAAGAAACATTGTACATACCGGAGAATACCGTGAAACGTGTTATAGTATATATGTAAGAATGTTCACAGTAAATTGTACATTTTGCATGTAATTAGATACAAAATATATTTCAGTGTAAATAAATTTATTGCGTTTGTTATAATACATTGTCTAACTTACACCCTCCTCTGTTTCCTTGGCCTTGGAGGACGGTCCGATACTCTAGTGTCATCAGTGATAGATACAATGTTCAAGCCGGCTAGTTCAAGCCCTTTTATCGCAGCCTGGCAAGTTTAAGAACAGTTATTTATAATGAAAATGTCGTGTACATGGCAATTCAGTAGATCTTGATATTTACCATCCTACCAGGCCCGATGCCTTGAACTCTTACTCTGACTGTTTTAATGTCGTTCTCAAGAGTACGCTTAACAAAACAAGGAACACGATATGAAAATGTGGGAAAGCATAGTGTTGATAAAGCTATAGAATATAAATCTTCCTTACTGTGCCAATTGTAATGGCAGCTTGTTGCGCAGCAATGTTGGTACCCTTTTTGGCATTCTTAAACCCTTCGATACCAGCCGTATGCAGCAATATTACATTCCCTGCAAGAACGATATCATAGTTAGAGTAATACTAGAAGCAATAGTTATAAAATAATACTGGATACGTTAAAACTTACCCATTGCATCAGTTGTAGTCATTATGGTATTATTGGGGGTTGACTTTATATTAATAATGTGTAACTGCTTGAACGGTACATTATCAAAAAGCATATCCGGCGTGAAAGCATCCGGATGCAACAACTGCCTAGAATTGACAAACATTTTGTAGACAAGAATGTAGATGATTTAAGTACAAACTTATACGAATTAACCCTTAACTGGTATACTGTTTTTGGCAAACGCGACTGGTATACTGGGGTCGTGGCAGACCCCAAATAAAAAGGGACACAGAAATTTGTGAAGTCGACACTAGAGCAACCATTATGAATATTTTCATCTTAGGTAATGTATAAAATAATAGAAGCGTAGAAAGTTAAACTATTATTATAAAATTAATTAGAAATTCAGTTTACCAACTTAGACAACCGAAAATTGTACATCGAACTTTGGGTGCTTGGCGTCACGAGCGACCCCAGGATACCAGTTAAGGGTTAAAATCCTGTAAAAAGGTATCAAAATGGTGACCTACTCTTCAGACGTAGACTGGACTTCGACAGTGCCTTCTCCATCCATAACTACGTGCTTCCCGACGTCTGTAGATCTCAGTTTTTGGCTGCCCACTCGAAATTCTTTCAAATCAGTTGAGGTTATGTGAATGCCTCTGGAACTCGGAGAGGTTACGCGTGACACCCTTATAAGCTTTTCGATAGGGGACACTTTCGATCTCGATAAAGAACATAATGATGATCGTAAAATGGATCGGATCATTTCTGTCTACCAGCAGAAAATCAGAAACAAGCGGAGCTTTTTAAACAAACATGCACAAGAAGAAGCGGCGCACCCTACACTACAACTTGCTAAACTTATATACCCGGAGGATATTACTTCCGAAAACCCCCATACCCTGGATTGGCTGAACTTTTAGAAATAGATTCCTTTCTGACAAAAATGATGATTGCAAGAAACATTTTTAGCATGAAAAAAAATATACCATTTGAGTGTCACTCTCTATGCTACCGACACAGCCGCAATCATGAGAAAATACTCTAGGCAGATTTGAAGGTGGCTAAAAAGAATTATAAATTTTGAAGGCTTTTACCTCCATCACAGACGAGGTATAGGATAGACCTATCAACCAATGCATTTTTCTGTCACCAGTTTGGGGGGTCCGGGAACCCCCTTACCAGTTTGGTGTCGCATGCAACGTTACCGATGAAGCCTCGAAACAGATTGTAACGCTACGTGTGGTAGAAATTAGAATTCAAGAAGTGTAAAATTAGGTCATTCGAAACCCGCGATTTACAAATGATTCTGTTAGCGTAACAATTTAAAAATTATTTTATAAACGTATTCCGTGCAACGACCGAGAAAGAAGGATCGCAACAAAACAAGATACATATATACATACAAGAACACATACGCCTTTTAACCTTGCTGTCCTATTCAGGTTTATTTAACGCGAAACAAATTTATTTAACATAAAAATTTATATAAAAAACAACATTATTTGTGGAAGACATGCTTTCATGATGTAACGTGGAATACCTCGCAAAGGAATTGTAACTTGGTATATTTCAATAAGATGCTGAAGCAGAGAGGACTTTAAAAATTGTTTCTTTTTGACTTCCACTGTGTTCTGGGGTCCGGCAGGAACAATCGAATAACATTTCAAGTTACATATTTTATTCTTACATTCTACCATAGTATTGCAAGTTAAAGAAATTCTTATATACGACTAGAATATTTGACAATCGCAGCCATCGGCTCGGTTCTCACCGATTACCAGGTCTCACCGCGAGGAGGTTGCTGCGCTTGGAGACCCGTAGAGAGATAGATGGAATCAAAGTTCCATCGATCTCCCTGTACATGAAGCCTACTAAACCAAAGAGATGGATGGAAACAAAGTTCCATCGATCCCTTCGGTTTAGATATAGAATCTAGGGAACTGCCAAGCAATCACTCGATTAAAAGAAATTCAGGAAAGAAGGAAAGGCGAAGGGTAAGCATGAAACAAGTATTGGACGGCGCAGTTCCTACCACCCTGCTGTCCAAGTCGAAAGGGAAAAGCGCTCGGCGCCTCCCAGACGATTCCTGTTGCTCCGATGCGACTCGTCAGGAGCAAACACTTGACCTGACTCAAGCCGTCCAACACGGAGATTGGGTAATCGAACCGGGTGACTTACGCAGGCAGTGTACCAAAAGGTGCACCCCCTACGCCCGAAACTTTTCCCTTTGGACAAGAACACCAAGGGATGAAACTGATCCACCCATACCGATTCCATGCTCAGTCACTTGCTTCCGCAAACGGAAGCAGCGGTAACCTCCTCATCACAGATGAGGAGCCAATAAACGAACAACAAAGTTAATGATTTAGTGACTGCTTGGCAATTTTACATGGGACCTTAAATACTTCATGCTATAATAAATTAGCCTAGCCTACCTTAGATGTCTTCTTTCACTGTCACTTTGCACGATCACTTTTCACTATCACTTTTCACTAGTTTCTTTTTAAATATATCGCGTTATTAACTCCATTCCCCGAGTAACGGTGAACCTGAAAAGCTGAAACAATCAACTACTATATGTTAGTAACGGTGTGGTCGGCCTGGAAAGAAATTAAGGAAAAGCTTATTGAGTTGGAGACGATCGAGATAATTTCGACCAACAGCAGAGCACGCACGAGCATGCAAAACCACCGCAGAGATAAGTACTTGAAGGAAAGAGTGACAGAAGTCACAAAAAACCATCGAAGACATAGACGAGATGAAATGAATCAGGGAAAACCATCGAAGACATCGACGAGATGATATGAATCAGGGAAAACCATCGAAGACATCGACGAGATGAAATGAATCAGAGAAAACCATCGAAGACATCGACGAGATGAAATAAATCAGGAAAAACCATCGAAGACATGAAATGAATCAGGGAAAACCATCGAAGACATCGACGAGATGAAATAAATCAGGAAAAACCATCGAAGACATGAAATGAATTAGGGAAAACCATCGAAGACATCGACGAGATGAAATGAATCAGAGAAAACCATCGAAGAAATTCACGAAAATGAAATAAATCATTTAAACCCATCGAAGAAATGCATCAAATAAAATAAATCATGCAAACCCATCGAAGAAATACACAAAATAGAACGACTCGCGCAAAATTCTCGAAAGTATGCATGGAAATAGGACAGATGATGGAAAACGACCGAAGAAATCAGATTCGACGTTCGCGAAACAATAAAATTTTAAATGACTTACCGAACCCCAAAATTTCATCAGCACCAAGCGAATAAACGAACCCAGACCAGAGGGGCGAGAGGCTGGCGGAAGAACCAGGGTTGAAATCCTGACCAGGTCCCCAGCAAGTTCAGCAGCTCCGGGGGGAGGGGGAGGAAGAACCAGGTCCCCAGGAAGTCCAGTGGGTCCAGGTGGCTCGGCAGCTCCAGGGGGGAGGGGGAGGAAGAACCAGGTCCCCAGGAAGTCCAGTGGATCCAGGTGGCTCGGCAGCTCCAGGGTTCCCGGAGGTCCTTCAAGTCCGGAGGACCGACGACGACTGAGTACATGAAGATCTGTGAGCTCCTTATGTAGACTTCGAGGAATGATGTCCCCCGATCAAAACAAGGTCGACGGTTAGTTACAATTGCGAAATCCAGCGAATTCTTCGGCAAAAATGGATTTTCGGCTAAAATATCCATTCCAGTGGCTATTGCTGTGGCAAATAATGTTAACAACATTTACACTAACCGCCCAGTATAAATTATTATTAACTATAATCGATAGAACTCGAGATATCAAGCAATTTGTAACATTTGGCCTTGGATTTGCAAATAATTTTCTGCGCCGACTGAATTCTCTTTTATTCACATTAATGTTAATGCTTATACATATCACGTAGTATTATTTATAATGTATAAATACGTTTTAGTTGAACTTAGCGTAAGTGAATAGTTGCAGGAATATTTGGAGAAATATGAGTGAGATACTTGTGAATTGAGAAATCACGAGATAATATGCACTATACCAAGCACACACTTCACTGAACCGATGAATTTCTCAGGGCTAGACAAACTTTTAAGACACTCATGCATCATGCAACTTTCTGCGAGACTTTTAAAATTAGATTTTACTGTAAATTTCAGTGTTGGCGGTAAACTAATATTAGGGGCAAACGGAATCCAATTATTATTACTTCACTGGAATGATTAAACAGTGCATTAGAAACTTGTGGGGATATCAGTAACAGCGTGAATTTTTAATACTTTTTTCGGCGCACGATACGTGAAAGGGTTCGCAAGGGTACGCAAAATGGATTTTCGGAGAGAAATCCGCGTGAGTCGTTGACCAACCGAGCCAAAGCATACCGTAACAAAAGCCCACCCTCTTATGTCAAACTCTCTCTCTAAACAAGTCACACGTATACAAGTACGCACACACCTTTCAGCATTTTAACACATTTCAGAGTAGTTGCTGAGTTGGACGCTGTTCATGAACACAGGTCGCTAAATTCAGTCCTGAAATTATGGGTCGGTAACACAGATTGGGTGGCGACACGAAGTCCCATAAGGTGATGGGTCTATTCTACACCTCGTCTGTGCCCGCGATAAAACTAAGCATCGTCTGATAACGTTTTTTTACCTACAGGAATAAGTTAGTTGATACTTCAGTTTCCATCTTACAACTCATCTGTGCCGCAGCAGAAAACGTGTATCCCTTGAGAGTAATGGAAGCATTTATCAACTAACGGTACCGCGGCACGTGATTATTGATTACTTGAAAACTATTTGCTACGAATGTATTAGAGCTATGTACTCAGGCTATATTAGGACTATTTGCTAGAATTCTGTTAGGACTATTTGCCAGGGCTATATTAAGGCCATTAGTTCGGACTATATCGGGACTATTGGCCAGGAATATATTAAGACCATTTACTAAGGCCATATTAGGATTATTTGCTTAATTTGGCCTTACTCGTTACGATCTAGGATCACGACAGCGATTTGCAACCGAGCAAATACCAAACAATCATAAAATTTCAAACTCGTCATTGTTTCTGATTATAACTACATAATCACACAGCTGATGGATTTTCACTTACAGGGTAGGTGTACCGTTTGTGGCCATTGCACTGTTTTTGGCCGTGTGTATAACTATCTTATTTTTAAACTGCTTGCAGATCCTTATTACGTGGAGAATTTCACGTGATAAATATTTCCTTTAGTACACCGCCAGAAATACAAGGTTACATGTATCGCTTAGACGGAAAAATATTATATATTTTAATAAGTGGGCAAAACTGGTGCAATACCTTAAAGTGGCCACAAATGGTGCATCCACCCTACAGTCCCCAAACAAACTATCATTCCTCTCTCGCAACTGTTATCCTCGAGCTAACAAAATACGTCCATCACCCAGCATCCCAAGTGTCATTGAAACTGTATATCGCACGATCGTGCTATGCCTGTCTGCTGCGAAATCTATTAACGTATCTTCGCAACGCTGTTCCATTTTATTAACATCAAAGTGCGCGAATTCGAGATATCTTATCGAATTTCAGTGGCCCAGAATTACATATTAACCACAATTAAGCCCCTCCCGCCCTCGATACGTTCGCAGCTTGATCGCGTTTCCCTCGAAACATTTCCAGCTGACGTTCATCCTTCGCCAGGCGTAATAATACGCCTGTAGCCAGCGTTAAGTTTCATCTTCGCGCGATAAACTTGCGACTCGTTCAAGACCCCTCGATAGTTTCTACAAGCTACACCGGAAGCTCCCCGTACCTACACCGCGTATTTAAAAGTCAGGTAGAACCGAGAGCCATGCGTAACGCCGTTACTTGGAATAACGCGAAAGTTGCCGGGCCCCGCTTCCCTTTTTTCCCTTGTCCCCTCAGAAACTCCCCGTAAACTCGCGGTCTCGCGGAAAGTATGAAATACACACTGTCCCGCCCCTTTCTTTTTTATCGCCGGGAACATTATAAGGGGATAAAGTCGTCGCCGAAAGTGGATCAGACGAAACTTTATTTATTTAATAGAAGGTCACGCTCTAAGAACTATATATCTCATAAGCACCGCAGGTTTCACTCGGAATCGGGGCGAGAAATGAAAAACTCAGAGGCAGAAGGGAACGCGCATTTCCTATTCACCCAATCTAACAACATTCGATTACAAGTAGAAACGCAATGCAATAAATACCTTCAACTGTATTTAAATCAATAGTTAATGTTACAAACATTCCGATGGTTACTAATTAAATGTTCAAAATATCGTTACCGTGGAATCGAAACGCCCGCGATGAAACCATCGCACCGAGTATTTCATTATGCCAGATTCGCAATTAATATCTGCAAAATTATTCCTTGAAACGAACTCGCGTAATTACATCTGAAAAACGAAATAACCGTGAAATAAAATAAATATTATCGCGAGTAAGGTTATTTCGAAAATGGCCACGGCACGGTGAAATTATTCTCCCTTTGTTAACAGTAGGTATACGCAGGTAGGTGCGCTGTTTCGAAGATGTTATTCCAACGATGTGGGCGAACTTTCGGAGGGGAGCAAGTTAATTCTTCTCCGGGATCGACGAATGTTTCAGACCACCGTTCCCAAACACGCTCGAATGTTCCTCGGGGTTTGTCATCGAATTATTTGACAGCTGATTAAATTTCTCGGCCCCGCGGCCGGCAGATCCAGGAACGCGCAGCGCCGTCTGGCAAATGGGTGGGCCGAGCACCACTCGAAGGGTGGCCCTGCAAAGGCCTCGAAGATTAACTGCTTCCGCGTCACGCTTTATAGTCTACCTATATCAAACTCCGGATTACGGATGGGGGTCGATGCGCCACGGGGATATCGCACCCGCGTACTGCTCTGTACACAATTTTTTTCCCTTACCCTGCATGTTTTGCCCCGCCGGAAATAATCAGCTCTCGACGGCGTGGGCGTTAAACGGTCCAGCCCTAACAACGAAAACGGCCGTCGCCGAATCGATAATACGACGATTAACGCGACACCATAAACGAGCACGCCGCTGCGGCGTATTTACTTGCGCTCTGCCTGCAGCTCGGGATCATTTCAATAATCAGCTTTCCCTGTTCGAGCAGAATATCTTAAATCCGCTCTCATCGCCATTAACCGGCAATGGTTCCCCTCGCCGAGAAAGTTATTAAATACCACTAGTGAATACGCGATCACTCCCGCCGAACTGCTGCAAAAGCGCGGAGCGTTTCAACGAAAGCGCCACAACCGAATAAAGGGCGATCCCGTGTTCGAAAATAAATCACGAGCGAGTATGGAGGGGGGTGGGAGAAAAAATTTTGCCAACCCAAACATTTTTCCTGGAGTAGGTACCGAGCCGGCGCGGGGAAAAGTTTGCCGCTGCTCTTTTCACGTATTTCTGCACGAGAAATTACCTCTCCCTCTCTCCGCTGTGGTACAGCCTGCCCCCGGGTGCCCTACAAATACGTTTGTCTGAGTCGTTTAAATGAAAAAGGAGACCGGCGCCGGGCGGCGGTCGGTTTCTATTGCGAAAATTGGAGAGGTTTAAAAGGTGTGTCGGGGAACGAGTGGCGAAGAAAAAGGCACGTGGATAGGTCAGGGATGCGGCGATCAAAGCGAAACGGTTTTTCGCGGAGCCGATACCTAGCCGCGCCCGCCGGTCGACGAGAGCTGTCAAATAATTTACAGACGGTCCTTGCGGTAAACCCGAATTCCGCTGGTACCTACGGTCACGTCCGACGATACATAGGCACCGCGGGCCGATTTGATTCACTTTGCACTTAACAAATTAACAGCGTTGATTCGCTGCTTTGTGGCAAGGGCTTTCCAGCGCGGGTATTTCCAGATACTGGGTTACGCGCGAGCCCGGCGTAGGTAGCCGTGTCTTTACACCCTCCCGCGAGCGTCCCACCCGCCACCCTGGTCGCCCTCTATCTCTCGCCCTCTTATACTATTCATAAGTATGCGCAAATTAATTACGAGGCCCTCTCATTTGCGTCAGTTATTATGAACTTCGCCGTAAGGCCATTACTGAATTACTAGGGGAGAAGTCTGAAGAGGGCCCCGGCATGCATGCGAGAGGCCTCGATGCTCGTATCTCGCGCGACGAAAACGAGAATGCATCTGTAAACAGTGGGGTCACGGCTCTCTCCCCAGCCTAGATCTCTCCTGTTCTCTTCCCTCTCTCTTCTTCTTCTTCCTCGTCTGCGTTCTTTTCTCTCCCTTTCTTCTTCTTCTTTTTTTTTTTCGTTAATCCACTCGATGTTAATGCATGCGAGGTCTGAGTGAACCTGATCGATCGATCGTTCAACCCGACGCGTTGCCCGCCGCGGGAGAGCATCCTCTTCTTAAAGTGTTGTTTACGAGCAACCCTGCCCCGCGCTCAGACGGTCGTTAGATTTTACGCGAATTCGATTTGCCGATTAAACAGAGCGCACCAAGGGCCCCGGTCGGTTCCCCTCGCATTCAAGTGTTCCCTTCTTGCGACGTCGCGCAATTTGCGAGGCAGACTTGTCCAAATACTTACGCGGCCCCACGCAAGCCCGACGTAATATCGCGCGAGTGGTGGAGGCTAATTAGATAGAAGGTGATCGCAGCTCCTGTATTTTAAAACGATGAATGAACGACGGGGACGACATACGCGACGTGTGGTCGACTTCGAGTGGATAATGTGATTAATGTATACTGATCAGTGTTGCGTGTGCATGCCGTGGATATGACAAAGACGTTTCATCGGGTAGTCTGCACTGGGCACTTTCGAGTTGATTAAGTAGTTGTCTCACTTGCATCGAGCAGAGAAAGTTTACTTTGTTATTCACTGGTACTGCATAGGTCTGGTATACATATTCTTATAGGACCATAGACCTATGGTTATTCGCCAGCGTGTAGGCTCAATAACTGTCTAGAGATACCTCTTGCGTGATCGACGGTAATAAAGTAATATACAGGGTGTCCGCGCGTAGACTGAACAGCTGGATTTCTCCTAAAGTATTGGAGATAAAATTTTTTAAAAAATATGTAATTGAATGGTTCGAGAGGGCCAATTTATTAGCCCAGACGATTTTTTTTTATTATTTTTTGAACACCTAAGTTGATAGTGCGTTCCAAGACAAATTCAATAAGCTTTAATGAATACACTTTATTTCCACTGGTTTTTAAGATATAGCGCTTGCAAATTACTGATTTTCACTGGAAGAAAATCCTCTGAAGTAGCAACGACCGGGGACGGTGTTACTGGCGCCACGGGTGGCACTGCCTGTTGAAATGGATACCTACCTGCCAAAGGTGCCGCCAGGGATGGCAGGCCCAAAGGCTGGAGAATTCTTTTCCGTCAGAAATGCTACTTAGGTAGGTACATCTGGCGGTATCGAGAAGCGCACCGTTACTTTTATTTCGCACTTGCTTCTACGCTCGGATGGCCGGTTCTTTTGGGAGGGATGCAAGTTCGATTGGTTAGGTTAGGAGGTACGAAAGTTGCTAGACTAAATTTCAACCATAGGGAGCAGATTGTATCAGAAGCAATCGGCTTTGCATCCCTCACAAAAGAACCGGCCATCCGAGCGTAGAAGCAAGTGCGAAATAAAAGTAACGGTGCGCTTCTCGATACCGCAGATGTACGTACCTAAGTAGCATTTCTGACGGAAAAGAATTGTCCAGCCTTCGGGCTTGCCATCCCTAACGGAGACCTTTGGCAGGTAGGTATCCATTTCAACAGGAAGTGCCACCCGTGGCGCCAGTAAAGACCGTCCCCGGTCCTTGCTATTTCAGAGGGTTTTCTTCTAGTGAAAAAAATCAGTAATTTTGCAAGCGCTATATCTCAAAAACCAGTGGAAATAAAGTGTATACATTAAAGCTGATTGAATTTGTCTTGGAACGCACTATCAACTCAGGTCTTCAAAAGAAGTAGTTCCATTTGAAAAACCGAACTTGACCATCGTATCTTTTAAAATAATAATCGAAAAAAAAATTCGTCTCGGCTAATAAAGTAGCCCCATCGAACCATTTAATTACATATTTTTTAAAAAATTTTATCTCCAATACTTTAGGAGAAATCCAGCTGTTCAGTCTGCGCGCGGACACCCTGTAGAGGAGACCCGTGGGTCATCGAAACGCTGAATTTGCGTCTCAACACTTTCCCCCGAATTACGCATCATTCTTCGCGCTGCCTTTTCCGCGAAACGTTTCGACTCTGGTTCGTCCGGGATTAAAGTCTGCCTATTCATCCCGAAATCATTCGCAATTAAAAACGGGCGCGCGCGCAGCCGTCGCGACCGTCGACGCGTTTCGGCCGATTTACGATGGCGTCGCGAGTGCACCGCGACCTGATTCTACTTTCGAACACGTTCCGAAATCTTGCGTGCCTCGTCCAGGGATGCGAGTCAGCAAGACCGCAGCTACACGCGCCCCACAATCTCATTCCCACCAGCGGCGTCAACGTGTCGAATTTAAGGGCCGTCTAAAGTTTACCTCCGAAATCGCTGCTCATTAAGCTTCACGCCCAGGCGCCGACGAATCCGTCACGGTTAACTGTCGCTCGTCACGAACGTCGAATTCTCCTTATCGACGAATCCCCCGGCTCTCGCGTCGCACGTGAATTTTTTGAAGGGCCGTGTACGTGTACGGGAGCCGCGCGTACCCGCGTCGATCAATGTATCCCATTATAATGCGAACAAAAGGATGGCGGTGCCCGGAGTAAATTGGAGCACCAGCGGAGTGCTTCATGTTCGAATTCCCAATTTGGCCCCCGCCCGTTTTTAATTCTCCCCGTTGAATTCGTCGAGATCGCGGCGACCTTAGATCGATCGATCGATAGGGACACGCGCCTCTCCTCCTCCGCCCGCATCCAGGCTCGTAAATGAGAATTAAATAGCTGCTGGAAACATTACCCCGCCGCGTAGCGAAGCTACCGAAGAAAATTGTTTCGAGCGTGTTTGCATTAGTCACGGAGAACGAATTATTAATACGGTTGGTGGTTCTGAAAGACAGACGCATAATTCTCCGGTGGATGCAGCGTCCTGAACATTTACGTGGTTTCTATCCCGCTCACCCTCCGTCCCTCTCTCTCTCTCTCTCTCTCTCTCTCTCTCTCTCTATCCTTTTCATTTCGAAATTTTCATCCTGTATAAGGTAGCGCGTGGGAGGAAAAGTGGAGGAGAGGAGAACTTACGCTTTTCGAGTACGAAACTCTCGTTAGAGAGACCGACGAATGGATCAGGGCTCCGAAACGGAACGGAGTTATGAACTGATCGGAGGGGGTGGGGGGGGGAGGGAGGTATCTACCCCGTCCCTATTATTTATTCAGTATTGGTGCATATCTGTACGCTGCCTGGGCTTGAATATTTTATAGAAACCATTGCCCGTGTCGACGCTCCGCCGTGCCGTGATGCCGGGATGCGCGTTGACGATCGGGCGAATCGTAAAATCGATGAGGGCACCGTGGAAGGCGTTGAAGGAGACCCCTTTTACCGGATTGGGAAAAACCACCGATCGCTCCGCTGAAAGAAGACTACCCCCTGCACCTTCACCTCCCTATCATGGTTGTTACATAGACTCCTTTGGCCTGCCGTGATTTGACCCGTCGGAATCACCCTCCCTAATTAACGAACGATTTTTGCCGATGGAAGAGGAATGAAAAGGATTCCCCGGCCCTCTCTTCAGCCGATCCCCGCCCCGCGCCCCTCAAGGCGGACATTATAAAATCGATGAAATCCTCGCCAAAGGAGGGACTTCCTGACTTCTGTTTAATTTTATGGGCTCAGCCATTCATCGGCCTTTTTAAATAAGGCAGCGACGAATTCGCTTTACTCGCGATCGATTCGATGGAAACACGGCCACGGTTTGTTGCATTCAAAAGCAATGATTAAAAACGTTGCGCTTGTCGAGCTTTCGAAACTAGTGCCACCGCGGCTCGCGTTCAATATCGAATCTTATATTTGTTTGGTATGCTGCTCTTTTTCTCCGTTATTTTTTCCCCCCCCCTTCCATTCCTTTCCGCGAGGGGGCGGGGGGGACTACTATAAATCACGGATGTATCACGTTTGAACGTTTTCATCGAGGACATCTATTTCCGTGGCAGGGTAAATACAGAATCCGTGCACAATTTTAAACTCTCCCACGCGATTTTTAAAGGCGATGGCAGGCGTCTGGCTCGCAGCCTCTCGATCTGCGACACGCGAAGACTGCGGGCGCTTTAAACAATCGTAATCGATCGGCGTCCCGTTCGAGCTCTGTCCCTTTCGAATTAATTAATGAGACCTTGCTCGAGATACGACGATGTGGATGCTGATAGATTCACGATACAATGTCGCTGCTGCTTGGCGCGTGGAATAATTTAAATGCAATGATTCGCAGATCCGTGCATGTAAATTCAAATGAATAGCTAATTATCGACGTGCGTTACGGAAAGTAGCACGTTTCATTTTTGTTATGAAAAACGGCACGTTTCATTTTTCTTCTGAAAAACAGCACGTTTCAGTTTGCCACGTAAAGAAGCACATATTCCATCGTTTCTGACGAATATCAGCACGTTTGGTTCTCCCACCGCGAATGCTAAGATGTTTGACTGCTTAGCCACGAAGAATAGCACGTTTCGAGTTCTATTGCAGAAACTATCGCGTTTCGGCGCGTGGTTAGTTTAAATTGTTGAAGTGCATTTTGCATCGAAGAGTTCAACTTTTGAAAAAATTATTTAATAAATAATAACTCCATCTAATCTCGAAAAGGAAGCACGATGTTTCGTAGCAAACCATCCAAATGTGCTGCTATTCGTCGCTGCAAACGGAACATGGTGCTTTTCGTGGCAAACCGCTCGAACATGCTAGTGAAAACCGAGACGTGACAGTTTTCGTAACAACGAAGACAAACGGGCTGTTTTTCGTAAGAAAATTGAAAGGTGCTGCTTTTCGTGACGCATGTCGATTATGAAATCTACCGCGTTGCTCTCCTTGTTTTAGCCGTATAATTTCTTGAATTTTGACCGAGCGAGTGCGATGTTTCTTTATCAGTGAAATTTGTGGGACAATGGATATTCGGCATATTAAAGGTAGCATTGCATATTGGCTTGTTCCCAGTTGAATGTTCCACTGCAAAGACTTGTTTGCTTCGGCATGTGGATGGTTCTTGTACGCGGTCGGAGATTTACTGTTTAAAATTCTCGTTCTCATTGTTACGCTTTTACGAAACATTTGGTTGCGGATTGCAGAAATACGCCCGTGGAATTCGAGCTGTTTCGTCATCGAACTTATCAGGGGTGGTCCGCAGGACCGTTTGAAAAGTCAGCGTCCCTGATACATACGCAGCTCTCGGGGAAGGAATCCCGAGAGTCGCTGGCACGGTATTCCGTTGCGCTTCGGCGCGTTCCATCCATCATCATTATCCATCACCTTGGAAATCCTGCTCGTAACGTCAAACACCGTGGAAAAGCCATCGTTTTGAAACATTTCACCTTCCCCCGTGCCTTCCCTCTCCCCCCGCTCTGATCATCCCTCTCGTCGTTCCACGGCTCGGCCGGAAGATTTTCAATCGAACCGACATTCCATCATCCTCAAACGCATCACTCACGAGCGAACGGTCTGCAGGTGTGGACATCGGCTACGAGTAAAACGGTTGCTCCTCTCCTTCAACCTCATTGTTCCATTCTTTCCCCGCCGACACTCCCGCGCCGCCCCTAGCCCGAGTCTTCCTCTCGTTCCGTTCGACGAGTAGCCCCCTCAGCTCCTCTCTTTCTCGCCATCGAAAGTGGACACATGCTTGGTCCTAGTCACCGTCCCTACGAATTCCAGGGATCAATGCGTCGGTGCACCAAAACGCCTGCGCCACCCCCTTCAACCCCACCACACCCACACCGGCTAGCCGAGCAGCAGCAGCAGCAGCAGCAGCAGCAGCACCAGCACCACCAACATCATCAGCAGCAGCAGCAGCAGCAGCGTTGGCGGTGGCAGCAGCGACAACGGTGACGACGGTGATGGTGGTGGTGGCGGTAGTGGCGGCTGCGAGCACAACCCTCACCGATACAACCCCAACATCGCCGTCCCCCACGAATCCCGAAGTACGTAGACCCTCGCACGCTGGTGTCGGAGTGCTGGTGCGCGTACCGGCTGGTGGTGCCGCCGGTGTTCCTCCTGCTCGTGTGCCGAGAAACCGCTCTCCTCCAGCACGGGGCCCACCACCTTTTTCAACCCCTACCAATCCGCTCCCACTCTCCCGCGGACTATACGCGTCCCTTTTCCACCCACCTCCGACCGTCGGCGCCCGCTCGCTACGTCGGCACGGCCGGCGAGGGTGGGGGAACGACAGAGAGGCAGAGCGGCGCGGAGCGAGGGCGCAGAAAGAGAAAGACAGAGGGCGGCCTCCCCTCCCGTGGACGTGCGCGGCGCCCGAGCCTCGGAAATTCTGAAAGCGGTTCGCGCCTGTGCAACTCGCGGGGGTGGCAAGGGACCGAAAATCGAGGTGAAAGGAAACTCCGCGGATCCGGCCTAAGGGTCTCTCCTAGGGCTGGTGCGTATATCGGTTCCGAGCGATTTTCTGCCCGTACCCCGTGGAAACCCGTGTCGACGGAACGCACCACGATACGCAGCGTCCGTCCGCTGCCAGCGTCCGGCCGCTCGCCCGTAATCACGGCTACGCGTAAACACGCATACGCGTACACGCGCGCGCGTCCCCGTAAAGCGTAGCATTCGCCCGAGATCGGTGTACAGTGACACATCCGCGATACGCTGGATTTACATATCGTGGGTGCCGTTTCGACCGTCGTCCATCCTAGCCGCCCCTAGTGCGTGTCTCGTTCGTCGACCGGAAGGCAAGACGGCGGTTTCTCGGTTGTACGAGATCGAAGGGGATTAGAGAGAGGACACTTAAATAGCGAGACACGGCGGACTCGTTCGATCGCGGTGGTGGTGGTTTCTTCTTCGCGTGACACACTTTTGTCGTGGGAGCAGAGAAACTATCTCTCTCTTTTTTCTCGCTCCATCTCGCTCGCTCTCTCTCTCTCTCTCTCTCTCTCTCTCTATCTCTCTCTGTCTCTCTTTCTCTCCCTGCCTCTCTCTCTCCCTCTCTCTCTCTCTCCCTCCTGCTCGACAGCCTCGAAAGAGGAGGGAAGCCTTGGTGGACTAGCTATATTCGGTATATTTAGTCCTGAGTGCGTAACCGCAAGTGAGAGTTTGCTCTGTGTACCGTGCATATACAGTGCAGTCGTGAGGATCAGTGATCGCAAGAAAGAGTTGTTGGTGTGCCTGACTGAAGGGAAACCACCGCGGTGGGTTCTCCTGTGCACCGTCCGAGGGAAGAAGGCCAGCTTTCCCATCGGGAGTATCTTCTCCAGTGACTAACGCCGTTTCTGGCCGTGATTGGTCGATAGATCCCACTCGGAACTCGGCCGCTGGTCTCGATTAAAGGGACAGTGTGGATCTGTGAATACCCGAATACGGGGGTATCATGTGTCCCCGATTGCAGCCCTCCTTTGAGGGTTAAATCACCGATCTCGCGTCGGTTTCCAAGTGTTCCGTTCGCGACGGTGTGTAATTGTGCGCTCGGAACTAGACCCAGAAGCCGTCACTCCGCCAGGACCACCGATTTCGTCGCAACACCTGGTCCCGCCGAGGACTAACCGTGTACCACATCCCCGCGCTGAAAGTGAGTCTTACGAACTAATCGTGCTACTTCCCTGCACCTCGCTCAGTCCGTACCTCGATCTCCAACGTAGCTCTCAGACACCGACGAATTCGAGGAGTCACGTTCGACGCACAGACTCCGTCGTCCATATCCCGCATGCTAAGTCGAGCGGGATCCTTGCCGGATCACTGGCGGAGACGACGAATCCGCGAGAATGTAACGAACGCGGATCGATGCGAGGTGTAGGTATCTATCCGCCTTTTTTTTTCTTCCCCTCCGTGACGCGAGCTCAGAGATAAGGTAACGAAACGAAGTTAAGTAATGTCGGTTAATGGCATTTTAGAGTAATACGGGGTAATCCAATTTATCCATTTCACGTCGCTTTGCCGCGACTAAAATCCCGAAGGAAGTTTAAGCTTGTGTTGACTGGCCTACAGCGAATTCAATCAACAAAGCAGAAACCTTATTTCATGCGAGCCCCGCGTGCCTGGTGTATGATAATGCGTTTATCTACACGCCTCGCTGTACTACTAGGGCTTTCGCAATCGCGCCGCCTTTTTCCACCGAAATTATCCGGAAAGATTTCGATTGCGAGCTGCCGGAGTCGCCGGTCTTTCTGTTACACCCCGCCGAGTCAGCGGGCTGCCAATTAGAAAGCACGCTGAAACGTCGTATCAGATGTACAGGGGGGAGGTAATCGTTGTTAGCGAAGTTCCTCGCTGTAGGAGAATGCTTTAAGCGAGGAGCAAGTCGCCACGAGAAATATGAAGTTCGGTTAAGCGACGACAGTCTGGGTTCTCAGCGCGGATTTAAAAGAAAACTTTCACGGAACTTCCTCCACCGTCAATTACCATTTTCTTTTCTTCCTTTCTTTTTTTTTTTCGCACGATAAGATCCGCTGCGCTTTAATCCCCGCACTCGTTGGGCGCTGCACAGAAGGGCGGCAATTGCAATCGCGTCGAATTGCTAAAATAGAAAGGGACGTTTCGACGATGTCCAACAACCACGCAACGCTATCGACCATCAAGTGTTCCATGGCAAAACTCGTTGACATGATTACCCAAGGTAAAGTCGCCGCGGACGCTTAACGACATTAACAATCCCTTTGAAATGTTCACGAGCGAGACTGCCGAAATTAGAGCCTCGTCCATCCGCACGTTCAAATCCGGCGAGCGAGAAGAGGCGTCCACGTTAATCACGTGTAATCTTCTAAATGCAAATTCGGAGAGTTCTGCGTGCATGAATTCGTGATTCACCTCGTTAGAGGGGCCACGTTCATCGAATTCCGCGGCATCGTTCACTTTCGTCGGCCGAAGCCATTCAACAATTCGTTATTCGTGCAAACTCCGTTGGGCGTTCGCGCGGGCTGAAAAAAAAATGCGGGTAGGAGAAAAAAGGATTTCTCCTGAAGCACAAAAGGTACGCATCGACAAGATTTATGTATCGTTTCAGGGGATTCGTGACCCGGCAAGCGCAACCGTCTATTCGGCCGTTTAATTTAATACCCGGGCCGTTTGTTACAGAGAAATTGAATTTCTGATATTCCCTCCCCTGTATCGGCGTGCTCGCGCCACTCGCGGACATCTACTTCTCGCTTTGAAGCGCGGAACACCGAGTGATATCAATCCTCCGATACGATTAGGCAAGGATTGCGTTCGGTGACGAACGAGCCGGCGGATTCGTTAAAAATAACCGTGGCCGTTCAACGGTGAATACAATGCATTGCTCTGAATCAGTCTCGCGATAGAAGCCGCGTTCAAGGGGCGCTATTTTCGCGCGAGTGCAGCCTTGGAGCGGCCACGAGGAAGCACAAAGAGATCGAAAAAGAAAAGGAAAGAAAGGAGAGGAATCGTGTTCGATCGATAAGGGGCACTCAACCTTTTTAACGCGATTAATCGCATTGCCGGGAATGAATCTGTAACGAGCGTTAGTCGAGCGGATCGACGGGAAACGCGCAATCATCGGTCGCGCTGGATAATTCCCGGGGACCGGGGCCAAGGGGAAAATTTCTGTTTAATTTCGCTTAAACGCGTCGGAAGTGCCGAGCTCGCGTGAATTACGACAAGTCAATATTTTCAAGTTTAATCGGACATTGTGTTCCGGTCAAACGCGGGGCACGGCGCAGGCTGCACGCGTGCACGCTCCAGGTGCCCCAAGGCCGGCTTCGCGTCCCCATAAATTCACATAAATTCACACCCCGCGATGGGGGTGAAGCCTTCTCCTCCTCATCGCGCGACGTGCCATTGATCACGGTGGATAGGTGACTTCGCGTGGCTGCGAGGGTTCGACGTTGCCTCGGCGTAGTTACGTTAATTCGAAGGAGGCGTCGTCCCAGTTTTCCCCAAGTTGGCTTTCGCGTACAGCCCTTCCAGCCAGGCAATGCCGTCAGGAAATTACGAACGGCGGCGGCGGCGTGTTGACAAGCGATCCTTCTCCTTTGTTATTCCACCCCTTTTTTCACGCCACCGACACCCACCCCGCCGCTCCCAGCCTGTATCCCTTTCTCTTGCGCCCGTCTTCTACCCTTCTCATTCCCATCCACCCTCCTCCTGTGTCATTAGTCTTCACGCCCGAGCATCCCGAGCTCTCCCCTCTCACTATCGCTGGCAGGCCATCGGATTGAAAGCAAATCAGATATTTATTAATACGCGATAGACGGCCCCCGAAGTCTTAATTGTCCGCGGCACCCTAACGGCCGGGTGGAAGTTTACGCGTCGAAACGAATGCCACGGCTGCCACCCCAACGGTACACGGATAACATCGCGGCTGGTGCACGTCGCGGCGGTCGAAGGGGGATGTTCAGCGCTCCGAGCTACGAAAGGGATTAAGAACTTATGGCACTCCGCTGTGACGCTCCGTCCGAATGACAGAGTAAACATACCCTCCCCTCCCGCGGATTATCGGAATGAAAGTAAATTAAATTCGATAAACAAGCCGGAGCCCCGCTCGATCCCTTTCAGGGGCCTTTTCAAACTGTGGGTGTAAGCTTGTTAACGGAAGAGTGGTTCGTGAACGAAAGGGGTTCGCGTGAGCATGGGTCTGTGTGTAAATTGTTTGTTGAAATGATCGGTGTTTTATGAGAGTTGGACGCGTTGGCAGGTGAAGATGCTGGATGTATTTAAGGGGGTATTCTACCCAAAAATTCTATTTTTTTTGTTTCATTTTCAAATATTTTAGGGTTTCAAAAATATGTCTCTGAAATATTAAGGTGAAATTCGAAAAACTCCCAGTTATAGGGGCTTAAGGCCGCAGCGTGGCCGGCAGTCGTTCCCTCGATCCTTGTACCTAAAGAGGCTATGACTGCCAGCGGAGAAGAGAGAGCTGCCCAACATGATTTTTTTGAAGCTCAGGAAGGTTTCCTCTACGGTCCTGGTATACCAGATTAGGAATAAGTTGCAGAAATTAGTTGGTATCTACCGCAACTTCAGTCGTATAGGTCGTACTGCATGAAAAACTTTAAACGCGTTTTTCTCAAAAACTACTGGACCGATTGAGCTAAAATTTCACACACATTCAAAGTGAATGTGTACCTATAGCCGGAACTAGAATTATATCAATAGTTTTAATACAACCTCCCCCACACCTTGTTTCAGCTCAAGAAAAGTTGAAAAAATCAAATATAAATTTTTAAACAGCTGCGATTCCGGTAACAATGTCCGGACTTGGTTACATATAGTTCGTGCGATAACTACACTCGTATAGATTAAAAAAATCTTTGGTACTTTCGTTTCAGATGACTAGGACGGCCGCAATTCGTGCGCCCGATAGGGCTGGTTTTTTGATGACACGACCTGCGCTTCGGCGTGTAACTTGTACAAATTTCAGTATAATGCATTCCAAAAATTTGTGTTGATACTTCAAACACTACCAAATATGCGTGCAAAACCCCTGTCCTGTAGGTGCGATAGGTTTTCCAGAATTAATTTCCAAATATCACCTTCAAAAACGAGTGTCTAGACTAGAATGCCCCCTTAACGAATAATAATCCATGCTAGGCGCTGATCCAAGGTGGGGTTTATCAAAGTGTTTTCGATACCAGTGGCAAGGCAAGGCGATTATCAGACAGCGATGCAGAGCAACGATAGCACGGCACTCCTCGTTACATTTCTCCGCATCCTCAAGGAAAACACGGAGATTGTTTGGTGCGTCCCAATCGTGAAATCCCAGAAGGAAGAAGAGAAACCATTTATTATCGTGACACCAGGCGAGAGGGAACCTGGCCACGGTCCAGACAACTGTTTTAAAAATTACCGCGCTATGATGAATTTTGAGGTGCGAAAGCTGAGCAACTTTGGGGCACATATAGGCATGTTATGAAAAAAAAAATCCTGGGTCCCCTGTGAAGTTTTCAACCGATAGAGCTCGGATGTTTTATTCGCGGATTCTTGTACATTTGCGGTTGGGAGTATTGAAATTTAATTACGAAGTTCAAACAGCCTGTGTGACTTTAAATAAACTACCACTTCTATTGATTGCCAGTTATTAATCGATAATGAAAACTGACGGCGAGTAAAGTATCGGGACAGAATAAACTCTGAAATGGAAATAAGAAGGATAATGAATGATCGATCGCACACGTATAAAACGAAATGTAATTAAAATTTGCAAGACGGAAGAAATATTGCCCGAATGTAAAAGTGGACTTCTGTGGACCTTTGGTTTAAATTGTCCTAGACCCTAAAATTACAGAAGTGCACGAAGAAGCAACAAACGATCCTAAAAAGCTACTGTTTCGATGAACCAACTACACCGAGCTTACGAATTCCTTCGCCAGAAATTACGAGTTTCGAAACGCCGAAACACCTTCGATGGAATCGCGATAACAATGGGGGGAAGAAGCCCCGCCTGCAGTTCGATGGGTCGGTGAGAAAAAGCATCCGAGCAACAACAATAACAAGATAAATCGGCTTGTTAAAAAGCACGGTAGGAAATTTTTGCGGCAAGTGAAGCTTATTATTAGCCGGCCGTCGAATAACGCGCTGGAAAGTTATGCAAATAACAACGAAGAGGATCGCGACGTGCGCGGTTCACGCGCGCACGCGCGCAACCCTCTATAATTAATGATTTTTTTTTTAATACCGTACATGGGATTCCAATCCCTTTTTCTCTCGTTTTTCTCCGCAATACCACGAATTTCGCAGGAAGCTCCTCGCGTTATTCGAACGCGCCGGGCATCCAGTTCACACGTAGAGAATTAAGCGCGTCGTTCCGATGATTGTAAAAGAAAGAGAAAAAAAACGGAGCTTGGATAGCATTTGCAGGTGTAAAGTGTTTCGCGATATTTTTACAGCAAAGGGGCTAACGCGAAACGGTAAACAGTTTGCCCGGGCGCAAACAGCCTCTGATTGCGAGCTACTGTGCCAATGAACTTTGAATCGTTTAATGATATTCCCAGGCCATTACCGGTAATCATTGCAAGAATCGAGCGTGAAATTTACAAGGGTTTCATCAGAGCCGGGGAGAACCCGCCTCGGTACATAGAACCCCGGACCGCTAATAATCAAATTAACCGACCCGTTTTAAATGCCCCGATACACGGCGCTTCCGAAAATTCCACTTTGTTACGCGTGTACGGCGTTTAACCCATCCGGCCGAGATAACGAGCTGGACCCGTAGTGCCGCGATGCAAAGTGTGCGCCTGCAACGAGTCGCGCTCGAAGCTGAAGTCGTGATTCAGTGGAATTAATCCCATTCGATTTAGCGCCCGAGAGCGTTACTTTCTTGGCAGGCATTGATGTAGGAACGATAGCTTCGGAAGAGACTAGCTTTCATACAATTTCGACGGGTAGAAGTTAACTTCCTTTTCAGGCAAGTATCTCTAATCATTCTTAAAATATTCAGCTTCCCGAGAGTTTCGAAAGTCTATCGAGTGGAGTTTAGTTGAAGATTCTCTATGTAGACTTAAATGCCCATCCACCTCGAAGAAAATGAGAAGTTGTACGTGGGCGGGGTAGTTAAAAGATTCACGAAGGAGGGCATTGAGTATCTCATCTAAAATAGAAGACATCTTGGATCTTCTGTTATTTTATTCAGCCCTTCAATTTACGTTTCTATATTTCTTATTTCAATCTACTCGCTAAGGCTCCCACCAGCCGCCCCCGCGGCCGCGCGGGATTCGTAGCCCACGGTGTCTGCCGCGAAATGCTGGCCGAATAGGATTAATCAACGTTCAAGCATTTTACTTCATACTTCTGGCTGCGCCGGAGAAACAGAGGGGATTATGCACACGTGTGGCGCGGTTTAACGTACGCGTTCGAGATAAAGAAGTTACCGCGAATTAAGCCACGGAGTGCGCTCTAAATAACTCTGCCCGTCGGAGTGCCTTGTTACCACGGAGTTAAGTACACACCGACGGGCTCGCCCGACGCGACGCGTTCGCCTCTCGAACGGCTCGAAGGTATTGTTACGCCGTTAATAAGAAAATACGCCGGGACACCCGTCGCCCGAGATCACCCCCCCGACGCGACGTCATCGGCATCGGTGGGAATCACGCTTTGATTGCTCGCGCGACCCTGCTAACTTCGCGCACTTCCATGCCGACCTATATAACGGAGGACAATGCCGTCGATTCAAAGTGTACGGTAGACTCGCACCGATTATCATCCACGCTGCGTATAAAATGCACCGCGGCTGACCTGGGCTCGCCTGCGATCTGGAGTTCGCTAGTTTATCGCAGGGGTAGGTTTCAGCGGAACAACAGGCACAGATATGGAGAGGGGAACGTCCACTGAAACTGGTGGTTCGAGGAGTTCGAAGTGGTGTATCAGAAATTACTCGGCATGCCTTTAATGTGGATAATGATTATCAAGATCGGAAATAATAGACCGCGAAATCTGTTCACCAACGGAGGGTGTGACTCCCAATGATTTGTGCTTGACGTACGTATCAGAGATCCGGGTAACCTCGTTCCGTGGTCGAGCAGGAAGCTCCTGATTTCATAGTCTCCCTATGTTACTGATTAGAATCACTTCTTAGGGATTCAGACGTGAATTATTTGAATGGAAGTACCTACGTACAGCTTAAGAGCATTCGCAAACACACGAACGCTTGAATAAGAATTTAGTTCAATTGATCGAAACAGTTCCCCTAAGATAATCACTGTATCAGCATATCCAACCAGCTTGCCAACGCACGACCTAGAGACTAGCTGCTGGGAGGATTCTAAAGGATTGCAAGCCCTGTTAGACCAATCGACTGCGCGTACCGTATCATGGGGTTTACGTGCCGTAAATCGCAATAAATGACGAAGGAGCAAGACACTAAAAGCGCAGCTGGACTCGGGGAACGTTCGAGTTTCTGCCAGTAAACCAGCTTTTAGAGCCTCGACTCCTCGTTTAGCTGCAAATCCCAGTCGATTGATTCATAAATCTTTACCCCGTCCAGATGCTCCTCAAAACTAGCTGTAAGGAGGCGCGCGTCCCCGTCACCATAAAATCAGCCCTCGCCGGGGCCCATCCAGCAGGCGATATCCGTCGTTTCGATCGCGCCCGCCGCGCCGCGATCAGGCTCGCGAATTTAATGAAAGTTATCGGAGCTATCGCCGGCGGGAGGGTTGCATGTCGACGGCGTAGGCACGATAGAATAACGAAGGGCGCGGCGTAGTCTGCGTGAGACCATTAACCGGGGATTTCATGATACGCTTCATTGCACTAATCCAATTTAATTAGAACGGCTGGATAATAAGTCTGTAACGACACACTTTGCTCATTAATAACGATCAGGCTCTGTCCACGGCGCCCGCCGAGAGTCATCCGACGTTTTACCGTTCATCGCCTGTCTTCCTTATCGCATATATCTTTTCTCCGCGTGACGTGCGCCATCCACCCTCTCCCCTTCCTCGCGCCACCCTCCCCCCCCGTTACGGATTACGTAATCCGCGCCAGGATCTTTGCTCTTTTCCACCTAGATTTTTATGCCCGTTCGAGCTCATATCCCGGCGCCCGCGCTAAAATTGTGGCCGAGACGGCTGATAGGTAATAAGGGGAAAAGATAAAATCATGAAATGGAAACGTAATGTAGCCGAAAAGGGGCTGCGCCCGGCGATCGCTGTGACGTGTGGCCTCTGAAGGAGGCCTCTTCGTGGCTTTTGGGGTGCCTCAGACACGGTGACTCACGCATTTCTTCGTACAGATGCGGTAGAATAATAATTAACAATTGAAGGGTCCGATGCAATAAGGGGACTAGCGCTCGAAAATGAGAAAAATTATTGTCCAAATGCTAAGGAAGATTGGAAAATTAAATGTTATTAAGCTGAATTTGAAAAAATATAGTGTTGTAAAGCTCGTCACGACGCACGTTTTTTCTACTTACAGTTTGTTTATCCAATCGTTACTATTCGAGCTAAAAATTATAAACAAAAAATGTTTCATCGTCCAAAATCATTATTTCTTTAAACGTAAATTGCGATAACTTGAGTAAATATTAACGGATCGTTATGAAACTTAAAACATACCTGCAGAACACTCTAGCGAAGCTGTAAAATATATGCGCAAAACCCTTATTTTAACAAATGTAATAATATTTAATTAAAAAGCAATACTGTACATAACCCATGTTTTTCAACGTTTGCCGTTCTTCTATAATATCGAGCACCGTCGATAAAAGTATAAAATAAAGCGGACCAACATTTTTATGCATCGATAAAACTTATTACTAAACCATCCTCATATTCTCAACGAGACCTTTCCCCTGCACGTTCCCCAATCATAATTAACGCTTCGATGCATCATCCCATCGAAGATTACCCAACGGTCCTACCAGCACCTCGTCCCAAGGGAGCTCGTCGCCGTAGGCGCTATAAATCGCGAGCGATGCCCGAATTTTTGCTGATAAACGAGCGCACCAGCAGGAAGCTGCGCCCTAATAAGTCATGTTTCGATCGGGACACGGAACGCTGGGAGTAGGGGGAGGACCCAGCCGATTTCTCTTCGGGCGCATAATGCCAGCTATTTTAATTTAATGAGTAGTAATTACCGTCCGCGGCGTGTGCGTGGGCGCACGCACGGTTAGGCGGCCTTTGTGCAATAAGCGCCGGGGTATCGGTCCCGAATTTCTGCTCTACGATGACCAACGCGAATAATGGGCGGACCGCGATTCCGCGCGGCGAGGATTGATGTAGGGTGTTATAATTTTAATGCGAATGGAGCCGAAGGTAGCTGTGTCTGCTCGGGATCCCGTAATTCACGGCGTGATCCACGTCCCTGAATCGAAATCGCTCGTCTCCCGGCGACCTCCCTTGAATCCAGAATCAACACGAACGCGGACGATGGAATCGTATTTCACTTCGGCTGCCCGGCTACTTTTCGCTTCGGCCTCCCGCCGTGGGGCACCGGGAAACTCGAACACAGCGCGCGGCAACTCCGGGGAACCGAGGCTTGAGAAGGGTGTACGAGTTCCCGAGTATTTTCTGTAGAGACGGCGAAAACGGCGGGAGTTTTTAACAATTCCCATTATATTTAACGATATACTACATCTCGGCTATAGTTTCCCGATATAACAGGGGTTACAACTAGAGTTCCTAGGCGAAACTTTCAACTCGATTTCCTTGCGAAAATTTTAATTACTCCACCCCACCCCTATGAGTTCAACACATTATTACGCGAATCGGCGACCCAATCCTGCCTCGCACTCCCTTCGTAAGAACGACTCTGCGGAATAACTTGCCGCGGAGCGAGGATTAGCTCGTATCAAAGGGAATCCGTTCTAAAGAGCCTGCCACTGCTGTCGGCCACATTTTCTGACAGAAGTCGCAGTGTCTCGCAGGGAGAGCAGCGGAGGTTGGCGAGACAGATCACGGGCGACGGAATAAAGACCCCCAAGGTCGCGAGCAAAGGAAAAAAGAGCGGAGAGGTAATTTCTTTGTCCCGAATAAGCGGAGAGACGAGTGGGCCACTCGTAGCCGGGCGGCGGGGTGAAAATACGCAACAAAGGGGTTGATGTTTCTCGCGCGATTCGTCAGAGGTCAAGCGAGAGAAGACGGCCGCGACGGCGAAGGTGGAGCTTAGCCGCTTCTTCGCAGCCATTCCGGAACTTTATTTCCCCGAGGATCGCTCCGGCAGAGTTTATCGCTCGAGGTAACGCTGTTCCCTGGTTTTATACTGCACACCAGCCTCGCCGCCCTCCCACCCTCCTAACCCGCCCCCTCCTTCGTTCCCTTCTTTCCACAGTCTGCATTCATTTCTCCACCCGGCGCCCCGTCCGTCCCTTCCGCCTGTCTCGAGCCGTCCTCTCGCGCCTACCCTCTAACTTTCGTTCGAGGAGCAATCAGGATTTCGGAATAACAAACGCAGTTTGCTTTGGATAAAAAGGCGCGCTCGATGCTTCGTCGACTACCCTATTCCACGCGACGCCGCTAGAGATCCGGCGTAACGAGGAATGCCGGGGCGGGGGGACGAAAAGCGTGGCTTTGCGGGTGTTTATCAATGGGGATGATCTAGGGAGAGGCTTAAGGCGCAGCTCGATCGGGGGTTGAATGGATTCTGGGAACGTGGCTGCGCGGCATAAGTGTGGATGACAGCGAGAAATGTGAATCGCGAGCGTCAGTGTGGATTATATAATGGAATCGAGTAAATAGAGACATCGTTCTGACGTAGGGTGGCAGGCGTAGAGCTGCTTGCGTAATACAGTTCACCCCGCGACGTACGTACATGCCGGAGCTGAGGAGTAATTTTCCCGTTAATTTCAGCCTCGGGTGTGTTTATTTGTTAAATTAAGAGCGCTCGCTCGTACGAAAAACTGCCTATCGCAGCGGCGCTGCAACAAGGATCCCTTTATTGCCCTGTGCGGCTCGTAATTTGCGGGCCGCCTTGCGAGAGGCATTAACGTGACTCGAAAACGCGTAACAGTTTCAAATAACCTACTTCGCGAACGGCGTGGACACGCCGTAGTCTCGAACCGGTCACAACCCCGCCCCCGCCTACCCCCGTTGCATCGATTTAGCGCGATATAGCTGGTATAATTGCGCGAAATTAAGGGCCCTCCTTTATCTAGCGGCGCGGCGCTAATTTATTGGCGTTGCATGAAATTCGCAGCGCGGTTGCGAATTGTTTGCATAACAAGGCTTGGGGGGGGGGAGGAGGAGGAATAACGCCCGGTGACCTGCGGCAGCGACCGAGAATCGAGGAAATTAAAAGGCACCGCTAGGATTCGGGGTACGTTCGGCGGGGAGGCGAGACCGAAGCATATTTCCTGCTTCGCGGGGCGAAATGGTGAGAAAGTCGAGGCGAATATCGTCTATTGGAAAGGAATCGTGGACCTCGTCGATAAAAATACAGGGTGCGCCGGTAATGGTGGTGCAATCTGGGACGGGGTGATTCCTCGCGCGAAGATAAATCGAAATTGTACAGTAACTTTTATTCCACCGTTTTCGAAGGAATCCTCGCCAATGGGGGGGGGGGATCCCCTCCTCCGTGTATTCCTCTGTAACTTAGCGTCTCGAGGCCCAGCATCCTACACAACCGGCGCACTTCGTGCAAAAGTGCAGCGATATAATTAAGGACGAGCTTCAGTAACATTAAAAATAAGCGAAAATCTTTGAAAATTTGAGGCACCAATCTTTATGCAACAGTGAAAACCGAAGCTATGAAGAGCTGCTATTCACTCTGTTCACCATCGATCTACCGTCACAGCGACACCCCCGTATATACCGTCCAAAGAGAATCATAAAACGAACCGTGAAGCATTAACGAACGCTGCCTGCCCGCCCTGGCAACTCTGGCGAACCAGAAAGTACGCGGTGCTGGGGGGATATCTCGGGCTAGATGTAATTCAAGTTTCGCGAGTGTACCGAAAGAACGGCGTTATACTTTGTGTATCTACAGAAGGAGGGGGGCGCGGGGGGTGTTCGGGGCGTAATATTATGAAAAGTTCCTTATTTTAAAACCGTTCCTCTCGTTAAGAGTTTTCCTTTTTACGCGGGGGCAAGTTGGGGGCCGCCGAAACGCCCGTTCCGCTTATGAATTCACGGTGAAAGATAACTTAAAGAGCGAGCCATCCGCGTAGTGGGACAAAGAGAGGAGAAGGGGATAAAATATTTAGGGTCGTGGGGCATCTTAGGCGTGAGATACGAGATTTAAAGTTTTAGGTGGCACTTTCGGAAGAGGTTGCCCGCCGGCACCCTCTATCTCCCGGTGCCCTGCTCCACGATAGGACTACTTCTGGAGTTGCCCGATGCCAGTCCGCGTCCCCGCTTTCTCTATCTGTCCCCGTGTACAAGCTGTTCCCCATAACCTGTACTATGATAAGATGTCGAGTAAAAGTTCTCTTGGAGGGGAGGTGGAGAGGGGGGAGCTTGGAGGGAGATCAGGGGGCCGGCCACGTTTACGATCATTCATTATTCGAACTGTAAGTACCGTAGAAGACACTTTTACGGGACCTCTGATACGAAGAGACTTAGATCGAGACAGTTAAAAAGCCTACGAAGGCGGAGCAATAACGACACAACAGTTACGAATGAAACGCTGGCACCTTACTGTTTTACTGCCGAAAGGCTTTCTACGGAGGTGCACTAAACTCCATCGACTCGCTAATTCTCTTGCTAAAGTTCCTTCTGTAAACTCCGGTCTCGCCAGGTATTGACTGGCGCTAAGACTACTTACTCCCACGCTCGCGGCTCCTACTTAATCAGCCCCACTCATGAATTCCTTAAACTCTTGTTTGCCAGACATTTCGCCCGTTACGGTGGAAGTTACCAACATACATATTTAGTCCAGAGATTCTATTAACGTGCCGGTTCAAGGGCACTCGCCGTGCAGCGGCTAGCTTTCGGCATGAATGTGTAAAGTGCGACTCGATTGGCTGCCCCGACGGTAGGAAATTCGTTTCTTCCCGGACTTATACGCGGTAGTAAATACAACTAGAACGTCCGCGTCTTGGACGCGGTGTTGCGCGATGCTAGAATGAAGGATACGTCCCGTGGACCGCTGGCAACTTGGAAACTTTCAAATGTAGAGGCTCTCTCGCTCAAGGACGTCGTTGAGTCAGCACTAACGTGTCTTTTACTGCGAGACACTCGTTCCCAGACGCATCATCGTTAAATGCAACGACGATGCAGCCGGAACGGAATAGCGTAATACCGAATCGTTACAACTGTGGTAGACAGTGCGACCGGAGGACCGAGGGAGGAAGAAAGCCGAGGAGAGATAGCCGTCAAGTGGAAGGAAGCGCTGCGCGCGAGAGGTGACTCACCAGGGAACATCCCGAACGTGGAAAATTTAAAAAATTCTGAAACTTTGCGAATATGTAGAGAATTTTCTCCCGATTATCACGCAATTTTTGTTTGCTGCCCAAATTCACTCTAAAGGGGTGTAATTGACCCCTGAAAATCCGGTTATTTTCCGAATTTGTGCTATAACTCGCGAAGTGTAAAATAATTTTCTTACCAAACGATAGATCTAATTAAAAGAAGTAACTTTTGTCTTGGAACTTTTTTTGCATTTCTTACAGTTCGCGAGTTATAACACAAAATCGGAAAATAGCCGAATTTTCAGGGGTTAATTTCACCGCCTTCTAGTGAATTTGGGCAGCAAACAAAAATTGCGTTGTAATCAGGAGGAAATCCCCTACATATCCACAAAGTTTCAGAATTTTTTGAATTTTCGGGTTCGGGATCTTCCTTTGTCGGACACTTTCGAGAGGGAACGTTGAGAAAATTCCATGAGCTGCCGTGTGAACGCGACACTTGCGATCTGCCACGGGGAAAACCGGTGGCGCGAAACGCGTTCACGACGACATACTCCCATGGCATAAGCGCAGCCGGGCAGTGAGATTCGTGATTTATAGGATGAAACGCGGGGGAAATCGCGCGCAGCGTTCTTTGAAAATGGATGCAACGTGATATTGAATTACCGTGAACGGAAATGCTGTGTGGGGGATTGCTAACACTGTCGCAAGAGGATTTAATGAGTTTAGTTGTATCAGGATACCAGCATTATTCTCCCGCTTTTGTAATTTTGTCGTGTAAAAGAGAGCCTTCGTTCACATGGACAAGAAACTGCGAGAGTTGCCCGGTAGGGTGGGTAGGAACACGGTTCAGGAAACTTAATTAAATTGATTAGAAGTCGAAGGTACATAAAGCAAGAAGAAAGTCTCAAAAGAGAGACGGTCTGTCTATTGTCAGACTCACCTCGCGATCAATGTAACAAGGGGAAGTGGACCGTCTATTAGCAGACGCGCCGTGCTGCCGATATAACAAGGGGAATTGGACTATCTACTGTCAGGCGTGTTTTCTAGCTACTGCAACAGAAACTGTATTTCCCAATAATTCCTCATATTTGCACTGTTAAAGTTATTCCGATTGACGAGGGCTGTCGAATTGTATAGAAACTTGGTAGCAATTGCATGCGTGCTTTAAAGAATCCGTGAATAACCTTGCACAGCAACAAGGGACAGATGTGCGTTAACTAGCACAGCTGAGGGATGTTAAGAGATATTGCATATTAAGTTACTAATGCGAAATTCGACCCCAATAATGCTCCGAGAGGATAATTATTCCGTTTCAGGATATTCAAGACTATCCTCGCGTATCACGTTGACAATTGCACGTGGGCTTGCACAGGCATCGCGCGTGTCTTTCCCCTTGCAGTACAGTCGCCGAGGAATCGTTCCTAATAATGCCCGATGTCAAAGGAGAAGCGAGGTTCAGTACTCTCGAGGAGGTCCTTTTTCTGGTAGAAACAATGGTAAAACCTGATCTGACGAACCGTCGCCGCTGGTTGGGGGCCAGCAGAATGCCAACGAATGGTAAATCCCCTTTTGACGTGTCTAGTGTGTAACCGTGTGTAAAGGCGAAGCTCTGCCCTGCATCGAAACTGAGAGGAAACGTAATGCCACGCTCCCGGGGCATCAAACTGCAATTGAAAAGTTCAATTCGAACTCCCTGGGTAGCATCTAGCAACCATATTTACGTTCGTCTACCTATAAGACCCTCTCGCCCCTTTTCAATTATGCTTCGAACGTAGCAGCGGGGAACGAGATTATTATGCGACTGCTTAGCGATGAAATAATCGTCGGATACGTTCAGCCGGTCGAAAGTTTCGGCACTGTTTGGATGGCTGCAGGATGGATCGCGGTCCTCTAGCCTCATAATTTCGAGGGAAGGAAGAAGGAGAAATTCTGAAGCTCGCTAGATTGATTGAGTGACAAATTATGCAGGAGGTCTGGGAAAGTCCCGCAACACTACGGTTATCTATTAATGGGATATGAATACTTGATCGTGGCTTTTCAAGGCTTCGCCGACTTTTAATGGACAGCTATACAGGGGAGAAAGTTTCTTGACACCGTGCGTGTAGGGTGGCCAGGGAATGACGTCGAGAATCGAAACGATACTCGTGAGACCTACTACGGAACGTACGCGCGTACATTGGTGGGGAGAAATATATCGCCACGCGAATGGAGCGCGTCTTACCCTGGTAACGTATACGCAGTGGAGGATGATGAATGACAATCGAAGAAGAACGATAGACACGGATGAGACGCAACGCTTACGGATGGTTCTACCCACTTGCACGTCTGTCTAAAGTCTACAGTCCGAAGCAGCGGGTGCTCCGAGTAATCGTTCAACTGATTAGATTCACGAACGCTGCTCATCCCTGCCCGGAGCGCGAGCGTAACGAATCGGGAAAGGAAACACGCGATAGGTAACCAGCACGAGGTCCCCGCCATCCTTCGACTTATCGTGCGGCTTTCTGGGTTCGTACAAAATGCACTCGACCCAATTCGATGGGGGGGACGAAGAAAGAGAAAATAGAGGCGAAGAGAGAAACGGGGGAGACGGGTGGCTTCCAATGGTCGGGGAAGCAGTTTGCCAGGGAGCATCGGAGCTGGCCAAAAAGGCGTTAGGGAAGCCCGTCACGTTCTGGCCGGCGTGAAAAGCATCCCTGTAAAGGAAAGGAAAACGAGGGAAAAGCGGCCCCTCGTTAGCCGTTCTGTTATTATTTCGATCTAGGTCGATCGTTCGATCGGCAGGAAAGGAGCCAACCGCCGAGAGCGGATCGCTCCGCGACTAATCGTTAACCATTCGTTTGTTCGTCGAACCGTCGAGGCCTATTACTTCTTCCCGGCAGACCGTGAACTCTTCCACCACCGCCGCGCGTTAAATAACGTCTTCTCGCGAATTAGAAGCTTCGCCACTTGCCTCCCGTCCGCGTGACGGTAGCACAGGTCCCGGGCAACGCGTCGTCGGCCGATCCCCTCGTTTCCAACGTACCGGCGGGGTGCTTTAAAATTTAATAGGCAGCCCGGACTTGGTAATCCGCTAATGAACGAAACACGATCCACTTGGCGAGAGTTCGCGAAAGGGGATTGTTTATTAGCATTAATTATTCCGGTGGATCGATCTCGTTTACTTAATGGCAAAATTTGATCTTGAGGTGGGAGCTCGGGTCGCTTATCCTTCGCTTTACTTTCCGATGGAACTCTTGTCCCGTTCGCTGCGAAGAGATGCCTTGCCCCGGACTGTTTCAATAGCGATCGATTCGATTATTCGGCGAAATTTCTGGCGACGGTTTAATTGATCCTGGGTAATTATATATTTCACGCGTCACTGGTAACTTCGCTCCTGGCGCAATATTCCGCGAGATACGTTCTGCTAAACAGATACCGAGCAGGAAGCAGCTGATAACGCGATCATAAGCTTTATACACTTTGCCCGGCCGGCGTTCAATACGCTTTAGCAGGGTATAAATCAGTTCACGTTGTCGACGCGTGTAACGTGTACGAGGAACGGGCGAATATCACACCACGTGCCAATGGGACGGGTGTATCCGGTGAACTCTCTGCTGCCACGAAGTAATCAGGTTTATCTTGTGGTTGCACACAGAGACAGGCACTAGTCGGTGGCCGACAGCGCGCTGTGTCGTTTCGAAGCGACACTCCGTTGCCAAGCTCTGCGTGGCACTGCCATAAGTACGAGGGCTGTCCGCCGTTGACGTTTGAATCCCGATTGAAATTAACACGATGCCCAATTTCCACGGATCTTCGACGCGCGGGACCAGCATTTCCTAATCGCGAATGCTTTGGATATCATCAAACCTGACAAAGAAGCGGAAGCGTTTCGGAACGATCCCGAAGCTAGAAACTGCTCCTTGAAAATTTCAGCCCCCCCCCCCCCCCCCCCGATTATTAACGAGCACCCAACGCGGCTGGTTTGTTATTTAAGAGCCAGCTGATTAAATGGGATTCTGCTTAATAATTATAAATCGTATGAATAATGAACTACCGCGGGATATCTCGTATCCTGTTTCAGAGTTACTCGATATTCCCCGAATAACTGATGGTACAGTTTGGTTCAGGAAGCTAGGAGGCAGCCTCGATTATTAGCGGGAATCTCTTCAGATCGATCGGGCTTACTTGTGCAGGCATAAAATGTATCCTCGCTTTCTGTGCTCGCCCCCCTCGAGTGGCCCTAGAAAACTAACATGCATACATTTGCATTCATTCCCGATCAATTAATATTCCTTTCCTGGCACAAGGACGAGTGATGCTCCATCATCTCGATATCGAAACGATTGATTCGATGAGACGTCTTGCGAGTATCAAGAGGATGCAGTGCAAAGCAAGGGTTGCACAAGGAATCTCGTATGTTCGTAAATAACAGAGGATTCCAACAGTCCCACTTCTGTGCTGCCATATAAATATTGTAACTTGTACGCGTTGTTGCCTGTATTCCCAGAGATATTAGCCTGCATTCTATGCACATGCCTCGATGAGTTTTGTTTCAGGCTCCTGACAGGTTTCGGAGGGTCCAATCTTGTGAGTGAGCTCTCTATATTAACCTTAGCCTTCTCCTCTCCCTGACATGTCATAAAGTAGCAAACTTTCTTTCCAAAAATCATCCCCATTTCTAAAAGTCACTCTACAACGATTAACGCATTAAGACTTCCCGCCCAGGGGTGCAATTCATTAGATTATCCAGGAGTAAAGGAACCCCTAAGTAGCTGACGTTTTCGCGAGCGTTAATAACATGCCTTGCCCTAACAGGTTCATCCCGGTCAGCAGCACACTTACTCCAATACACGATGGCGGGCGGCTTCGGATAGCATCGGGAGTAAAACAAATCATTGGAGGGACGGGCGACGATTAAAAGGGCAAACACGTCTCTCCCTTATCGCGAATCATGAACGAAAGTACAATAGGAACGGTCCGAGGCAGCGTGGCCAAGGAGGTGGAGGGCTCGAACAGACGCGGCGAGATTACTTAAGTAGTAAGGGACGATTACAGCGCCGACATTGTCCCCGGCTGCCGACGGGGGGAGGGGGGAGGGGCGTTTAAACCCCCGACGTCGATAAATCTCCATTACTCTGTACACTAACGCCGAGAAACAGTAAGTCAATATTCCTTTCATATCGTTAATGCGAAAATGACGGGCTTATATACGAGCGCGGTTATTCACCGCAGGATTTCGCACTTTCCACCCTCCTGGCGACGGCCACGGGCACCCTTTCTCTACCGCCGCCGTTGGTTATTCCTTATTTCCTCCTTCGTGGCACGGAGAAAAGCCGCGGTCGTTCATTAGTTTCTTCTCTCCTCTCCCGGTTTTAATAATATTCCACGTTTCCTCCGTTCATCTATCAATTTCCGCGCTTATCTTTGTTTTCCCCTCCGCTTCTTGCTACCCGCCTCGTCATCGTCCGCGATCCGTGGGCGTCCGCGTTCTTTTTTTATAACCGCGCGATAACAGCAACGCATTTCCACCTCGCCCCCCCCCCCCCCCCCGTCCACGAACGAGAAATATTATATGAGAGAAGTTTTCCTTCCCTCGTAACGTCCCAGCCCACCCGCGCTGCCTGTCGATCTCAATTTCTGTTTCGAGCGACAGTCTGCCTACCCCCTGTTCGCGCTCGGATCAAAAGGTCCCAGTTTCCGAAGCCCTCAGGGGCGACTTCTTCCACCTCGTCTCCTTCTTGTTTCTCCGTCTCCACTCGTTCCAGTCAAAGTAAACTTTAATCAAGTATACGCTCGCCCCCACGCTCGCGAAACGATTTGCAAAGGGGTGTGGAGGGAGGGGGGGGGGAGGGGGTCAGATAAACGTCCCGCGGAACAATGCCCGTCCGTAAATCATGTCCTTCCGAATATATTGATGCACTCGATGCCGCTGGACGAGAAAGTGGATGAAAGTGGATCGAGCTACGAGGCTTTTCAGAAACCTCCTCCCTCCCTCCCCGCCCCGGTTCGTCGCCACTCTTGATTCACTGGTTCGCTTTTCAGTCCCTCTGCTTATCCGCGTCTCTCCTGTCCCAGTCTCTGGTCGGACTCGATTAATACTCTCCTCGCCCCACCCCCACCCCCCCTTCCAGTGCCCGCCCCTCTATCAACGATCGTTTTTGAAAGCACGTCACTCTTTAGTCCAGAATGCCGAGAGTTTCGTCGATGCGTTAATTACTCCTCTATTATCGGCGGAACAGCGGCTCGAACGGACGAAAGTGGACGCGTGGGGGCTAGATGCTAGCGGACCGTACGAAATCTGATCCTAGCTAGAGGGACGAGGGTGTGACAACGGACTGGGAGGTGGCGAGGGTGCGAGCAGAGACGCATAAAGTATTACACGAGTCACCACGGTAACCACGAGGGCATTAATCTGACGTGGAAAGAAATAGACGTTGCTTAAAACTGCACAGGGTAGTTCCGAAAAGTGTAATAACACTGTCCAACAAAATTATACTTTTATTTCTGTTCTGTAACATTCAATAGCCGGTTCTCATAGATTTTTGTGCGCTGAAAACGAAACCGCAAATCGTTTCTCGCCATCACCCACAGTTTTCGAGAAATTCGATTTGGAAAAAAATCCAAATTTTCAACTTTGAACAACTTCTGTGTTCAAACAATAATAGTTATTCGGTTGCTTGTCGCGTCAAATTATTCTGTAAATCCTCCCGAATACAGCGATATATAAGTTATTGGTGCATTATGAACATTTAAATATGTTTAAACAACGATCAAAGGGGAAAGCAAAAATGTTCAAAGTTGAAAATTTACAGTTTCTTTCAAAATCGAATTTCTCAAAAACTGAGGTTGATGGCGCACAAGAATCAATAAGAAACGGCTGCTGAATCTTACAAACCAAAATGGCTGTTGGACAGTGTAACCTGCGGCTGTTTCTCGAGCGAAGATAAAGGAATTTAACACGCCAAAGTGGCTGGGTTTACAGAATTCTATCGTCCCATATCGATATTCGTTTCACCAGACAGAAACTATGATACATTGCTTATGTAAACTTCCCCGCCCTTTACTTTTTCCCGCCGATACCAACCCCAAAGCGCACCCCGCAAACAACACCCACAATATACGAATTATCGACATTCCACCGCCTGCGCTAGATCCTTCGTAAATATCACGCGTACCCTCTCCCGTGGCCGACTGCGTCCATGGAAGACAATTAATATCCGTCAATTGGACGGCGCCAGGCCGTGCACGGTGCATCGGTAAAGCCGCGCGCAAACACGCTCGCGAACACTTAAGCCCCGCATAAATAAGCGCGATTCGTGACCGGCTGTAAATTCGTATCTTAACAAGCCCGGATACCCGTTCCCCGGGGGTAATTGCGAATTTCATGGAACCCCGGGGCTGAACTGGGCCAGCGATTTTTCTCCCCCGTTTCACGCGCTGGATTCCCAATTCGAAGGAATTATCGCCGCTGTAAATCGGCGGGGGAGTTTCTTCTCCGTCCTTTCGCATTTCCTTTCGTCTAATTCGGGGACAGATTTCGAACGCGCGAGCCCGGGCGAGCGCGATACGCGCCTCCAACGCGGACGTCCCCCTTTCATTTATTAAAAGAGATACACCGTGCCGGATGCTCTATAGACAGCCGTGGGTCTGTCTGTTCCGCGGACGTTCATTCTTCAGACAGTCTGCTTCACGAACGAGCGCGTGCCTCCCCCTTTATTCGCGCGCGGACCGTCTGCATTCGAGATAATACGCGTGTTCGGAACAATGTTCCCGGCGCGAAGTGGTCGCGCGTACCTTGGCTACGGTTGGTCCGCCGTTGTTTCTCTCCCCGGCCAACTTTTTCCAAGCGTAACGAGTCGTCCCTGGTCGAATAATACGCATCGATCTTCGAACTCGGGGCGGGCGGGGTGGCGCGGCGCCGACTTAAATGGAAAACCTTGAATCGCCGGTGGATCCAGGGCGCGCATTGTTCCCCGTCGATGATTTTAAATAACTCTGTAACGCGACTCGATAAGCGCGGGCGGAAAAAAAAAATAAACGTTTCAGCTACCATATCACGGGACTAAAGGTTTAATTCGATTCTCGTCCCCGCTGAACGCCGCGGACGCAAATACCGGTAATTAATATTAAACCCGTTTCGCGACCAATCGGCGTATACCCGATTACTGCCCCCGCCCATCAATTAAACACTGTCGGCGCTTTTAAACGGCGCCGTCCGGCGATGCTCCTCTCGCCAGCGGACTCTGCACGCGTGTCCTGCTCGAACCGTCGCGAGATGCTTCTATGCATCCTCGCTGCAATACGCGTGCAACGGGCTTCGAAAGTTGTCACGTGCAGTGCGCTCGAAAGCTTGACGAATACAGTCTACTCTGGGTAATGATTTTTTTTTTAATAGGGAACAACGTCGCTGCGAATGTTTACCCTCTTTTGGTTCGTGCCACTAATGTGGAGGATACGTACAGTGGCGTGCAAAAGTATTCGGTGACTTCGGTTTGTGTTACTAAAATTTTGGTGAGTAGAAATGCGGACATAACGGTGATTCAGTTGACCCTAAACCTAATCGCCTGTTTTCCACTTAAAAAAAATTAAAAATAGTACAAAATCTACATCCAGAGCACAATACGGTATCTGTTTCTATTATTAAATAAGAACTTTTACTGCAAAAACTATTTTCTGCCCAATTATCAAATACCAATAGTGACCCTGTTCCTTACCACAACCAGCTAAAACATGGTCGAAAAATCACGAGTCTCTCGTTTTAAAAGTTTTTCGTTGCTTATGCTGCACTTTGATTAGCCCCAAGCTCGTGCAACACTCGCTTAAATGTTCAAATAACTTAGAATTATTTTGTTGTAACGATAGTACAAACGTGACGTTTATAAGAAAAATACGAAATGAGCAGAAATGGGGACATGAGCAGAAATTGGTACAATCGCCTTAAAGGTCGTTTTTTCAACTGTTCAAGTTACTATTTCTTTCGCTATTCCGATCAATTGCAATTTTCTTCAAAACGACGAAACGCGTCACTTAGCAAACTAATCCTTCTAGCATCTAAAAAAAAAACTCAAGTCGTTTGGACGAATTGTGAACAAGTTATTCTGTTTTAAAGGGTGGCCGCATACTTTTGCACGCCACTGTATGTTTGATAATCTGAGACTTGGTAATAAGAATGCCTATTTTCATATCCGCTAAAGCCCTCTGCGAAAGTAGTTGCCGGAGTACTTACCTACACACGCAGTACCTTTAGACTCCGCCTACTGATTACCATGTAAAGAAGAATTACAGAAAAGCTGGCGGTAGACAAATATTTGTCAGAACACCTGCTGGTGTTTCATCTGAGTCTACACGTATTACACGCGTTCGTAACATGGCATAACCACCTACTTCCATTTAACGAATCGCAGACTCACTCGACTACTTTTTGCTGAAAAAATTCCGTAACTTTCCTAATTGGAAAATTCTGTCACCGTTGCGCAAATAATGTAGAATTCCATTCGCCATACTTATCGATGAGTTCAGTGGTGGAAGGGCAAGCTAATAGGAGCTACGATGCGGAATTTGTTTTGCGGAACCGTTCTGCAGCGAAGGTATTTCGCAATGAAAAATCTGTCTGGTTCTCAGCCTAAAATATTATTACACGGCCACGTGCACGCGAAACTGGGGCCTGTCACGTATAATTGAGTTTCTAATCTCCCGCTATTAATCCTGGCCGACCGGAAGGCATGTACCTGAAATCGGTCGGTTGACGGAAATAAATCGCCAACGGTACGTCACGATCACTCGCCCCCTATAATTTCGCTCCACGCTTGTCCAGGGCCCTCAACGTAAAACGTCATTGTCGGTCTATCACATATACAATCCGGGAGAGTGGTTCATTCGAGACCATTGATCTCTTGGACATGCCGCGAGGAGGTAATCAAGAGTGGCTCTGGCCGACAAACTTTAATAATTCGGCACTAGATTGTAGGAGAATACGAGACTGAAAATGTTCCAAAGCTTCTCAAAAGTACAGAGCTGGAGCTCTTGAAACGTTCGAAATTCTAAGGGTATAAAGCGATACCTACTGCTCTGACCATGGCTATCTTTAGGGGTTGCAATAAACTGGTGTTACTCTGGGCATGGTAATCTTGGGTGGTTGCGATTTTAGGTAGGGGAGTGTAGTTTAATAAACTTACAGCACCAGTGAAAACTCACCAAATTCTTCGGGAGGGAGTGCCACTGAATTTTCTGAAGGCAGGGTTCTTTAAGATCATCCACTCGTCGTAGCGAAAGGATGTCTGCTTTCCACTCCAAGGCAATCTTCAAGCACTGTTCAACGTGTATCAGCGAGTCTCGTCGAGGGTGCTTTAACAAGGAACATATGCATAGGGAATGTTGAAAAATATTATATTTAGCACGTATTAAGTAGGCACATTAACTGATTGCGAGTTTACTTTCGCACTGACGTTCATTGACGAAAGCAAATCCTTCGGAAAAATTATGTTTGCGAAGGGGGGGAAACGAGGAATGTCTATTTTTCGTAATTTTGCGATTTATAGCATATTTCGTTGGGAGCAACTGGGACTACAGAGTACAGAACTGTCGAATCACTAAGGGTTGTAAAGTACAAATGACCCCGTAAGATAACGTTATTGTTTTGGGTATACTGGTTAAAACCAGGTATATAATGTCCATTGGAACAAAACACTTAATTTCCTCGATAAAGCTGTTTTGTGACATTCCCTGTTCTTCCCCTTACCCTTCCTGTATACTAATCGCTATAACCGCAAAATCGTATCGGAGAAAACCCACGAGAATTTTAGGGGTATGTACTTGGCAACGCCGGAAGCCCGGCCACTCAACCATTTAACGTGGGCCGTGTGTCGTGCAAAGCTAGCTACGCACCAAGTGATATTTTACAGAGAAGGAACACGTACAAGGGCTGTTCCATGCTGGTTTCACGGTTTTGCGAACCACTGCCCGTATGTGCACGTTACCCGGCTGACTATTAATCACCCCCCCGCGAATCGGGGTGCGATACGCACAAACGTCATTCAAGCTTTCAGCCGATTTTCACTTCGATGAATATCGCTCGAGCGATATTGGGGCTTCAGCTATTTGGTGTTTCCTGACATTCCCCGATCCGAAGCCGTGCGGCGGGAATATTGATACGCAACAGCGTGTCTGTATTTTATTTAGCCCCTCGTTAAAACCGAACAGAATCCCAATAACTCATTTCTTCGCGATCAAACGCGCGATTCTCTCTCAAGGTACTTATCTAAAAAATTCCACAAAGAGACATTCAACGAAGATACACAGGGGCGTCCGGAGACTTTTTCCAGGGGTGGGGGGCAACTTTGGGATGATGGTAAAGAAAAATATACCCCCCTTGCTTTTTTTTAACCCATTTTATAGTGCCAATTTAATTAAAAATTTAAAACCGAAATTTAAAAATATTCCCTTATTTAGTATAAACTTAAAAAGCAGTTTTAAAAAATAAGCGACTTTTTTCAAAAGCCAGGGGGGAAACTGCCCCTTATACGTCTTCTTGGACCGTTTTCTCGATTGCTTCACTACAATACGTATAGAGATCGTTACGAGCCAACGCGATGACAGAGGTATCTTTCTCCGGTTCAATGTCCCGTTTCGGTCCCTCGATTACCTCAATTAAACGGTTTCGATTTACCTGGCACGCGGAACACCGCAACCACTTCGGCTCTGCTTTGGCGGAGGAAGATCAAGATGAATTTTAGATAACGTGCAAGCACACATCCTCGTGTTTAATCCTTTACGCGAGGTTATATATGCAGGGAAGGTCGGGGGAGATCTATTTTATTTAGGAGCTTGGATAGTACCTAGCCGAAATTGCTACCATTCTGGCAATCTGTTCTCAGAAACGGACCTCTGTTCTCCACGTTCTGTGTGCCCTTTTTACACTTTACCCGTGCTCCCATACATCGTATTATATCTGTAGAGCGATGGGAATTAACCCCTCGCGGTCGCACGGGGTGTATTGTACCCTAAGAATAATTTTCGAGTTAAAATGTCGCGTCTTTACGACTTCCAAAGGGGATATATCGCAAGAAAAAAAAATTAAAAAATTGTTTCTTTCTCATAACCGTGGGAAATCTATCATTTTCAACTACAAATTTTATCAAATCCAAATTTACATTTCTAGGAAAAGACCATGATTTTATAAGTATTAGACCATGATTGTATAAGTATTGCGCACGTACAATTATCACTTATCACTGAAAAGTTAAAAGATTAAAAAAATACGAAAATGGTAACTCGAAAAAATGACGCTGGGGTACAGCGAACCTCGTGTGACCAACTTGTGATTATAAGAAAGTGTGACCACGAAGGGTTAAAGGAGAGTCAGGTTCACTTTCGATCGCTAAAGAAAGGAAGTCGGGCATTTTCTGGGAACGTGACGCACGCGTGGCGCGTTACCTTTCAACAAAATTCCTGTTATTGCACGGCTGGCGAGCCCGTTGTGCCGCGAACGTGTTGCCAACAATAAGCACCTCGTTGGCGCGCGGAACATGTAATGGTGCAGCCGCATCGTGGGCCGAACAATGCTTGTTTACCCGTGTCCGTAGCAAATCTAATAACTGTTGGTCTTATCGCGGCGTTTAAGCTTCCATTAGCCCCTCACGCGTTTTTCCCACTCTCACCTCGGCCCGGGCTTGATACAGACGGAACGATTTCCTTTCTTCCTTCCCTTTTAATCTTCTCGTAGGGTCGCCGGACGGTTAGGGCGAGGATCACTCGTTTCCGCGAACAGTAAACGCTGATTCCTTTTGTGCCGCGCGGCTCATTGTATCTCCGAATAACCGATAATCACGGCCGCATTACAAATTTCCGCTGATTAATAATTAACGATGATTTCGAGTGGGCGAAATCGGTTTCTCCGAAATAATGCACGTTCGTTTATAATTCGCCCAGACCGCGGCAGCGATTAAAGGTCCCGGATCGGTGTTAATTAACCGTCCTTTTTATCAATCTTCGCCGCACTTCGTTTAACAGTCGCCGACGTGCCAAGGGGAATGCTTTGATGGATAGTCACAGTCTTGTGGTAGCCTGTGTCACTAATGAATCTGTGTGCTAGTTACTTCCAGAGCATGTTGCTTATCAATGTGCTCAGTCTTCATACCAGTGCTTAATTAAGGGGTTAGGCCACCTTGGACGGAGCAAAATTGATAGAGAAACGAACAACTACCAATTATTACTACCTATACCTCTGTGCCTCTACGCAGCATTAATATTTCAGACTATCCGCAATGAAGATCCTCGAACTTGTTTCTGCCTATTGCAAGGTCTACCGAGAAGCTGTCACCACAGTGTACATTTCATTAGAGAAATACGATAGGCTTGCGAGTGCCTCGCCCGAAGAGGAGTCCAGCGACATGCTGGCTCGCATATTTGAGCGATCCTGGCCCAGCGTATCTATCCATCTGATACGGTGCAAGACAATAAACGGCTGTTTATCTGTAATTAGTCTAATGGCTGTAGTTGCACTGTTCCGAAAGGATAATGGCGATAGTCCTCCAGCTAAACCGACGCCACTCGCCGTGGCTGGCAATCCATGCGATCCCCATTGCATAGATGAGAGAGCGCCGATAGAGCATACGGCGAGCAAACTGCCAGCCATCATCGAAATTCCTGTCAACCGATTATTCATTCCGTCTGGTATCAGGGGCTCGATTCTTGCGACGCCTCCTCGACGATCCGCTGCGAGGAGCCGCTCGATTCGCACGCGTATTAACGAACATCGCGTCGTCAGAGGGTAGACCTTCTGTGTCCAATGGAGGCACTTCGATGCTATTAAATCAAAGTGTTGGAGGGTTGAATTCCAGTCGGGTGCCATACAGTTGAAGGAGCGTAATGAGGGACCTGTAGCTTATTTCTGGGTATTCTCCGAGGAGTACTTGTTAAACAATGATTACATCGATCACGATGGAGAGTTTTAATGGCAATAAACACCATGTGACAGAGATATAATTCTTAGATCCATCGTCAGATAATTCATAAATGGGATGAGCATCCTAAATCCCTACTGATTTAATTTTCACCACACCCCGGCGTTATCGTCAACGCAGAACCCTTCAATTCGCAAGTGAAATCGTAACTATTGCAAATGTACCGAGTTTTTCAATTACCGGTAGAATTTTCAGTCAAAACTGAAAATGCACTGGTAATTAACCGGTATTTTTTTAAGGTATTGAAAATATAAGACTAAGCATTGCATAAAAAAACTTTTCGTGAACTCTAATCGAGCATTATACAAACTAGATATATTTGTATAACTATCGACAACACTTATTATTATGGATCTTCGCACGAAAAACAATGAAAAGAATCTTAACTTAAATACGTAGTTAGATATTTTTAACAACTCTTTTTAATAAATAAGCAAAGTTTTTTAAATAAGTGAAGTTTTTTTTCACTGATAACATAGTAGATGTCGACGGAATTAATAAACCTATATATGCGGTATATTGATATACGTAATTTATCGAATTACCGGTAAAAATTTGGCCAATTTACCCGGTCAAAATTTGGCAAATTACCGATCAAAATTTGGCAAATTACCGATCAAAATTTGGCAAATTACCGGTAAAAATTTGGCAAATTACCGGTAAAAATTTGACAAATTACCGGTAAAAATTTGGCAAATTACCGGTCAAAATTTCAGGGCATTTCTCGCGATTTACAGGGAAACCGGGCATTGCAATCCCTAATCCTAACGTTATAAAGGAAACGCATATCATTATTCAATAAGAGAAACGTGCTCCTGGAAGTTCGTTTATGAAACGCTGGAGAGAACTGATTCGCCGACCGAATGCTAAATGCTTCCTCGTAATAATATTGATACAATATTCCTTGAAACTTTCCTTCCCAGGGCAGTCTACTTAAAAAGAGCACTTGTATCGTTGACCTGAAACGGCGGAAAGTCGAGCTCGCGTGGCTCGTTGCGTGAAATCAATACCGCGGGGCACACGCAAGTGTTCGCCTCTTCCCTTTTTTCCTGTTTCCCTCTTCCCCCGATCCTGCGACTTTCAACCGGCCGCGCTTACAATTGCTCGCCTGCACGATCTCACAAGTATCGTTAAATTAATACACCCTGCCAATGGCGACCGTTGGGTCATTACTATTGCCTCTACCCACCGCCGAGGATCACGATAAATGGCAAAAGGATAGAGAGGTTATTGTGGCTCCACCCTTTCGACCACCCCAGCCCCAACGAATTCGCTTAATTGAATTTATCCCGGCGTCTGATATCGATAATTTAAACACTCGCTGGAGCAGCCACTTCATAGATTCACGCGTCTTAATCGCGCGAGGCGCCAGGAGTCCGGAACGTTTCCACGTGATTCGTATTACCTAGGAGTAACTACTTAGAATGGGAACGCTAGTACGCCCCGTAATGAAGGAGCTCTGACAGATATTGTTGGCTAGGACATAATGCAGAGGGAGAGAGAGAGCTCTGCAGAATATCTCCGCCATTCGTTAACCCCGAGCGCGGTGGAACTTAAATCCTCAGTCGGCTTTGGAGTAGCTTGCTCTCGGATTTCCAGGAGACGCTTCGGTCATAGTGTCTGTAAACAGGTAGAACGCTCGGAAAGCGAGGCGCACTCGCCGTTCCAGCCCCGCCGCGGAAGTACTCGAATTTATCCAGCGGATAGCGTATCAAACTGTAAAGCAAAGTCCTTTGTGCTCCCGGAATAATCGCGAGTTCCGTTTCAATGGGCCAGTTGAAGAACACGCGCCTTCTCCATCCCCAGCCCTCCCGCCCCCTATTTTCCATTCTACCATGTTCCACGATATCCCTTTTTCCACGTATGCCCGCAGCCTTGCATACACGCGTATCTGCAATCGTACACGTTTTCAGCATCGATCCACACTCCATCTTCCCTCTCCAGATCCCAGACTGTCCCTCCGTTTTGTAAACGCGACCGAGGGAGGGTCGCGGAATGAACACTGGCTCTCCCAGGTCCTCGGCGCCATAATTCACCTGTACTTTCGCCGAATCGACGATACGAAGCCGGTCGGAAAAAGTCCCGGGCGCACCTGCGCTTGCCATCGTCGGCAATACATTGAAAGCTCGCGGTGCAGCCCGGACAAGTGAGCGGAGAATTATTGTCTCCTGTGGCGAACGCAGGTGTGCCCGAACCCAGGCCGCGGCACAATGTACCAATACACGCGCGATTCAGCCTGGCGATGACGAAGTTTGATCGATCCTAGCATTGAAAACCGAAGAGTCGCGTGACGCAAAGTGTCCGACTAGGTGTTCCACCCAATCAGCCAGCCCGGCAAGTTTAATGCAACCGTTCAGGCTTCCACCGAACCAACCTTGGACGCTTAATCGAGAAGGCAGCCTCGACAGTTGCGTAATTGGGCTTGAGCGCTGCAGCTTTTAAAGTTCCGAGTCCAAGTGACGAAGATTCAAAGCTTTGAGGTCGAACCGTTTCAGACACGAAGTTCGGGAGGCGAAAGGCTTGAATGTCAGAAGGCTGAGCAGCGGAGCTTTATCGAAGTCGCGTAGCCAGAGCTTTGAAGTGTAAATAGTGGAGGTCCAGAGAATTCTGGTTAGAGAGCTGAAGAGTGGAGGAGCTCGAGTATTCAGGCTACGAAGAATGGAAGTTCAAGAGGTAAGGATTCGAAGGATTGAAGCCCAAGTGCTGACGGTTCAGAAGTTCGAAGTCCAAGCGCTGGGTGCTTAAAGCTTCCGAGGATAACCGTTTAGGGGATCAACGTCTAAATTCACAATTTCGCCGAAGTGTTCGATTTCTATTAGAAGACACCGCGGTGAAACATAGCGGGATGCTTTACGTTACAGGCTCCGTGATACTACCTCGAGCAGCGGCTGGATATACTCGAGAGAATATAGACCGGCATTATCCCAGTGAACGCGAGCGTTGCACGATATTACAGAAATTCGACGTCGCAACAGCATATGGCAGAAAAATGTGAAAATTCCCACGCAACGCCGATGCAACGAGGAAATGGGGAAACGATATAACTTCCTGTTGCGAGCACACAAAACTGTGGGGGAAAAACGATGCGGTACGTTGCGGTGGGAACGCTACATTCCACCGTGTTATATTTTTCAAGTTGTCAAATAATTCTGCTTTAGATTTTTTAATGTGCGCCGCCCCGAAACCGTTGCGCCGCGTTTCACCCAGGCTAAACACGAGCGTGTTGCATCTGTCTACCATCCGAATACAGTCCAGCTCCAGACTTTCAATAGACCCGTGCATTCAGTAGCTATTTTATAGAACCTAATGGATTAATGGGAGATACCATCCATAGCACTGGGGACAACAAAAAGATCGAGCGCTAGAATTATCATCTACTTTAATCAACTTTACGCCCTCGACTCCCCTCGTAATATGATTGACAACAGATCGTGCAGCGAAGGAACAGCTAAAGCCAACGCCGCCGCCAGTGGAGCGATGAAATTAATACACCCACGTGTAATTGCGCCCAGCCAGGCTGTATCTTTCTCGGTGATCGGGGAGGGGGAGATTACGGGATGCTCGATATGCTAATGAGACGATAACCTCAAAGTACGGAATCGTCGGTGACTATGCTCCCCTTCTATCGGGCGTCGATACGTCGCGGGAGCAAACAGCAATCTACTAATGTCCGAACAATGTGTACAATGTGCATAGATAATTCGTGCCACGAGGACACGGGGACGCGGCGCAGGGGAATCGGTAATGACATCAATCACTTGTTATAACCAATCAGCCGTACGTTTCGTTATCCTAAACCGATCCTGTCCCTGTTTCCCAGGCAAATCGCGTTTAATACGGGGACATTCGTGGCGGGGCACTGTACTGCACACCCCCATCTGTGTCTGTGCACCGTCGGAACTGCCGTTTCCCAGGAAATTACATCGAAACGCAGACCCCATGAAGAAAGCCACCGGTGCTTTTGCTTCCGTTCTTTCCGCGACTCTCGTCGCCCAGGACCGTCATTTCCGTGACCCGGCGCAATTTTGGCCCGCGTGCCACGTTCCCTCGCCGCCGCCCTCGAAACCCCTCGTTTGTTTTGCCCGGCGTTTGCGCGTCTTCTCGAACCCCGTGCCCCAAGGACCGTCTATTATTTGCGAGCCCGGACGCGTTCACCTACTTTCGTGTCAACTTCGCCGGGGTTCGAATTCATCCTCTGGCCCGCGGTCCGCGCCGACCCGCTGCCTCCGTCTCTTCCGTATCGCGCGAGATCATCGTCTCGCGGCCGAGATATTAAATTTCTTGCCCGCCCTGGAAACGGGTCGGCGGGCCGGGAGCCCCGCGAGCGCTAAGGATCGGGACAGAATCGGGGAGGGAAATGAATGTTTCGGGGCAGCTGCGACGCTTCCTGGCGGAGTTAATTGCGATGCTGATGCCTCGGTGATACCGTAACTGCGAGGGAAGTGTGTTGAAGTGTTTGCTCGCTGGGTCGAGAGGGTACGACTGAATGGGCCACGTGGACACGCGAGGCTGCCGGAGTGACCGCCGGGGTCGCAGATTTCAGGGATTTTCCAAGTGTGTGCACTCTGGTTCGATTACAGGCTGGACGAAGGAAGGGTTGCGCGAAGACTGATTCGATGCACAGGATTCTTGGAAACCTCGGTACCGCCGATATAAAGTTATGGAAACAGCTCTGTATAATATAAATTGTAAATGCTTCGCGCAGTAGCTAGCTTCCGATATTAATCCCACGACGGAGGGAGATAACCGCGCTCCAAATAATTCAATCAGATGAGCAGACGTTCAGAAATTAAAGATTCAGGCTCCAAGGAAGAAAAAGGAACGATCGATAGGATTACTGGCCAGTTCGAACCAATTAAGCTATCCAGGTCGCCGACGAATTCTCCTCTGCTTACGTCTCATAATCTAATCGCGATGGCTGCCTACCGCGGTTCAATCGGTTGGCTCCCTTTCCCTTGCACTTATCCTGACACCCTCCAGTGATCCTCGTGTTACTTTAACCTTTTGACTGCGGCGCACTCTCGGAGAGGACCATCGACACAGACGGCGCGATATTCGCATATCAGTCGCTGCGACTGGTTGCCCACTAACTACCTAGTACCTACTGATCAAAACGGTGCCCGGAGATTTGATACCATGCTTAGGGGTTGAAAAATTATGTTCCGTCTCCGAGAACGGGACTCATAAATTAGCAAGGCTTTACTCTGGCAGGCGCCAGATAGTCTAGGACGTCGGACATTGTAACGTGGAAAGCATCAACAGAAGTGGTAAATCACATTTTGTTTTCAATACAGAAGCAAAATAGTTTGACGAAACGCGCGGCGCCGACATCGCTTAACGCGCGTGTATTGAAAACAAAACGCGATCTACCACTTCCGTTGATGCTTTCCGAAGGAAAAATGTCTGTTGCATCTTGTGGAGTAGTCAGATTTTCTCCTAGACCCTTAGTTTTGGAAATAAATTGAAAGATAAATGAGTGCATTTCGGGTTGTCCTTTTCCCTTTGATCAATATTTAAACATATGTAAATGTTCATAATGCAATAATAACTTATATTGCTGTATTCGGGAGGGTTCGTAGAATAATTTGACGCAACGAGCAACCGAATGAGTATTACCGTTTCGACACAAGAAATATTCAAAGTTGAAAATTTGCAGTTTTTTTTTAAAAATCGATTTTCTCAAAAACTAAGGTTGATGGCGACAAACGGTTTGCGGATTCGTTTTCAGGGCACGAAAACCTATAAGAAGCGGCTATTGAATGTTACACGTCCGAAAAAAAGTCCAATTTTGTCGAACTGTGTTATTTATGCCACCAATCTCGTGGACTAACATTCCATCTACCACCGAGACAGCTCATTTGTAACCAAGTATTCGGGTATAAATTCTCATCCAGCAACCGCGGTCTGCAAACAATCGCCCTTTCCACGCGGAAAAGGGAGGGGGCAACCGAAATTTAGATCGACGTCCACGTAGGAACGGCGAACGTTGCCGTTATCTTGCGGCGGATCGGCCGGCGTGGCTCACAATTTGCATGGTCCGTATCGCGGCAAAAGGCATCCGCCCTCGAATCGCATTCCAAACGATCCGACGTGATTAAAAAGTCGCCAAGAGGCCGACGGGGGGTAGCGAGAAGTTGCTCTCCAGCAGGATTCCTGGCGTGGACGTCGGCTACTGAATAATTCAATGAACGTGCGTTAATTCCCATACACAGGGTGAACGGAGACCGCGGAACGCCATGAGACACGCGAGCGCCTCGACAGCGGCCCCCCCCGAAACTTAGAATTGTTAATCGGTCCGCGTTGCCCAGTTTTGAATCATCCTTGGGGCTCGCGGCGCCGCTCCCCATTAATTCCCCACGGTCTACGCCCAGCCACCATACCGGGGAAGCAATTAACGGTAAACCGATCGTCGTGCTGTCTGCTCCCTTTTTCCAACGACCACCGACATCCTCCCCCGTTAGCCTACTTATCGCATTGCAGAACTTCTAAAAGGAATGGACCAGAGAAGCGGGAGTGAAGCTAGGTTCGCGACGGGGCTCGCAGTGTCTGCTTAGTTAATTATTCCCGTTACAGGCGTAACGCTGTGGAATGTAGGGACTGAACAACCCTCGGCCGCTCGAGTCTGCAACCAGGCGAATGGAGATTGGTAAAATGGATTTTATTAACGACCGTATATGAATAGAGGAGCCTCGAGGATATATCATCTCGGCGATGATGGTCGAATCGTTTATCAAACCGTCCAATGGACGCGCCGCGTTGGGTCAAGTCGTATTACAGGGTGATATGCCGCGTTCAGCGATAATACAATTTACAGTCGCGATGATCGATCAGTCCAGGGGGGGTGGAGCGTTTAATTGGTTAAGCATTTAAAGGGTAACGTCGACGCGCCGAGTGCAAGGGTTACGCGAGCTCGAGGGGGTTGCATCTTCCATGAACACGGTAATAATCCGCGAGGTTCGTTTAATCGCGACGAGAGGCGACCGGGGGGGTGGAACGATGAAAACGTGCTACGCCGGTCCGGCGGCTCCTGAAACGAATGAATTAATCGCGAGCTGCTCCGGCAACAAAAACCATTGACACGCCTCGATCGAGGAGAACAGTGGGGATCCTCGTCCGGAAAGTCGATACGAGAAGCAATCTCTGAGACGAAATTCCGCCGTTTCCGCGGCTGATAACGTTGACGCTAGTCAATGGGCGTAAAAGAGAGAGAGAGAGAGAGAGGGAGAGATAGCAAGAGGGAAAGAGAGAAAGAAAGAAATGGAGAAAGAAAGAGGGAAAGAGCGCCATATCCGCAACGCCACGGTGCGTTGCCCGCGAAAGAGTCGTCGCTGGTGATCGGAACGTCGATTGCATTTTAATCTAGAGGGAAAATCGTGGTGTTACGGCTGAGAGCGTCGGGGGGTTGTGTAACTAGTTTGCAGTGCGCATTTGTTAAATCCAATCAGCTCCCGCGGTGCCAAGTGAACCGCGATTCGTTCCATTGGCGTCGCGACGTACCTCGCGCTCGCTCCTGCCCTCCCGCAGAAGCAACCGTCCGCGCTCTTATCCCCCGTCTTCATCCCCCAGCTCGTCCACCCGCTACCCGCGCCGCCCCGTCAGGCTGGTTCTTTTTGTTTCGTGTTCCACGAAATCGTACAGGAAGCGGCCGGAGGTAACGAACGAAATATTGGATTAAGCTGATAAAGGTAGCACGAACCGCAATAAGTCCTCCGGAGCGTGTACACGCGAGGGACGGGGAGAGAGGGGGGAACAATGAAACGCGATACGAGGCCGAGATAAGAATGAAATTGCGTTATGGCCGGTCGAGCCGTGGTTTTCGATTCGATGCGTTTTATCACTTCCCGCCGGACACCCTGCCACAATTTGTCCTGACTCGTATCCGCCGACGGCCGCACAAAAGGGCGCATCCTGGCCGCGGACAAAGGGGGTTTCTTTCCGATTCCTTTCACCCTTTTCTCTCCTCCCGCTCGAAACTCGATCCGGGCCCGCGGTCGCGTAATTTCGGCGGTCCATTCAGCCGCGATACCAGGTAACGCTCGATAGTTAGCAGGATTTGTTTGCTCCGAGTGCTTCCACTGTCAGCCAGGTCGCCGGACAACTCGCGCTCTCCGGGGGGAGGCGAAGAGAGAGGCACGTTTCTTTTCGGGCAGGGGAATGCGGACTTTATTCCCGAAGCCGCGGAGAACGTGGACAAAGATTCGAGAAATCCCAAGAACGACGAACTTGGCTCGAGTGGTAGACAAGCCGCTGTTGCCAAAAACGTAAACTTCTCTTTGTGACTGGAGACGCTGAGTGTCCAGAAGTACAGATGTTTACGTCGACTTTGAAGGAGGAACGTTTCATGCATCAAAATTCAATATTCGACGTCGGAGCTTCGGAAAAATCGCACGACAATCGCAGCCCCCGTTGCGAGTGCTGAAGGTAAAACGTCCGTTACCAGACGGGCAGTAACCACTCGAGGCACGAGCCGTTCCGAAGTAAAGAGCCTTTGGAGTCGCAGAAAAATGTTGTTTACTGTTAAGTGAACGGTGTATTACGCTGCATTGCGACGCATTACGTCGCTTCGCTTCGGAAACGTATCCTACTCCTCGGCGCGAGTGAAATCCCGCCGATGCCAGTAGTACAGATCAACAGATAACGATCCATATAAATTGGGCACCCGTGTATCGGCGACGCTGCTTAAATGTATGCTATACGGAGGGGGATATTCGTATTACCGGTGTCGTGTGTTATCGAGTAAACCGATAACGTACGCGTAACGTGCCGCGAAAATGGAAAAAATGAATTCCCGATCGCGGAACGAGAGAAAAAAAAGAAGGGGAAAAAAAAAATAGAAACGAGGGATTTGTAATTCCGTTCCCTCTTATAGAGATTGATCGACCCACTAAACGCCATATTTCATCGGAACCGTTGTTATATTCCTTCTGGCCCGCGCGTATCTTTGGTGCTTCGTGTCATTTACGTGTTATCCGCGCTCCATTCATTCTATCGAAATATATTGTTCTCTCCAAATACGATCAAAGGGGCGAAAATTGTGGCGAAAGGTATCCGTTCCCGCGCCGGATACATTTATCCCTGGCTCGTAAAATAATATTATACATATACGCTCGATCCGCGGTGAAACAAAAAAAAAAAACGGGGACAGGAGCCTTTTAATCGAAATCACGAGATTCCATCGATGTATTTATGTATAGTTACCTCCGGGATTTTCAGCTTCCAGCCTCCCATTGAAATAAATCGACACGGCCGCCACATTGTTTAAATGTTGAATCTAACGCACTGTGCTCTTCAATTCTCCGCATATATTATATTTGAAAAGTATTCCGCGGGTACTTGTTCTACAGAAACATGCCAGATCTTTCTCCTTTTTCGACACGCAAGTCTGCCATAATTTCGTCTACGAGACCTATTCAAAGCAACGAACGCTATTTTGCTCCTACATACATACTTCCATCGTCTCTCATTTTCCACCGGGAAATGCCTTATCGTCCGCGCCCGTGTACGCCCGGCACACACGCACACGCGCGCGCGCGCACACGCTAGATACGAGCCCTCTGTTAAATTCCGTCCGTCCGTAATCAATCGATGACCCGCCAATTACCAGTTTCCGTCTTAATTGGCAAACACGGTCGAAACGAGCGAGAAGGTGAACGGGTCGCGAGTCTTCGATCGCGGATCTGACCGATTCGATCGGGCGCTAGGCCCGCGCCCGCCCCCTGTTCCGCGGGATTTCGTTGAAATCTCGCGCGACTGACGCTAACGATTGTCGCATCGTCCGCGCGGGATCGCCGGGCGCGTCCGAGGGCGCCGTTTTTTTCAATTAGCAGAATTATTTTCCCCAATTACTCGACGGATATCCGCGTCCAATCCCGCGGGCCGAGCGCATAAATATTTATATAGCCGCCGTCCACGGCGAGGCTCCAGCTTTTTCCATGTAAATACGAGGTGCCGAGGATTTTCCGCGGAGCCGGTCGTGTCAAAAACTTTCACGGCGCAGGAACTTTAACCCGGCGCAGCGCGAGATGAACAGACACGAGCCGGCGAGGGGGAGGCCAGAGAGGCGAGATTCTAATTCTAACTTCGGCGCCGTTTGTAATTCAGTTTTACAGGCGTCACGCGAATGTTCATTACGGCCGGGTAACGTCTACACGCCCCGACGTCTTGTCTATGTAAATACGCGTATCCCGTGTCATCGCCTCGTTCCTTGCATAATAAAATACCCGTAGCGCGTTAGCCTCGCCGCTCGCGGGCCGGCTTTATGCTCGACGCGAAAACACCCTTTCAGAATCCGCGCGTACGCGACGAGTCCGACTGTAATTTTCGCGATGCGCTTCTCGCGGCAGATGCACCGGCACACGTACGGGCGCGAGTGCTGTGCAAGATTCGACGGAGGAAAGGAGGATTGTCTGGACCCGTTTGCGACACGCGTCCTCAGAAAAGCGATCGCCTGCCTTTCTGTGCGCGCGAGTCTTTGAGGCCCGCGAAAGGAGGGCGAATACATAAAATAACGACGCGGAGAAAGAATTGCGATAGCTGGAGAGGCACGTGGAGATTCGGGAGGATTCTATGTTTAAGCTGCGTTTAATCGCTTTGAGTGATTCGTCGAGAGGAACACGAGGGAGGGATATACGTGGTGTACAGGATTCTTTAGGGGGTCACGCCACACAGTGGTGCCTTTTCCCGAAAAGCTGGCCAAAAGTCAATTTCTGAAGTGAATAGCAGCTTGTTAGTAGTATAGCACATTTAATATATATATATATATATATATATAGCTTTGCCTGATACATTAAGGAGGTTCGATACCTCACTTGCGGAGCGGGCGGCGAGAGGGGTAAGCCTGTGCTTATACATGGGAGCTCTGCAGTGATACCAATCTTAGATAAAAAAAAATTATGTAGACAAAAATGTTATTTACATGTCTATTCGTAATAAAATTATTACTACTTACAGACCCTCCGTTTTCCACTGGTCGCCAGCCTCTGTATTTCGTACGGACCTTAAAGCCGTGTTTCTTATTCCGCCCGGGAAAACAGTGGAGGTTTTCGTTGGTCGTTGAGGGGTAAATTCGTGCACTAAGGGGTGAGAGGGTGAACGAGAATTCTGCGTATTTTATTGCGGGATGAAATACCTATGTCTGTTTTTTGATGGATGAATAACGCGGTTAACGATCGGATCATTCCGCGGGCGTGTCTCTGAAGAGCGGGCCAAAGAAGAGGTGAAATCGGGAAATGAAATTTTCATTCTCATCGAGGTTCCGTGTTCGAGTCGTTCAGAAACGGACGCCGATGGCAAAACAAATTTGACGAATAAACTCCACATCGGCCACGATCGGTGCGCCTGTATAAAGCCAGCAATGTGCCAACGATATCTTCGTTGCGAAAGTTTACGCAGAGATCGACCCGAAAATATCAAATTTCTCAAATATTGAACAACATCGAGGGTCGCTGAGTCCCTGACCTATAGAGGATCCTGCGGCAACATTTCCCACCTCCTCGTTTATATGCTGTCCGAAAGCTGCACCTAAAATACACGCTTGCGTTCGAAAGCAAAGGTATATGGAACAACAGTGGGTGCAGACGCTATATGTATAGAGCAACTAGCTTCGCTAATCGGCTTCGCCCGAAATTTAGATTCTGATTTTATAAAAAATGTTATATATTCGACAAACCGTAATTGAGAGGTAAGGCGAGGGTGGCTTGAACTCAGAAATACTTTATTTAATTAACAACAGTGCCAGAGTGCCTGTGCTCCGTACCGGTGTCTGTACGTCACTGACTGTACGTATCAGCTCTTCAGGTATGGGTAGGACAAGCTACTACCCATACTGCTTAGCATATCAGGTAGTATTCCTTCTCGAGAGTGCTTTCTCGAGAATTTCCCGAGAAATTTTATAATTGCTTATTTCTTATTTCTCGAGAAATACTATAATTGCTTATTTCTTATTTCTCGAGAAATACTATAATTGCTTATTTCTTATTTCTCGAGAAATACTATAATTGCTTATTTCTTATTTCTCGAGAAATACTATAATTTAAAAAATAGATATTAAATGTAATTGGTAAATTTTTTTTATTTAATACAAATTCGTACAAAGCAAAACATTACTTTTTGGTTTAAAAATTTATTTATATATATAACGTCAAAATATAACAGTAACAGATTTTGCCACAATAAAGAAATAGATTCGCTGACGCTACATTAGACGCATTGTGCTATTTAAAAATAAATTTTGAAACCAAAAAGTAATGTTTCGCTTTGTACAAATTTTGTATAAAATAAATAAATTTACCAATTATCTTTAATATCTATTTTTCATTTTTTCAAATCCTAAATAAATCATTACGTTTCTCTCACTAATTATACACGCAGAAAACAAGGGGAAACAGTCCCCCGATTGGAGTCTAGTCAAACTCCAATACACCTGGAGAAAAGCCTGAATTCATTATCCGCAGGAAACACCCAAACATAATTGAAAAACGTTCTTGCAGGACTCCGCCATGCTACCTGTTCGCGCGGACACAGCAAAATCCATCGCTGACCCTTCTTCTCAACCCCACCCCTCAACCCACTCGCGCCCCCAAAGTCCACCAGCGACCGAATTTAATTAAGCGCGAAACTTTACAGTGGCATGATTAATTTTTCGTTCGCGCTATCCGCTGGTCGGAAACGGTAAATCGTTGGGACAACAAATTCCCCTAGACTCGAGCGGGACAGCACGGAAACGGGATTGTTAACGCGGGCAGTCGCGGCGCGTAGTAACGTCGCTTAACCAACCGGCAAACGAGCCGATTGTAATTGAATATCCGTGTCGCTTAGCATTAATTAGGATGCTGAAAAAGTTCCTTTTGTAACGGGGCGGCGAAGTTTTCAAGTCAATTAGAAAATTTTCGAGCCGCGTAACGACCCCTGACGCAACGTGACTTCTACGTGGCGTGAGAGAGAGAGAGAGAGAGAGAGGAAAGTAGTGGAAAGGTGGTCGAGGACGGGGGAGAGAGAGGAGAGAGAGAGAGAGAGAGGTTCTGTCAGCCCGAGTGAAATGTAAATCTATTAAAAAAGTTATTTCCCGTGAATAAACGTTTATCCATCGTCGGATGGAGGTGGGCCGGCGAGACGCGAAGGCCCACGGGAACGTCCCATTGAAACTCAAAGTCCGTCGTTTAATCGAAATAATGATGCAGTTAAATCTTTTGTCAGGGGGGGAGGAGGAGGACTCTTTTGTCTCTCTGTCGGCTCGGACCTTTTCCAACGGTCGTGCTGTCGCGTTTATCAGTCGCGCCGCTAATGAAGTCATCGGGCGAAAGTAATCAATCGATCGAATACAGTACGAACGAAAATTGTAGCTACGCTCTTTCGGATGATTTCTCCCTTCCTCCGAACTTGACCCGACCAACGCGACTAATATAATATCACTCGTGCTTCGACTAAGATCGGCTCGGCTTCACCCCCTCAGCGCCTCCGTAGCAAACTACGTACCTCACGGTTGAGGGGTTCGCGTCGTCGTCTCCGAGAAGCTGTGAAAATTCCCGGCGAACGGTCTGCCTCTTCGCGGAAGAAGCGTAACGAGGACGCGTCGAACCGGGCGATCGTCGACGATCCTCACCGTCGCGGCGCAGCGGGGAGGGTGGAGGCTGAACGAGCACGGTACGCTGCCCGCAAATTAACCTGAATTGAAAAATAAACGCAATAACCGTCGGGAGAAGAAAGCGCGCGCGGAGACGTTTCAAATTAAGAAGGAAACACTTGGACTGCACGACGGACTATTTTCTGCCCCGTATAATGCGCCCTTCAATGGGCAAGCTGCTTTTCTGCTCGGCGGGAAGGGGGCCAAGTGTGGGCGGGGGCTTAAAAATATCCCCTTTATACGACAGCGCGTCCATACATACGGCTCCGTTCGAACAAAAGGATCTCCTCCTCGGCGCACAAAAGTTGACGTCTTAGAAAGAGGGGCTCGTCACGGAACTCTCTAATGGCCGAGATTTTTGCGGTTCCCCGGGATATTGCATTAAGTAGAAAGTTGGTGGAACATCCGCCCCCTGACACCCCCTAACCGTGCCGGCGGAAAAAAAAAAGGGAAAGCAGGAAATGGCGAGTTAACGAATATCGAATCGCCGCGATCCTGTAAATAGGGACGGAATGGTCGCCGTCCGAGCGGAAGTGCTTCAGCTCGATTCGACATTCGGTTTTGGGATCGCAGCTGGGCAAATTGTAAATATATCTCCATGCCGATGTATCTTTCATGAACCCAGTAAAAATAATATTTACACATCTTTCATGCCAGCCGCGCGTCTCGCGGGTATCGACCGTACGGTATATACGGTCGTTTCAGATGTCTTTGGAACATCGTTCCCAGGGATTTCTGAGATATCAGTCAGATATCCTAAATTTATACCTCTATTCTATTGCCCGTTAATAACCCCGATCCAACTACATATTAAGATCTCCGCCGTCGATATTACCCGAGCCAGCCAGATGTTCGTCTGCTGCTAGCTATAAGTAGAAGAGATCAACGACTAACGATTCCCGAAGGGAAACAAACTTGAAATAGTCGACACGTCTCCCCGCGTACCGTAAAGTGGGGGAACATTGGCAGCAGGGGGTAACATTGGCACATGCCGGGGTTACATTGGCACCTATACGCATCAACGTATACAGTGGCTCGCATTAATATTCGGACACTTATTAAAATCGCATAACTTTTTTAGAATCGGTCCAAACAACCTGAGTTTTTTTTTGAGAAGCTAGAAGGATTAGTTTGCTAACTGACGCGTTTCGTCGTTTTGAAAGAAAATGTATTTGGTTGGAATAGCGAAAAGAATAGTAAAAGTCGATTTTTAAACTTTTTTTTGTGAGCTTGTAATGAAAATTAAAAAAAAAACGTTTGTAGATTGCAGTAAGTTGTATACGTGCCTAAAATTTCATCAAAATCGGTTTACAAACGTTTAAAGATCGCAGAATAAGGTCGAGAATCGCTGATTTCGGGAATTTTAAATGTTTGAAATTAGTTAAAGGACAAACTCTGTAGCAAATTCACTGGACGGCCAGGCAACACGCATAACCTGCGTAACATTACCTCAACTTTAACTTTATATATATATTTACATTATTTTCTGTACCAATTGCCCCGGGTGTTTCTCTTAAAACGTGGCCAATTATACGATGATTCTTATTTTCATCAATTTCCTCTCGAACTTCACTTACATGAAAACTTTGTAATAGTTTCAGGCCTTTTGCCCAACTTTTTTGTCGAAATACACTGGTATTTACTGCTTGAAATCCAGCTTTTATTATTCAGACCATTATTTTACTGTATTTTAATATTATTGTAACCAACCCGTTAAACAATAAATCACAAAACGCATATTTCACGTTTGAGTCTTAAACAGTTGCCGCTCGTATACTCCCAAAATTGAAAAAAAAAGAATCCGAGAGACGGCGCGAGCGCTCCGCTACTTACTTAGCCTATAGTATTCCAGTTACGCGGTACCGTTCCCAACAAGAAGCGTGCATCATCGCTTAATCAATGCAGACAGAATGAGACGCTTATCTTCTAACAACCCCCGATGCGCCGACAGCACGTGAAACGCAACCGTTCCCCATCTATTACGCGCGAACCGATGGGAGCGAGCACAAACAACCGCTGGAAGCAGCGCGTTTCTTCCGTTCCACCTTCGTTCTCTCTGCCGCGCCGATGACAGCCGGGGGACATTGTTTTGCTTTCGCAGCCGCGGGACTCGCGACAGGCTCCGCCGGGCCAGGCGAAATTTTGCTCGCTTACAATCTATAGAAACAACAGGGTGTATATTTGCGAGGAGAGCTCGGGCTTCCGAAATCTCGCGCCAACATTGATATAACGTTAATTTAATAACGTCCATCAATGGCGGCGCGTAACGCCAGCATTATTGTAAAATCGCTCTGTTTTACTTCCAGCAAAGTATATACATAGAGGGTAGGCGGCACTGTTTGAGATAACTTGATCGATGCACGTTCCATTAACGGGAAGTGTATTTGAACGAAAAGAGCGGCCGGCGTGTATTCCCACGCGCGTGTATAAATTGGAATAACCTTTAAACAGTGTGACATGGTCGAGAAGCTTCTAGCACCGGGATGTCCTGTTTTAACGCGTTTCGCGCTTACTTCCCCAACAGTGCGGAATAATAATCTGTCAGGCGGTAAATCAGTAAATATCAAGGGAAAGGATATCACCGACAGATACAAAAATACGTGCTCTCCGCCCCACGGAAATAGGGACAACATGGCGGAGCGCAAAAACAGGAGAACGAGACCGTTTCTTTCAACCCCCGCGGTGCGTCCCTCCCAGCATTGCAATTATCAACAAAACCGATCCTCTCGAAGCCACTATTTTATCGAAGATAAATGGCCCAGCAACCCACACCGACAGCGGCAAGCCGACAGGGCAGAGAGCGGTGTAGCAATGTTCCCAGGGACCCCGTTTTTCATACGGAATTACACCGTTTTACTAATCCATACGGCGCCCAGGGAACGGGCCGCCGTTTCCTGGTCACGTAGCCCGAAAGGAGCGTGGCGGCCAGGCCGACGAATGGCAAGGAGCAGGAAGACAGACTGTCTACGGTCGCCGAGACACCCTCGAGAATAATGGAACGCCGATAGATCGCTACCAGCCCACCTCCTCCATTCACTTTTTCCGTAATCTTTCTCGGGCGGATCGCAGCTAGCCGGATCCAGTAATCATTCGTCCTGGGCGCAGCTGATCCGAAAATTGGTTTCTTATGGGCGGTGTCGTTCGTCATCCAAAGGAGCGAGCCCCACGGTCAGGAGCGGGAAGGATCCAGCCGGAAATGATGGTGCGCCGCGATTGAAAAACGTCATATTTCCGTGTCGATGGACGACTTTCTTCTTCTCCTTGCGCCGCTGAATGGATGAAACCGAGCTGGGATCGTTCCCAGCCAGGGAGCGAGGAGATGGGTGGTATTAAAACGATAGAAACTCGCCGAAGGAAAAAGGAAACGAGAGGGACAACACGTTCACCATGGTCTGAACTTGAAAGTTGATACAATAGGGTGCCAGAGGCGTTGCAGCCCCGGTCCACCCTTTCCTCCTTTCCCTCCTTCCCCTCTCCTTGTCGTCGTCCCCGAAAGAACCTGGCGCTCGAAGCTTTGCTTAACCCCGTCGGAAGTAATCAACACGCCGTGCAAAGAACTGAAATGGAAAGTGTTAGCGGCCTGGGAAACTGTATCCGCGATGAGCTAACTTCGCCACCCTCCTTCTTTCTGAGCAGACGAGGCTGTTCATGCAGATTCCAAGCGTAATGCCCCGTGCACGCGGTCGTCGCGGGGTGAACGTGGTGGGTTACACACAGATCGTGTGTAATACGACTGTTTCGCGAAGCGGTCGACTGAGGATCACGTCGCTTGAAGGGTTCCTTTGAAGGGAAACTGCGAATTTAGTGGGAGTATTCGTTCAGTATTGGATGCTATATGTTTAGTAGATACTTTTGTTGAGAGAGAGAGAGAGAGATCCTTTTCATTAAAGTTGCTGTTGCTTCTCTTTGGAAATTCTGGCTTTACTTGGACTCGATAGCTTCTCTATCGAATTGTATGAAGGGAACTACTTAGTTAGTTAAGAAATATCTGATTTGAAGAGTTGTTATGGTAGAGCATTGAAAGCTGCGGCCTCCGCGATGCTAGATGTTATTCTAACGATAAAGTAATACCCTAAGAGCTGGTTAAAATTGGAATGCAATGCAGATTGGCTGGGCGCTGAAGTGATGTTGATGGTGCGCGCGAGATATTGAAACGGCACTAACTAGATCTGAAGTATAACAGCAAATTCAAAGGGAGAGTATACGCGATTGCAAGCGTTGTTAGAGTGTAATGTGTGTTCTTAATGTCTTCTATCTGATACCCAGCTCCATTCGCCTCTGTGACGTATACTTGCCTGTATCATCCGAGCTCTGTTACAAGCTTTCTAGAGGTTAGCATAAATTTTCCCCGACTATAGTGATTTTCCCGCGGCAGAGGTGCATCTATTTGCAAATGTTTAGCGGAGTCTGTCTTCGTACTAAGTGTGTCTGCATTTCTCAGGAAGGGAAGCTTCAGAAAACCGAGAATTCTTAAATTACCATCCTGTTACATTCCCCAGAGTTCCTTAAAACCCAGTTTACGATACCTAATTACGCAGTTTTTCAATTTCTCAAAAACTGAGGGTGACGGCGATAAACGGTTTGCGGATTCGTTTTCAGGGGGTGAAAAGCTATAAGAAACAGCTATTGAATGTTACAAGTCCGAAAGAAGTCAAATTTTGTCGAACTGTGTTAATAAAACGAATCCGAAACAAATGGTGGCACACGAATCACCGTAACGTACACAGATATCGAAGAACCCCACCCTCCAGTACTTAATAAATCACAAACTGTCCATCGAAATAGGAAACTCCCCTGGTCCTCGTCTACCCAATTTGAACATACTTTACAACGCCATTAAACGAGCCACCCCCTGCGTCGAGGACGTGCAGCTCCCGTGGAACATTTCCAAAGATATACACCCCATTCGTCCCTCTTCGCAGCCGTCATCGATTTGGCGTCAGAGGCGCAGCCACGGTGCGAGCCTTTAATCCGACCTTAAAACTCTCGCCATATTCTCCCCTCATATCTCACGCCCCGTGGCGCGAGCTACGCGGTCCGTTCGAGGGATGAGTGTCACGGAGGTGACACTAATAAAACCCAATTACCAGGGAACTACGGGAACCCCTTTCGAGGTTTACGTCGTCGCCTAGCCTGGGCGGCACGTACGGCGATGCTTGTTTTCCTCGCGGTTGCTGGATCCTTGGTGATCGTTTGCGATACACAACGCCGAGAGGCTGGGAGGATCGGAGGGGTTCGCTTACGCGGCAATTCTCAGCGGGACTTTCTCCATGGATCTGGGAGGAGCGGTACGTGATCTTTATCGTCGGCAGCGTCGGGGCAACAACGCCCGCCGTATACAGCTATCTCAATGATAAATCGTGGCAAAACGATACGTGCCTTCGATACGGTATCGTATGGCACGGGTCAGTCGACCGTCGAGCCGAGTTATCGAAAGCGACGGGCCGAGGGGTAGCTCGGACAAGCAAAGCGACAAGGGGCACGGCCGTGAAGAAGCTAAGAGAAGCGACCAGGGGGAAGGATGGCAGCAGTTATTGCGAAGGACCTCTCTATCGAGCAATTCCATCCCGAGTAGCAATCCACCTAGCGCAGAGAGAGAGAGAGAGGGAGGCTGACGGTAGTCGGTGTCTCTTGTACGTCTCCCTTCGCTGCTTTTATTCCCCAACCCCTCTGCGCCGGCGGTAAACTGAGACGAGACGAGGGCATGTCGATACGTGCGCATCTACCTCCATTCAAGGAACACAAGTCACGACTAATTCCTCATCCCCTTCCCTCCTGATACCACTCTCGACCCCCCGCTAAACTACCCCTCGCCGCTCCACGGTAACGCTGATAAGAAACGGGTTAATTGCAGCTCGCGACTACCGGCCTCGGGAGAGTCTACATTTCCGCGATGGAATTTTTCCGGCCGACCGTCGCGTCGTTACGTAATACGCCCGCTGAATAATACGGCCGAGCAACCCCCGTAATTAGCGGAAAGGAGACGCTATTTCGTCGGGCCGGCTGATGAAAATGCTGAAACAATAAATGCCGCTTTCGCCGTCGCAACAATTATCGCGGAGCCCCAAAGAGACGGCGACGAGCAGGAGGGGGTTAAAAAAAATATTCCCCTTTCCCAGTTACGTGTAATCCGTTTCTATCAAAGGGGAGGGAAGGATGGTACAAAGGGGAAGAGGCGAACGATCGTCCGCGGGGTCGACCGCAGGCATGCTCGGCCCCTGTTAAAGTATTATCATTCCGCAAGTTTCCATGCAGGCTTCATAATGAAGTATTCACCTCCTCGTAATCCCACCCCCGTTCCACTTCCTGCTACGCTATTCTCTTCGACCTGCCTTGGCCAGATACCCGTCGCGACAATGCACGAGGAGGGTGGGATCGGGGAGGAATTTCCACGAAGGAAAAAAAAAAGCCCCGTCCCCTTATGTACGACCAGTTAATCCCGTTAGGCTCACAAAACAGGGGACCCGTTTCATTTGCATAATGCATATTACCGGGATGTATATGCACGGTTGAGGAGCGTCCGCGAAATCCACGGTTCGCCGTGGCGCGACTCAACAGCCCGGCACGCCGTCGAAATTATTTATCCGCGAGCGCGGACGTGCCAGCTGTGAACTAAATAATTCCGAAGACTGTTTGGGGGAGGGTTGCTCGTGGCGGTTTCTGTTAATCAGTTTTCCCGGCTACGATAACTGGACCGTGCATCTGCGTGACCCCGTTTTGCGCGACGTTTGACGAGACGAGAAGCATTCGGGACAAATTAGACGTGGGAGGACCCTGAAGGTCTCGGTACTTACTACTTGGATCACTTTGACGTTGAACGATATCGTCAGCTGTGTACGAGCCATTCCACGTCAAAACGGATAGGTGAAAAATTTAGTTTCACCGATTCTCTGCAAAATTACAGCATTTGTCGATAACCTGGCAAAAACAAAGTACACTAAATTTCAACGGTATATGTCAAATAGTTTTCGAAATATTTAATGTTAAAGTTTCGAAAGTTCAAACAAAATCGGCTGACGCGTCATCACTTAAACTGTAATATCTCGGTCATTTTTAAAGATAATGCCACCGTCTTGGGCTCATTTTAAAACTGAAGGAATGCTTTCTCAACACGTGTGTAAAATATTTCGTTTATCGTTAATAATCTTAACAGCAATCGATGTCAAAGTTTCAAATCGCGATTTGACGTCGTTCCCACCCACGGGCCGGCTTGAAAAAAATACCATTCGATTCGTTAAGTCTTCAACTAATAAATGCCTTTTTCAAAAAAGTGCAGAGATTTTGGGAACAGTTAATAAAAAAATAAAACTTACGATGGTGCACACCGCTTGGAACTGCACGGAACCCATGGTCAGTCAACTTTAACATTAAATATTTCGAAAACTATTTGACACAGGCCGTTGAAATTTAGTATACTTTGTTTTTGCAAGGTTATCGAAAAATGCTGTAATTTTGCAGAGAATCAGTGAAACTAAATTTTTCACCTATTCGTTTTGACGTGGAATAGCTCGTATCTCGAACAGATTTAGGAGGTTTCTTCAACCCTCGAATGGTGGTAGACCGAGTTTCAAGCCCCAGGGAAATTTCTAGTGGGTACAGTAGAAGTCTCGAGCAAGAAGAAACGCAGACTTGAGGATGTAGTGGAACGTGGAAGAACAGAAGGGGACTGGAGGGTAAAATTGTAAACGGTTAATGGCCTTTAGTGACTTTAATGATAGTGGAATACAATCACGATCCGAAACAGAGTTATAACGCACTCGTGTTACAACACCAGTGATCGCTGCTGTTGGTAAATGCGCCAAGTTTGTTGCCACGCTCCTGATACAATGGAACGTCGTTGCACAGTATCGTACTCATTGAAACGCATTATTCCACTCCAACTACCCCACAGTGTATTAATTCGTCCCGAGAGCAGCGATAGGTGCATCGCGGAGAAAGGATCGATCAGGCGCCGCTTCGCGATTTTGCGCTACCAGCAGCGACGGAATTGAGTTCTACGCGTACACCGGTACCGCAACTTCAAAGATTCAGCGGTAACCTTCCCGCGCGCGTTCCGAGCTTGGCCATTGTTCGCCGATTACTCGGATTATCGAAGGGTCCTAAGTTGATCCCCGGGCATTTTCACCGCGGCGAGCAAAATTTAACCCACATTTCGGGAGAATAAATCCCCGTGCTTCCGTGCTGATCCTAATTAAGCACTCGGCCGCTTCGATAATTACATTCGTACGTATAATCGCGCGGAGGGAAAGCCGCGGAACAGTATCGTTGGTTATACGAGCGTTGCCCGGTCCTCCAATCCGGGGGTGCGCGAAATCTACCTGGGAGAACGGCTGGATCTAGCGGGAAGCCGCATCAACTATGTCCTTTACGTAACTGCCCGGACTGTACGGCTGCTCGTTAAACGAAGACAAACCTTTGCTTAACGTTCGAGCTTAAGATCGTTCGCGAACGAGCGCGCCGCGAGACTTTCCAGCCGGCTATAGAGACACACTCGAGGAGCGGCGAAATTGAGAAGCGAAAGCCACTTCTGCTATCATTTCACCGAAAGATCCACCTTTAAACCGTCTTCAACAGTGCCAACACTCCCGTCCACCCTATTATCGTTGGCCAACTCTTTTGCTACCTTCTTGGGCTTCTCGTGGTTCGAGTGTCGCGGATACCCGACGAGCCAGTCCTCGCGGAACGATCGTACCCGACGTTCTCCCAGAGTCCCGTCGTCCCATCGAAACGTTCGACGTCCGCTCCGAGGCCTGGCGAGTGCCAGCATTTCAACGCCTCGGGATTTACGTCTATTACCGGGACGATATAAGGTACATGACACGCGCGGATGATGAAATCTGCGTTCCTTGGAAACGAATGAGCGACGTGGAACGAGGGAATTCCATCAGACATTAGACTCTCGTTCCATGCATTTTTCACGACAGAATACTAGTGGCTATAGAACTGCCCCACATAATGTTCAACGAACAATTTAATATATGCCTTGGATTTGAAGAAGGTAGTACACGATTTCCAGGAATCGTTCCGGTGAATTGCCCCCTGAATGCCGCCGTGGCGGTGTACACGGACTGTCTTCGCGCGTTTCGCCGCTCTCGCTTGGAGCGAGAAAGCGGATTTTTCAACAATGCCAGCAGCTATGACAGACTCGATTTCCCCCGATGCGAATGACACCTGATTAGGTGCATCAGCGAAAAGAGCTTATCGCGCGTGTGACGCTGGCGGGCCGGCGAAAAATTTTGACACGCGGGAAGAAGGGGCTGTTTCGAGTCGGGGGTCGGTAGTCGAATTCGATCAATGGAGGCTATTTTCGAAGCGCGCGCCGTTCGCCGTCCGCGTCGAAAAAGTGCGCAGCACGTAGAATCGTCGGCGGTGTCCGCCGTAAAATTTCAATTTTCTCGGTATCGCCCTGTCCAGGAAATAGACTGGGCGTTGGGCGCGACCGCTTAGCCATGCCGGCACCGACATGCACATTCGACATACGGTGCAAGGGTTTTACAGGCAAGGTAAAAGGGGATCGATACCGAGGAGTCGTTCAATCTTTCGACCTCCACCTGATAGAGCTGGAGGGAGAGAGAGAGAGAGGAGAGGGGGAGGAGGCAGAGAGGGATGCAGGGAGAGTTGAAATTTATGTGGAAGCTCGGAGAAAAACTGTGCACGCGCGAATCGATAACTCGCTCGAGAATAATCCCCTAACATCGGGCTGATCGTCTCGAAATCTCGATCCGCGCACGGTTGCCAAGGAACGATCGACGGAACGCCTCTTGAATGCTCCAAACTCGCGAGAATTGGAACGGTAATCGGAGCAACGATACAAGAATCGCGGGGGATATTTTACAGGCGACAGGCTCGATTTTCAACCCTCCGCGCTGCAAATATGCTTCCCTGGGCGCGAGCAATGCCTGACGTTCCAATAGATGTTCGTACGTGTTGGTGCGTCGGAATTCGTATTCGTGTCGGATGCCGATCTCATAGTTCACGATGGGAAGGGAAGGATTCGTAACCTTGGAGAACTGACGCGAATTAGAAACGGGGGGATTAGAAATTACAGTAGACTGTGGATCGTGCATTTGGGCGACCTCGACTTCATCACCGATTTTGCAATAAAGACGTTTAATAATAATAATAATAATAATAATCCGGCGTTATTCGCCCCTTCTCGAAAATAAAGCAGCCCTAAATAGAACATCTAAATATTACCTCAATTGCGGCTGTGCTAAATCTCCAGCACAACGGAACTCTAATTACAACGCCACAATAGTCGTTTAAAACACCTGCTATTTTTATAGCCCTTATTACATCCCCAGTGTCCATGCTATATCATCGCTTACAGCATAGATTCTAAAGAAAGCTACGATTATTTCGCGATATATCCACCGCTGTACCGCCGCGTGCAATTATTCTGTATCAGGGTGGAATACGAATAATCTTATTCCAGGATCAATAGTCTCTAATCCCTCCGAATACTCTATCCTCCGAGTCGCTAAAACTGAGTCACTGACTCTCTATAAACCCTCTAAAGACAATCTTAAAAAATTCACCGCCGTACGCGTGCAATTGTGCACCTTCGCTTTTCCACTCAAACATCCCAAACAATGCGTTAACAACCCCATCGTTAAAACTCCCTCGCGCAGCATCTTACAGCGGGAAGCCACGAATCCGAAGCCAGCAAAAATGCAAAGCTATATTTTGCCGGTTAGACCCTTTCAGCATTTCTACCCCGTGATTATCGATGATCGCGTGGCTGTAACGAGCGAGACGTGGCAGCAGGGCCGAGACCAGAAAAGAGGACCGCTACCTACCAACAGCATTGATCACCGATTTGCGGCGGAATCTGTACACCGCCAGGCGTGATTCGTCGATGGGCTTGAGTACCGTGATCGATCCAGCCAGGTCGGGTACGCCCGGCTCAGGCATCGATTGGGGAATGAATCGTTGCCCGCGTAAAGGCGGCCGCAGAATCGGCGCTCCTTGGTTCGTTCGGACGCCAACGGGGCGAGGGATGTCGGTCGAGATATCGCGTAACCGCCCTCGTGTAACGGAGCGCTCGCAAAGCGGAAGTATCGCGCAAGATCGCGCGATAGGGAGGTTCGTGCGGCGCGCGCTCGGTCATCCCCTCGATCCCATCGAGGCCATGGTGAAAGGAACAAATTATCCTGTTACTGGCCGGCGTGTGTTCGTTAATAATTACTATCCCTCGCGCCAGATAACAGCTGTTTCGGAAGGGGCTGCCAGTGAGGTATCGAGACCACACTTGAATCTGCAGGCTGTATTGGGGGAGATCGAGTGAGGAGTATATCGGAAGTGATGATGGACGTTGTATTAGATCCCATGCAGATATTCGCTGGATATGGTTATTCGAACCTTAATTACAGTCTCGACGAGCCATTTAACAGATTCCAAGGGCATCCACTAGTGAACAGAGCGAGTGGTAGAAAACTTAGCTAATAATTCTTCCGCGAGGAGACAGCTGCTTTGGCGAGAATAAAAGGAATGCAACTAAGACCGATCCCACCGATCGCGCGGCTCCTTCGCTTCCACCCGCCTTGAGAATCAGTTTTCTGAAAATACAGAGGCTCGTATGGAAAGATTCTGCGCCGAACTTTCCCGCTCGTTTCTTCGGGAGGAATCCAATGATCACCCTCTACTCAGCGCGGAAGAATTATTAGCGCGACTACGGCCCGCTGCTCCCTCCTCGAACCAGCACAAAACGCTCCGCGTCGCGACGCCGCGCAAGATAATTAACGTGTGCCGACGACATTCCGTGGCGAGTTATTGTTTCGGGATAATGTGATTCGCGCGTAACCACCGCCGAAACTGTTAGTTTCGCCTCAATTAAAAATAATGAGACGCCCGGCTCACGGACCATCCCCGTTCAGCGAAACGAGAAGCGCTTCGTGCCGGTGACGAAGGTAAACCCGGGGCGGTTTTCCTCTCGGAACACAACGATAAGATTGAAACACCCTCGTAAAATTTATACCCCCTCCCCCCCCCCGAGGGTGGCCGTTGCCGAACGAAATCGGACGGACCATATCGAGGCGGTCTCTGTAACTGCCCCTAACTCCCCGGGATCACGTATGACGAGTCACGTACACGATGAAACAGATATACATATTATCGCGCGATAGATAATTGCGGCGTGGACCCGACCGTGCCGCACGAGTCCTCGTTAAAGGCCACCGTCCACCTAGCTCGATCATCTCGATCTTAATTCGCGCGGTGACCGTTCAACGACAATGGCCAGGGACATGCGAGCCGGCGCGCAACTGCAGTGGGACGTTTCTGGGGACGTGCTGGCGAACGATGCATTCGAAAGTACTTTCAGAGATCTTGGACCGAAAGCGTGGACAATCGTTCTGCTGCTTTCTTTGGGAAAAGAGGGGATTTTATTCGTTGAACTTGTCCGTGAGTTTTAATTGGTAGTGATCAAACTGAAACGAATGCCAGCTTATCTACTTGCAACAGTGCGAACGCTATACATACTGAATACGTTAACTTTTGATAGAAAATATTGTTGGGTTACCCGGTAGAGTGAGCAGTAACTCTATAGAGCGAATACAATAAAATCACTTTATTGATACAACGGAGTCAATATAGTGTTAAATGATAATCATAAGGAATAATAGAAAACTGTTCGTGTAAACTGGAAAGGATCGCGTGTAGCGTCTACTGCGTCTGGAGAAGAACTGACTGGGACAACCACGGTCCTCGGTGCTTGGCAAGCCCCAAAGAGGCCCAGCGGTGCACAGGCCTCTGTTTACAGCTCGTATCGCTGTTCCACCGTATACGCCAACAAATATGTGCCCAGCGTCTGATCCGCGAAATGTCTCAACAGGATCACGAGGAGTAAGTCGCATTAATTTTCTAGGGAATTTTGAGAATTCTTACGTTCGGTGGACAATTGCGGCACCTTTCGAAACGTACAGGGTACACTGCGCTATCATCCCGACGCTGGGCTACTTTATAGCAGAAAGAACGTGCTCCGGGTTGAGGCAAGTGTTAATTGCTCTTAAGTTAATTGAGAGCGGTAAGAATGAAAATTTTCTACACACGCCCGGGTCGAGAGCGGCAAACAAAGTGGGCAACCGCCTTTGGGCAGCTATGTATTTCTACCTGCTCCACGTGCGATCCAACGTGCTCCCGAATCTTTTAAAGGGACCTGAAAACGAAATCACCTTCGATTCGTCAGCGGCCTATCGACCATACGTTCTTCATCCCCTCACGTTCACGACCTGTTTCCATTTCGTAAGCGTGCACTATAGCACAATGGCACCCGGAATAAGTGTATATACATTGGTAATGCCACTTAACATGCGAAGTCACGCACGATACAACCGCTGTTCCGCCGATATCGTCGCCCCCCCCCCTGACTGCGCTCAACCCCCAACCGCATCCACCTTCAACCCTATTCGCGTACGCGAACCATGGCTGAGAGTTTAAAGCGTGAAAACTTAGACGGATGCGTTTGCACCGCGAAGCGCGCGCAGCGGAAGCAGCTAGCCACCGTTTCACGGTAGAGCTGTAATTATTCGACTATTCGAATATTCGAATAATTTCCTCCAATATTCGGAGCGATCGAATTTCGGAATGTTCCGAATAGGAATCTGAATATGCAATATTCCTTCACACTTCATCGTGAAATTCTTTTCATATTGCTCTTTATAGACACATTCGTCCATAGTCCATACACATCCCTATATCCATGTACACATCTACATACAAAGCGAATAATCTATATTTATATAAAAGAAGTGACTGGCTGACACATCAACGCCCAGCTGAAACCGTTTAACCTAGGAACGTGAAATATGGAGGGTGTATTGTTTTCGCGACGTAGTCACCCACTAAGGAAGGATGTTTGGAAATTCCATCCCTAAGGGGTTGAAAAGGGGTAAAATGTATTTTCACGGTTCCTCAAAATCTCTTAGGCCCGATTAGATGTCAACTTGGTTTTTACTTCGAAAGGTTACCTACATAAATGCCTAAAAAGCAATTTCAAGGGGTTGGTGAAAAGGGATGAAATGTGTTTTCATGGAGTGCTTAATATCTGTTAGGCCCGAAGCGAAGCGCGGGTGTATTTTGCTAGTACTCTATAAATATAGAGAAATGCCGTTATAGTAACGAGGGAAAATAAAAATATTATAGTTCCTGAAAATCGTTTATGGGGTTCTTGGCCGACTCCGTCGGGGTTGTCTACTCATTATTATAAAAATAATAATACTAATAACTGATGGTTGCTTTCGTTTCGAAATGTATAAATTTACCAAACATGAATAAACTTCCAAATTTATTGTTTGAAAGACAAACAAATATTGTAAAAGCTAATATGAAAAGAATTTCACGATAGCGTGCGAAGAAATATTGCATGTTCAGATTACTATTCGGTACAATCAGAATATTCGAATATTCAAATACTCCTGATTATTCGAGTATTCAAATACTCCTAATTATTCGAATACTCGAAGAAATTATTCGAATTCTCTGGTATTCCAGTATTCGAATATTCAAATATTCCTAATTATTCGAATATTTGAAGAAATTATTCGAATTCTCTGGTATTCCAGTATTCGAATATTCAAATACTCCTAGTTATTCGAATATTCGAAGAAATTATTCGAATTCTCTGGTCTTCCAGTATTCGAATATTCGAATGCTTAGATTATTCGAATATTAGTTAAAGCCATATTTCACGGTTACGCTACGTTTACAAGTTCGACGTTGGCACGTAACGATTCTAAAGCAACGCGATTTGTCTAAGTACCGTGGGAACGCGTGCCGCGGCGGTAAGAGAGCCGGTTAAAGGTATCGCGAGAAGAATCCGTCGAACTGAGACCCGCGGTTCAACTGGTTGTACAATTGCACAAATCTCATTATCCCCCCGTGTTTGTTAAAGCGAGAGCGGCGGAATTGTCCCCGCTGGCTTTCTATCGTCCAGCGCGACCGCGGCGGGATTCATCGATTCCCCGGGCTGCTTTGCAAATCAGAAAACTGACGCGCAACAAATAAATACGGCCCGTAGATCGGGCAAACGCGGGAATTGAAAGCAAACAGATCTTACGCTCGATAAATAAGCTTTCCCCGCGTCCATTAAATCCGCCGCGCGGATCCGACGCGCGCTTTTAACGTTGGAAAATCACGAAATTCATTTTACCACCTTCTCTTCCATCGACCTGCAAGCGAAAGACAGGGACGAAAGGTTTGCAAGCACGTTGCCGATAGAAATCGAAAGTTTCCCAAAGTACCTACCCTCTCTAAAAAAAAGACCCTGGTAGAAGACCTCCAACGACAGGGAACACCGAAACGGCGGGCCGAATCTATCCCACTTGCGCGTTCGTCTTGCATAACTGGGCCGAAGGGTGAAGCATCTCGCGGTAAACACGGGTCGTGCTTTAATTCTGCAAGGGCAACGTCGCAGCCACCCCTCGGCACCCCTAATCTTAGCCAATTCCATGCATACGTAAGGAGCATCGGCAGACGTACAAGCGGCAGCCCCTTCGACTCTTTGCAACTGCTCCCTGCAGACCCATTTATCGATCCCGGCGTGTACCAAACGAAAGGTTTCCATTAACCGCGTGTACCGTGCCGGCGTATCGCGTATATACCTACGCTGCCGTGCAACTGTTTCATCAGGGTGCATTTACCGCATTTACCGCCCGCGCTGGTCCCCGTTCCGTCGCAGCCAGCCAATCGGCGTCCGGAGCTAGTCCCCCGTGAAGGTGGACCAGCTACTTACGGCGATCGTGTACTCCGGCCCGCATCGTCGCGCATTATATTGGCAACGAATCAATAACAACTACGCATACGCGTTACGTGCCACCGTACGCCACTTCTATCGCGACGCCGATCCGATCGTCGCGTCTGAAAATTTATGCAAACCAGCCCGGGAACGGGAGCCCCCGCGCCGGAGCGTGGCGAAGTCGAGGGATGAGACCCGATTTTCGTGATCCTCGGGTCACCAGGAAGCGATAAATCACGGATAACGATTGGCAACAGGGGGATCCTCGGAGAAGCTGGCTTTAGTTTTATGGGGAGTCTCGAGGAACGCCTGGCAAGTGCATTGCGAGGATTTCTCGTGATGGTAGGCCGGGTAGAGAGCGTGGATGGTTAATAATTTTCGTCTGGTGTCCGAGGATTTGTTTATTGGAACAGTTGTCGCGCTAGTTGTTTGGATCGCGGGGCTTCCACAGTATTTCCGCGGGATTGGTAAATAATCTGGGTAACAAGGGTGGTAGACGTTGCTTGCAGTTTAAAAGGAAAGTAGCGAAACCTTTCGCGGCTCGCTGAATTTCACGGAATACTACTGGAACGTCGATGTGTTGCTCGATTTTATGACGCCCGTCCCCAATTAATTCCACTTGCCCGCAATTTTTACTTCCCTCTTCGATTCTCGCTGCTATATGCAAATGAAACGCGTAAATAACTTTCGCAGGGAAATTATTACCGGCTCCCTCTTCTTCTTTTTTTTTTTTTTTTACGTAATTATGAAATACGAATGCCAGAGTTTAGCTGCATTAAATCGCGGGGTTTCGCGCTCGCGTAGAAATTACTAGATAACGGCGTTAAATAAACCGAGGCGATGCTGGATAAATGCAAATTCCGTTTATCTGTAATGGCTAATTGCGTTCTTTATTTCGTCGGTGCAACGGCGTTTTCTCTAATAACAATTTCGCCGTCGTTAACGGTAAATCGTGCGTATTACCGGGACGGCTGAAAAAAACTGTGCGCTGCTCTTTGCACGCGTTTCGGAAACGTGCCAATTAAATCGAGTTTACGTTTCGACTTCCCCCGCGCTAAACACTTGTCAATTATTACGGCCAATTCCAGCCTCCGCTCTCGAATAAATCATGGTATCAGCCGTACGCGAGGCGATAGCTACGACAATACCATCGGCAACAAGGTATTTCAATATTTCACACCGACGGACAAAAACGCGGGAACAATAATCGCGAAGGTATGTTAACGCTTCGCAGCTCGCGTTATATTCCCCCCCTACTCTAGCGCCTGTTTTTTTTCCGAAATAAACTTCACGGTATCGTGTAAAAATTACAACAGCGTCCCCGTAGAAACTCGAACAATAGAATTTTATAGAGTAATTCTGCGGATAGATGCGGCGCGCTGCGTGGAGGGGCGGAACGCGGGACAAAAAAAGGGGGAAAGAAAAACGAGCGGTTAAACGTTAATACGAGCAATTCTCTCGCGGCCGAGGCGGCGCGCGAGCTCGTTCGATTTGTCGCAACTATTTGCATTCCGTCGGATTTTATTAACCGGTGAAACGAGGCCCGCCACCCCCCGTAAGCGCGCGAGAACTTTAACGGGGCAATTAACGCGACCGGTAGCGGGTCGACCGCAAGGAATAAGTGCCCCCCTCGATTTCCACCGCGCCGGCGGATTTAATCAGCCTGCGCGTTGACAAATAATAACACGTTTACCCGATATTCACGGCTTGTGTACGAACGTGACCATTACAGAATTAATCTCTTCGTTACCTTCGAACCGAACGTGGAAATAACACGCGCGCACCGTCGCGACCTTTCAACAAACGATCGCGCAACCTTTTTTATTTTTCTTTGGCCTCGTTTAGGTTGAACGGGCAAAAAGAAGGGGGAAAAACGGAGCTACGAATTAAATTGGTATGGGAACGGGCTCCATGGGGCACGGGGAAATTATAGGGATGATATTTATGCGGAGACACTAATGGTAAAGGTGGGAGGGAAATTGCGGCTGGGAAATGCAGGTTACTGGAATTGTATTATATCTTATGACTGATCGAGTTAATCTTAATCCAGCGCTTTCCTATTTCATTTTAGTCTCCTCCCCCAAGCCCGATTCCGCGATTATCAATTCTCAGCTTTATCTGCCGGCTGTTCACTAATACCGCAAGACTGGGAGTCGAGTTAATCCTACTCTATTATACAGATTTGTTGAGACGGGGTTCTGCCGTTATAGGGATCGCGGAGTAAAAAATAATGGCGCGTAGATTAAACACTTGGGATATTCGGAGATTCGATCACTTGTCCATTTTAAATCTATAATATGACTTCGAAGGTGCGACCTCCCTGCGGTCCGTATCGCCAGAATAGATCGGGGCGTACGAATCCAATGAGACTAAATCACGTACACTGTAACATTCGACAAGTATTCTCCATTTCTTTACTTATTTCGCTGGAACCACATTGCGCAAAACCAATAGAGAAGCGTCCTCGCCGGGATACCATTATGCGAGAAGGGAAGCTAAAAGAAAGTGAAATATCGCGTCCCGAGTAGATTTTCGCCCTCAGCTTTTCAAATAAGCAAAACATTCGGGAATATCAAGATGCACCGTTTCGGGTCACTTCTTCGGGGGCAGTCTGTCATAAATCGCGGATAAGTTGCCTCGCATTCCGAGCGCATACGAAACACGTGGGAAAACGTTGCGGGTGAATAAAAAAAAAGAAAGAAGAAGACAGAACGGGATGGTAGGTTCCCTTTAAAAAGTGGTTTAAAATAAGGCCGGTGCTCCTGTCTCTGGAAAAATCAGAAACAAGGGACAAGGGGGGAGACGAGCGGATGCATACAAATTCGTGGTTTATAACCGAGATCCAACCGTACCTTTTTCCAGGAGGACTTGAAACCTCGCAAGGATGCGGGACCGGCTATCGTGGTACATGGTCTTCCTGATCCTGCCGACAATTCTCCTGGCCAGGTCGCTCGATAAAGGTAAATAATTTTCTCGGGGCATTTAACCTGTCCCCCTATCTCTATCTCCCGAGCGAAGGACATAACTTCCTCCGAACCTCCTTCGCGTCCCTCTATCCCTGACACAATTCTTCCGACCTCTTATTTTAACGTTTAAAGAAAAAGAACAGAAAAGAAGAAGAAAAAAAGAGACTGGCGACTAAAGCCTGAAACGTTACGCCCTACCAGTCGCAGCAACAAATTTAATCGACCAACTGCACGACCAATGCCCACCGGCAAATACGTGCTTCCCGCGACTTGGAAGAATCCAGAGATTAAACCAGATTACACCGACTAACGGCCGTACTCGAAATTCGCTCGCGTAAGAAGCCAATCGCGCCACGGTCGTTTCAACGCCGGTCGCTGTGCATTAGATAAAGCCTGTATTCACCGGGCAGTAAATAAACGCCGCTCCAAGACAAAAGGCGACGCGAGATTCTGCAACAAAAAAAAAAATGAGTGAATAGACGGAGCGGAGGGGGAAGTGTAAGAAATATAGCAAAGGCTCGGTAACCTCGCGGAAATAATCCCCCTAGCGTGCACTTGCTCCCTCTCTCAAAGGTGACTGTGAATTGGGAATACTTAAAGAGAAAAGAAAAGAACACGATCCTGCCCAACTAACTAGTCGAAGCAAAGTAGGAGTACCTTCCACCCTCCCCCCACCCGCACCCCCTACTCTACCGTTTCTTGTCTCGTTGTATAAGGTTTCGCATTGTCTCGAGGAAACAAAAGGCAGGTAGCTTATGCCCCGCATTCAAAAGCTCACAAAGTTCAGTCTCAAGTGCTTGTCTTTCGCTCAGACCTCTGCTGCCCCCCCCCACTCTCCCCGAGCCACCACACCGCCCTCCCCCACCCTCGTTTCTCCGGCTTCTATATTTCTCAATTTTCTGTCCTTCCATTTACGGATTTCTATATTCAGCCGCTTCTACTTCAAGACCACTTTCCCGTGCTTTACCGGCTTTCCTTATTCCCCGCCATTCCCTTTACCTCCCCCCCCCCTCCTCCCTCTTCACCGCCCCTTTCTGTTACTTTTCGAATTACCCCCGGCTGTCCTTACCACCCGCGCGTCGCCTACGCGCGTCTAACTTCTCCTCCTTCGGGTTTCTTTCGCTCAACCTCCTTCCCTTTGATGCCAGCGAACCTAATTAATTAATATTAAGCTGGCGAGGTAACCGTCTTCGACCCCAAAGGAGCATTTCGAATCGCCGCGCGACAATTTCGACTTTGATCGTTTCTCCCGCGCGAAAGAAGCGTCCCCTTTGAATCGCGACTGGGGGAAATTAGACTGCAGGGGACCGGCAACGTAATCCGCCGTTCCTGCGAGCGAATGGACAGTGGGCGGGAGAATGCGGGGCCTCCTTTCGAGGAAGATTCGCGTTCCTGGATCCCGTTTTAGACACCGGCTAGGATCGCGAATTACAACGACCAGCTTAGAAGCTATTTTACCTGTAAGAGATCGATCCGACGAGGTGTCTGCGTTGACCGTGCGATTTCTGAACCGTTTCAGACCGACGGGTACCTTACAGCATACCGTCAGATTGGAAGACACTGTGGTTCAGCAACATGGACGAGCTGCAGAGAGTGAACGACGCGAACGACAACAACACCGTCTCCAACGTCACGGTGCAGCTGGGCGGGACCGCCTTTCTGCATTGCAAAGTTCGCAATTTGGCAGAAAGAACGGTGTCCGACGCCGAGGTAAAGAACACTTGTTTATCGCCCCCGGCGCCCCCGGGCGTGAAACGCGGAAACCGGCGCGACGGGGGAGACGGCGATTTATCACGCCGACTGCGAGCGGCGGCCGGCCCCCCCCCCGGGCAAGAAGGCTGATCGACGATCGCCTTTACCTCCTGTTTCAGATATCCTGGATACGACGGCGCGACTTCCACGTCCTGACCAGCTCTATGTTCACGTACACGAACGACGAGCGGTTTCAGGTGCTGCACCCGGAGGGCTCGGACGATTGGACCCTTCAAATCAAGTACGTTCAAGAAAGGGACAACGGGACCTACGAGTGCCAGGTACTGCGAATAATAGCTCGCCGGGAAATCGTTAGCCCTCTGCTAGACATATTTGCCGTTGCTCAATAAGCTTTAAGCGCCCAGCGTTGATTGCCTCGAGTCAGTAATGAAATTAATAATTACGCCAATAGATAGCCGGCTTCGATTCGAGTACACCGAGCCGTATTATTAGGATAATTAAAACAGAATGTGCGATAACTAGAATTGTCAGTGAATTACTCTAGGAACGATGGAGCACTGTGTGCTCCGAGCTAGCGCGGTTATCTGGTGTATTACTGAAGACAATTTCACTTAACTTTTACTGGAATCGTGTGAACTATATTCCGCTAGAGTTTCACTGGATGGTACTTGTTTCAAAGACTTCGCTCCCGAAGAAAGTTTCACCACCTAAGGACCTGAATATTTCAAACGCGATTCGTGGACCTACGCTTTTCGCTCTTAACGGTTATTGGCTAATTAAGCCTGGACCTGTACGTTTCGTAGAAAAGAAAAAACTGATATAATAAGTTGTCCTCGTTTTGTTGCCGTTATCGTGATATTACAGCGTCTCGTAAGATTATGCGAAGGAAGGGTGGCTAAGTGGGGCATTTCAGACGTAGAAAAGTCTCATTAAGAAGTGCCTCCCTGTTTAAAGGGATATTCTAACATCTCCTTCTTTGTTCAAGCTACTTCCATTCTTGTATTGTTCGCATTTATACTTTCAGGTCTCGAGGAGTACAGGGATAATATCACACTTTGTCAATCTAAACATAGTAATACCAGAAGCATTTATATTAGGGAGCGGCGAGCATCACGTCGACGTAGGATCCATTATAAATCTCGTATGCATAATAGAAAAGGTAAGACTCGACAAAGCCGATTTATATTCTTTACTAAATATGGAGCAACTTTGAAGAAGTTAAATATCCCTGACATCTCAGCTCGACTCATTACAGAACTGTAATTTTCATTAACTGTCCCCTGGTGGCACTGTCCTTACCGAAAATTCTCAGAGACAAATCGAGGATGTAGAATACGAAATCTCCGCAGTGAAGAATATGCGACAACAAGTTCGACTTTCTCGAGGAACAGAAACTTGTATAAAAAGGTTCCTTCTACATTCTCGATTCGTATACATATTTCATTCGGAATCATCTTCTCGGCTGTAGGGATTGCAAAATTACCGACTTTTTCGATTACCGGTAATTCGGTAAAATTTTTAATCAAAACCGGTTTACCGATAATTTACCGGTAGTTTTTAAGGTATTGAAAATATAAGAGTAAACTATATGTAATTTATCGAATTACCGGTAAAAATTTTAGGATATTTCTCGCGATTTACCGGTAAACCGGTAAACCGGTTTACCGGTATTGCAATCCCTGCTCGGCTGCACCGTTCACCGCGGTCCACCCTGTAGACTCGGATTTCGTTTGCAAAGAAAACAAAACCTTTCCCCACCAGTTCTCACTCTTAACTTTCACCTGAAATCCACACGTTTATCGGGAATAATAAAATACCCCGCGTGTCTCCGCGAGTTCCCATTGATACGTAATAATCGCGCGGCGCGAATAAAGGCCGCGTAGCGTTCAGGTCTATCCGCTTAACGAAGGCGCATAGAAACGCGCAGCTCGCAGCTCGTGCGAACATTCAATGCGCCTTCGGCAGCCATGCGTACAGCGAAAAGACCTCTATGCGAAATAGGCGCAGCTTAGTCGCGAATACGAGAGTGGAAGTGCATTAAAGCGGCATCGCCGCCGCTGCGCTGCGGGCTCGGCACTATCGAGCAACGAAAATAAACTGTGGCGTTTCTTTTCTCCATCCACACGGGGTTGCCTCCTGTGCGGAGCGAAAAAAAAGAGAACGTTTCCTTCGAAGCACCTAACGCGAAAGGAAGACGAGCACGATCCTCTAATATATTCAATCTATTCAACGTTTTCGTCACTTTTCGATACCGATAGAATGCGTCTATGAATTCCCGCGCGCGCGCGCCGAATTGATAGTATTAAAAAGCAATATGGCTTCCGACAGGCGCGGCACAAGGCGATAGGGTATTCATAAATGCATTATGTATCGTGTCGCGCCGACCTGCGCGTCTATACCGCGCGAGATATAATGCTCGGGACGTCGACACGATAAACGCTCGGTACAGGCTCCAACTATTTCCCGAAATCCGCGAAGTCGGATGCAAAGAACAATTTTCTGCATCGCCTCGGCTGAGTGAAAGAGATGTACGTATACTCATGTTCGATGGAGCTCGGTGCAAGTGGCTGACTTCGTCGTTCGATTCCACTTCGTTCACTTCGCCCTGCTGCTTCATCCGCAACTCGTACCCGTGTTTGTCGAAAAAAAAACGCATCCGTATATCCGATCCTTTGCCCGTTCGGAAGGGCAACCGCGAAGCTAAACCACCAAAAACCAACTACCGGACGCGTCGAAAAGAAAAGTGACCGCTGATGTCGTTCGCTGTAACAATTATCCTAACTGAATTTCATTGCACCAGATGGCGTCGCGATTATCGGCCAACGTATCGATTCCTGTTAACGATCCTACCCCCTCGCAAGAAAAACAAAGTAGACAATGGTGTCTAAAATATACGATTCCTTTTCCTCTCGATAAATCCGGTTTACCTACGCGTCATCGCGGTCCACAGGAAAATAAACCGAATTGTGTAAGCTCTTTGTAACTGTTCACAATGATTAACGCGTCGAAGTTTGAGAACTCGTACTGCCGGTAATACAGTAACGTGCAACAGCTTTCGGACGGTTGCATTTTTGGCTCCATCTTGGAAGGAAATGAAAAGATGAATTTTAAACTGTGCTAAATTTGACACATTGCGCGTGCTTGCCAGCAAGTGCCCATAGAGGTTAATGAGTATGGTTAAGAATCTACGATCAACGATCACCGCATGCTGAATACGTTTATCGTTAAACTCTTTATACCAGAAGGATCGAGACGTTAGTGTTATACTGTCCAACTTCGTTTTGCCTATCCGAAAACTTTAACACCTCGCCATATTAGACAGAAGTATGTGACGCTCCTATACCTCGCCTACGGCGAAACCACGGGATGTTGTTCCGATGATAATTGTCCAAGGAATGAATGTCTGCTTTCACCCGTTTCAGAGTCCAACACCGCCGCAATACGTTTTCTGGTATCACAATAACAGAATGATAAATTTCGACACCACGCGATGCTACGTGTCCGTACAGACCGATTCCAGTTCGACTCAGAGTCGACTGACGATCCACCAAGCAGTGGAGTCGGACACTGGCAATTACACGTGCAACGCGTCGAATACCAAGCCGGCGTCCATCTTTGTTTTTGTCACGGAAGGTAAGGTCGCAGGGGGGGGGGGGAGAGATTGAAACGATAATCGTTGGCTCTGAGCAAATTCTTTGTCCCAACTGTTATTTTAAAAGCGTACAAATATTCTACCCGACGTGACTGTTAATCTCGGACGTTGAATGTTTCAGGTGACAAAATGGCGGCCATACAACGCCGTAAGACATCGGCCGCGAAGAATAATATCTGTGAATTGCTAGTACTAATTGTCACCATCGCGATAGACGCCGTTTTAACGCGATAAAGCGTTTCTCTTCGATATGTCCAATAATTATTATTATACCGTTACTTCCGTTTGTGATAGATAGGCTACTATTCTGCGATTTTATCCCTCTATTCACTATCCTTCTTTCCCTTTAAGCTGAACACCCATGTCTTGCGATCTCTCGTTTCCTTACGTTCGCCCATCGTTATCCTTTACATTGGCGTATCAATTCACTTCCACGTTATCGTCGCGATCGTTACATTTATTCAATTCTATTAGCAATATTCGCATTATTATCATATCCTCTCGTACTTCTGCCATTGTCTGTTATATTCCCTTCCTTTCTTTTTCTTCTTCTGGTTTCATAGCCGAGGTTGCCGCCGGCTGAATTATGTATTTCAATATACGAGATTTTCATGGTAGATTATGCGTCTTACGTGTGATTCAAATTCTAGCAATACTCGCGGATAATTGCTATTTCTCTCGCTCTCTATCTGTCTCTCTTTCTCTCTCTCTCACTTTCTCTCTCTCTCTCTCTCTCTCTCTCTCTCTCTTTCTCCCCTATCTCAATCCCTACCCTCTCATTCCCCCCTTCTCATTTCCGGTTACATCCAATTCGTTCAGCAGAGTACCTACATATTAAAATGAGTTTAAACAATAAAGATCTCGCCACGGAGATCCTGTTGCTATCGTAGAAGTTACGTGCAACGTGTATCAGATTCGTATAAAATAGACACCCTATTATCTCAGTTAGCAATTTTCCAAGCAATAAATAAAGAACACCGGGCTTGAAGATCTCGTTGCAGACACCGGGTAATGCGAGTCCTTCTCATTCGTTGTCTGTTTTTTTCAACGCGTTGCTTGAGAATTCATATGGTAGAGTAAACCAGAATACGTATCCCTTTCCACTGCGAAGCCTGCTGTTTTAAAAACGACCAACTGGATCGTCCGCGGGAATAGAAACCGGCGGCAAATCGTTTCTCGGTAAGAGTTTAGCAGGAGCAATGTTCAGCTGAGGCATCTGTGCAATATCGATTTCGTTTCTATCAGTTTAAACTTACAAGCTCCCGGCGATTTTAATAGTCATCAGGACCCGCGAGTCGCGGCAGTTTTCCATAAGTTTCGCGACGATTTCGTTCGGCCGGCGGACAGAGGCGTGCTGCTGCGAATCAAACTTTGAAATTGATAGTGTTACCAAGTATCGCTTCGAATTTGCCAGACCTCGCGTACCCTTTGATAACCCTCGGCCCTTCTACCTCGGTTCTCGCACTGTGCCTGTAATTAATCACCACTTGGGACGTTTCAATTCCATTTTATCGGCTATCACGTTTACCCGCCGTACTCCCGTCCACGGAGACCCCGGACTGCGGGATCGATAGGGCACCCATACGTATCGGTCCTAACAATTAGCCAAAAGTGTCGCCACGCTCGCGTAACTTGTCGTTAAAAGTTCAGTCGCGAATCTACGAGGCTTGCGGATTTCTTTAACCATCGAAATTTAAACAGTCTCCGCTCAGACTAAAGCCGAGGGTAAAAAGGAATGTGCGCGGACCGCCTCGGGTTGTTTTACACTTAATACTCGGATTCCTGTAGGGATTGTTGCGTGCTCGTTCAGCATTTCGTCTGCACCAGGATGGAAATTATTTTCAAAGAGGCACGCGTAGAAAAAAAAAAAAAAACAAAAAAGGGAACGACGCAGAAATGGCATTACATATCGCGATCGTGCCTGTCGCTCTAGATATCTGTAGAATGGAATTCGTAACGTTCCAGATGCATACGTCGCGAGGAGGAAACGACGACGCGAGGACGAAGAGCTTAAACGCAGGCGAGAAGTTGTTAAAAAAAAAAAAAGGGATCAAATAACGAACACTGTATGTATTTATTATTCAAGTTCCACAGAACGAAGGGAAAGCGTAAAACTGCCGTATCGGTTCACGTAGCCAAGACCTTCGGGACAAACGTCTCGCGAATTTCGTCGACGCGACAATGAGATTTTACAACTCTTCGGAATAAGTCTGCGCATCAATTAGAAGCTCTGGATTCATCTGCGATGAGTTAGTTCCCCTTGCGTCTCGCCAATCGTTCCCGATCGAACGGGATCAAACAGCAGTTGTACGACGAGCGCGGGAATAAGAAGCGTAATAAAACACAGCCAAGGCACTCGAGGACTTATTTCGATCGATTCGCTCGCTCCCTTGTTTCACGCCCCTGAGCCCGTTAAACCGTAAATCATTCGCGAGAATCGCTCTCGCGGCAACTACCCTCTCACTTTCGTCCGCGGGACACGCAACCGCCCCTGAATTTTTGTCGCGCAATATACGAAGTACTCCCTAACAGTAGACCTAAAGCAAAAATAAAGGAGATGGTAGTCAATCGTAGCTGTTTAATAATTCCGATCTCGATTTACGAAACTAGGGTAACCCTGTTGACGAGAGAAACGATATTGTGCGCGCTGTGAGGGATGATCGACGGACGGGGATGAACCGGATGGATGGACACTCGAAACGATATGATTTCATCTTTCTCGAAGATATGACAATTAAATAAAATGGAGAAGAGAGAGAGAGAGAGAGAGAGAGAGAGAGAGAAACGCGCCAACGACCGGATCCCCTTGAGGGATAACCGAGAAGCTGATAGAGACGTAAGATCAGTAGGATAATAGGCGATAAATCGTTATTACTCGACGGAGAAGAATTCGATCTACGCGGGCGCGCTCGCGCGCTCCTCAAAATCCCGGGCATCGATAGTATCTACCATAGAAAATCTCTGTGTATCCGCGCCGTCGCGCGTGCATCTACGATGTAACATTAAGTTCACGTTAACTGTGTAAGATATACCGTCGTTGGTCTCGCGTCGACAGTCCCGTTCTTTTCAATTAATAGACGGTTCACCTGACTCGTTGCGTACCGCAGGTACATACGTACACGGGAGAGGAAAGGAAAAGAAAAAAATGAGAGGAACTTTCGTACGTTGCTTAACGTTCCAGTGGCGTATTTGGTGTAAACTGTGCCTAGGGCAAGCGTAGAATTTGCGCCTCCACACCCCCCCCCCAACCCCCCCGCCCTCCCCCATGCATATCATTCCAATTCCACCTTTTCTGTTCTACTTGTTTGTTTGAAGTGTTCATCACACGAGACATTTTATTTAGAATTTAGATAATCTTTTCGAAGAAAGTGGAGCTGAAGGGCGGAAGAGACGAGAGTTGGAGGCAAACGAAGCCGAAAAGTGCAGCCAGTTTTTTTTCCAAGCTTCTCGAAGGAGGCACGCGAAGCGCGCGAATAACGAGCGTAAACTATACTAACATTAACCATCCAAATAAATTTGTTCGAGAAACACTATTCCTTTCGGCTCTTTTTGCGCACCCCCGCCCCGGCATTGGCGCCCGGGGCGCGAGCCCCACTTGCCCCACCCTAGATACGCCTCTGTAACGTTCGCCCGCCTTTTTACGAACTTTGTGTCTTGACTTCGAACATTATTCGCATCCGTTGACAACCGAATTTTAATAAAATCCACAATTGAAATATCGCCTCTGTTTCTGTCTGTGATTACACGCGCTCTGTCGCAACTCCCGCGCGCTGTAGAGGAGAAGAAGAGGAGAGAGCAAGCGCAGGGGGTGAATCACGAGCTCGTCGAGCGCTCGGCAGCTTACTTTTACATTCTCCCGTTCGGTTCTGGTAATCCGAATCCGCACGCTCGCGCGTAATATAAGTCTGATTATTATAAAGACCAACTACGTCGTCCTAATTATAATGGCGAGCTGCTCGTTCGTAGATGGTTCGCGATCGAAACGTTCGCTGGCAAAGGGCGGACTATAATTAACATTTCGCCGGTAAACACGTTTGTTATCATCCCTCGGGGGTTCGTCGTCCGAATTCGTCTCTACTTGGCGATGGCACCTGAAGCCCCACCGTCTCGATCTGCGTCAACATTATTGCATCTGGATGAAATGATTCGAACAAGGGTTGCACGATTCCAAGGTAGACATAAGCCGAATGAGGGAAAGCCTACCATCATCCTCGAACAAGTTTCGTGCGATTCAATTTAAGTCACCCCCATCTGAAACTACGCAACTGTTTGATCCATGTTTCTCTGGAGACAACAATGTCGCCGCACAACGAGGGGGTGGTTTCAAGCGCCTTGCCACCCTGCGTGTGTTAAAGATGCAAGTTCCAGCAAGACGCGTACCGGGTACAGATTTCAATTCTAATATAATTGGCCGTCGCAAAGAGCACCAGCCGCGTGCTTCGAATCGTCCGAGGTCCAAAGGAAGAAAGATTCCCGCGACGAGATGGAAACGCAGCGTCGCACACGGTTTCGCCCGTGTGAAGCGAAGTAAAGCCGATCGATAGACTTACAGCTTGTCCGCCCTGGCACGAAAGGGACTGTTTCATTCATAAATCAATACGAAAGGCGTCTGGAGTTTTCCGACGGCTTTACTTCCCTTTGATGACCGCCGCCGAGACGATCCTCCGCCTCTATTCATCGCCGCCCTTGTGATCGCGCGAAACACCAAAAGGTGAGTTCCGTCGATAATTCCCAACCCTCGACCGAGTTTCAATAAAGTCGCGGACGCCTTTATAGCCGACGCATTCCGAGGCTCATTGTTGCAGGGAGTTCCTTAATTTCTTCGAGATCCTGGCTCCCTTTAACAGGATGATCGCCTCACCCCCCTACCCCTCCAGGAACAAAGACACTCGAGGCTTATCAGTTTCGATTACGATTTTATGTCGCCGGCTAAGGATCGGTAAATATAACGAGTAGAGACTCTATGTTTAAATTATACATTACCTAAGCCACCTACACCACCCTCGGACACCCTTCGTCGAAAGCTCGAAGGGAACACGGGCATCCCCCAGTTAAGAACACTTGTATTATCTCCCAGAACGAAAAAAAAATGAGCCCCCCCCACCCCTTCCTCCGTTATTTCTTATTTACGCTAAGCAGATTTTCCTGTTGTTAGCGAGGAAATGGAGTATTCAACTTCAGCGTCCGAGGTAATTTCATTAGCATCGCGAAGAGACGAAGGGATCGCTCAAAGGGGATTTTAATAGTACGAAGCGTCGACTTTCGTTCAAAGTCAAGCTACTCTCCTATTCGTTATTAGCTCGCGTATTTTTCTTCTTTTTTTTAAAACAATGGAGCAGGTTTTTTGTATATAAAATTCTACGAAACGAAGGGTCGGCAGTTTGGAAATGACGGCGATAGTTCAGGGACTCGCTCGTCGCGATATTGTTCGAGTTTACAGAGAAAATGGAATGTTGTGCCACAACGAACGATAAACGAGTTATTTCAGATAACAACGTTGAACCTCTCGTACCTGTGCGAGCTAAATTCGTTTCTTGGAACAAAGTGAAATGATTCTCCTTGTTACTTGTAGCTGTACCTCGAGGATCCTTGCGAATTACGAGTCACTTATCTTTAAGGAGATAAAGGGAGGATGCAACATTTAAGTAACGATATCAGCTCGTGCGAATGTTAAGGTTCGAAGACCAAACTGTTGCTTATTTAGACGAGAGAAGAGAGATCCAGTATTTATGATATTCTAAAAGGGACACGGAACTACCGCGTAGGATTTAAGTGCAACATGAATCTTCTATAAGTTTTACACTTTAAGCATTTTCGTTGACGAGCAATGAGATTGTTTATTCGAGGGATACGTATGTAAGGGATTCTGAGATGGAATCACGGGGCATATGGACCATGGAAGTGTGGCTGTAGCAAAATAAAGAGTCACTAATTAATAGTCTTCGTTGTGCTTATCAATCGGGACGATTAAAAAATAAATGTGTCGAGAGAAGACTTAGAGCGAGGCATCGAAAAATATATCACGCTAAAGGGCAAACGAGAACTGCCTGCACGTGTATGCGTATGCGTTTTTCAAGAAGGGCCAGAAGATTTAGAAAATTGATGGGGGACGATCAACGTCTGCACAGGTACATATCCCTTTTATTTTCATATGTTGTACAGTATAGAATGTAAATCTGTCTTGATCTTTTGGAATTCTATTGAAAATTTAAAAAAAAAAAAACTTGATCGGACAAGAGAGGGAGATCGATCAGATTAAACTTTTTCTTCCACTTATTCGATAATCACCATTAGTGTTTTCCTATTTTTACCCTGCCTACAATGGAACTTCTTTGTGAAAGTTTAACATTATGAGAACTAACAAGGATCTAAAAATGGGTAAACAAAAAGACCAGAATAAAACTCGATCTCTTCGTGGAGAGAAATGAAGCACGGTTATTCGGAGCAAACATCATTCGATGTGTATGTAATAACAAAATACGATAGTGGAACAATGCCATCCCCTTCCATTCATAGTACGATTAACTCGGTCACTCTTTGCTACACAGAGCCGTGACGTGTCCGCAAAGTTTCCATGAAAAGAGGGACACGGGGAGATAACGTAGAAAAGTAAAATAATTTATGAAACACATGAGTTTTACGTACATATGACAACGTGATATGAAAGTTATGCAAATCAATGCATGATAAACGGATTTGAGAGCAACTAACAATGTAATCCGTTCATCTGCAACAATTTTTCTAGAGCATAATATCTATTGATATTAAAGTAAGATAATGTATAGTACATTACGGTGGAATTTTAAATTCACTCTCGAGAACTTAAAATAACGAATTCAAAAATTTTATGATGTTCGCAATAAATGTGTGCAATCATGTATCTATAGAGAAGAGAATAATTGAAACCAATAAAACCACGAACCTTTGTCTACACGAAGATTTACTTTACTCGCTTCCAGTGCTGCGGTTTCCTTTTAATTTCTATCTTCGGCAGAGTTTCAATGAATCATCTGGTAAAAGTGTACCACTAGGTTGTGTGCGATTTGCTTTAAGATCCCTTTACTCGTCATTATGTTCGTATAGCTATAATTTATTGAACAAAGAAAATATTGTAAATTGATTTAACGGTATACAATATGCTAATTTATCTATAAAAATCTTACAAGCTCGTATATACTAATTCCCGTTCGTTTTTTTTAATTAACCTGAGAAATTTTGAAGAAAAAAAAAAGGAAATCATTTGTGAACAATATTCTTTTTCTATTATCATACATTACACCCTCCGAATCAATCTTACACCACCTGCAATGTTTCCTTTTAACCTTTATAAGCAACAAAGTTGTTCGAATGTTCCCTTTTAGGTGACTTACTCGTACGTACACGTACAAGTATACGCGGAGTCGCTATATACAGGTAGTTTCGTAAAATGTGATAAATTTTGGAAATAAAAGATTCCTCAAACAAGAATATAATTCTTCTCGTATTTTACCACGATGATCAATACATCTGATCATTAATGATTAAACTTAAAACTACAACACATCAACGTTATTCCAGTACGTCGCATTTCAATGCCTTCTTTGACCGACACATACCAGACACATGAGCATTCCAACATTCATTAGATATCCCTTCCTTTACCTTTACCGTTACTTTTATTACTAACAATTAATTTTATAAAAATTTCACGTTTCTGAAATTGGTTTCCTATTTTTTTGCTTTCAAAAATATATGCTTACTTTTAAGTTATCTTACTTCTAAGTAGAGAATCTCTTATTTCCTAAATGTAGCACAGATTAAAAAACTTCTTGTACGTAGACACGATATACATATATATATATATAATATAAAGAATCTTATAGCTTATAACAGATTATTAATTTAAATCTACAAAAGAACTCGATAAAATGCATCTTTACTACGCCGTATTCAATCAAATGTTCCGTTAAAAAAACGTATAAAAAAGACAGCTGCTTTTCAAGCATAAACAATTATAACATTTAAATAGATTTTTACAATTTGAATATAATAGGCATCATTCAATGAATTTTACGTGGAGTCCTTTTGCAGTTAATAATACGATTTCCATTCTCGTAGTAATGTAAATCTAGATAACAAAAAATATATATTTTACAGTACCGTTACATCACTATACTTTTAAATAAATTGTTATCTTCATACAGATTACATGGTAATCTTTCCCAAGAGAATTCTCAAATTGGATCACTGTTCGCGTAACACTGACAAACATTTCTTGAGCAATTCCGCGTGCGCCTGCAAATAAAATTCAGAAATGTTTTTGTGAACCATCTGTATACGTAAAATACACTAAAAAAACAATCGGTGCATTCTTACTTTTGCGTGTTTTATTTCCAACTCTGTTAATTCAATTAAGTTCTTTCTAAAAGCAGTTACTCTCCTCGTCTTGAAGTCCGTTAATTCTGCAATTAAAACCGGAATACAATTCAATTATCCGTGATAATTTATACATATTTGTGGGAAGGAAGGTGAAGAGCAGTGCGTACCTTCTTTTCCTTTCTCCGACATTTGCTCAAATTTCTCGCACGCCTCTGTCTGAGCTTGTTCCGCCTGGATTAACAAAAAAAAATATTTACATATCATTTAAACGTATAATAGCGTGAATGTTTAACAATTTAACATTCTGCACAATATCGAAGGCCCCTCTTTCAGTAAGCATATCGTACAGAAATATTAAATAAGTAGAACATGCAACGTTGTTTGAAACACAATATTTCTGCTACTTTTCGGAAACATGTTATTTAGATATGCATCTCCAAAGTTACATTCGTGTACTTTACGCAGGAACTTTGCTGCTTTATTCTGTCGTTGTCACAAAGAATTTTCCTCGTTTGTCTTTGCATGTAAATAATTATTTTATTGCTATTTAATCTAATAGCACTAATGGGAAGAAATAAAAGTACATGCAAGTTCCACTCATGCATAATATTTAATAAAACAATGATTCAATGCATAACCATTAGCTCTTAATGTTATCTATTTCCCGTCTACTCAACATACGGTAACTGACATGTGTTATGTAAATACCCAAAGTCTTTTCCAACATTGCTGTATCGTTTATAAAAATAAATTCTCAATCATTATGCCATTCATAATTTGTATCTTAACACTGCTGTTCGAACGTTTATTTAAAATTAAAACTGCCATTATCAAAAGTATTATTCACTACAGCAAGGCGGCAAATATACAAATAGAGAAAAACACACCTCAGCAACCTCCACTGCCTTGATGAGCAAGAAAAATTAAATTTCTGGTTAGGTTCTACAAATATTTCAATTGAAAACTGCATAGTGTATGTAAGGTACCGATACATAACGAAAAGTTCGGAAGAAATTTAATACGCCATGTGTTTTACAAATATACAGTTACCAATTTATGAAATATAATACTCTTATACTAGGTGAGCAGGTGATTCTATGTAGGGCAATATACTTACAGCATGAACATCTTTGTTTTTGGCACGAGCTTTCTCGAGAGCACGATTCGCGGACTCGTACGCGTGTAAAGCCTTCAATCTTCTGAAAAGGAGTCTTTTAGCTGCGGCTGTATCCCTCATGTAGTAACGAAGAGTGTCTGACAATTTTAAATCTTCATCAGATGCTACTCGTCCCTCAACTTTCTATTACATTATAACATTACAGATATGAATAATACGAATAAACGAAGCGAAGTGAATTCAATTCAAAGATCTTACCCTTAGCTTTTCAAACGTCTCTGCAATCTTTGCTAAAAATCTCTCTAATTTACCATTATCAGTTGTGGCTAGTTGTAAAAGATTCGTAGAAATCTTTATGTACGAATCGGCTACATCTTTATGTTTAGTGGTCTGGCGATCGGAGCGAGCCGTGGCTTCTTTTAAATTATGATGATACGTTTGCAAAAATGACATTTCCTGATCAAAAAAGTCGTTCACGTCTTTCACAGTCGCTGATAAATAGTATTCGTCTGTGGTGGTAGAAAAAGATTTTACCAAACCGCCAAACATTTCCATTTTATTTTTCCCTAAAATCAGATAAAGAATATAACTTTTGAAAAGCACATAGATACTTTTATCTAAATAACAAAGTCTGTACCTCTTACACAAAGATCTTGATCATACTCTAAAAATACTCTTAAATTATGATCATTTCGAAAGACTGGATGATTTGCTAATCTAGTTAAAAACATTTCATGCATAGCAACAGTTTTCTTAAATGTAGCCAAATATTCTCTGTAATGAAAATACAGTAGCATTATACAAATCTGTAGTTTCGAACCGAACGATAATGCTCGATTATAGTATCTAACTTACGCTTCCAATTCCTGTTTCATTTTGTTGAATTCCTCGCGGGTCATATTACCCTCACCCTCCCCGAGTTTCTGTAACTTCTCGCGGGACGCATCAAAGTCTGGTCGTGGCGGGCAAGGTGGAATCTAAAAGAACACGATATTTCCGCACGTCATTCAAAGTTACACACAGGATACGCGAAATCAATGCGAAGGAGCAACCAAACGTACGATATAGCCGGCATATTCTTCGTTCTCTTCGAATCGATCGTGCAACCATACAAATTCTTCGTGCTGCCTTACAACTAAATTATCCGACTTTTGAAATTCAGGCAATGTAGTTTTTGTATGTACAGTGAACTTTACTTTATCCTTTTCGCTAAGGGCATCTGAGATATCTACTTGCAACGACTTGTCGGCGAGGTCCACATTGTCAGCATGAATTGTCTGGAACAGAAATTTTCGGGATGAAGAAGATCGCGAAGTGTGAGCAAAGCTGAGAAACGTGAAAACTGTATTTTCATTAATTACTATTCATAAGCAGTGATAGTAAGGATAACGAAAAGAAAACTAATGCAAGTACCTTTTTAGGCGGAGTGTTACTTAAAATATCGGCAGTATCGCATATGCCGTCCTGAAACATTTTCCTCAATTAAAAGCGTGAAAAGAGTATTTACAAATAGCGTAGAGCTTGAGCTGCGAGCAATTAAATTCGTTGCGAAGGCCGATCGGCGAACAAGTGATAACAGGTTCCACCTACCATCATGGCGTCCAAGCGTCTATTTGACACGTTCTGCGTTTCACGATACACGTCTGTCAGAGTTAATCTGATAATGATCGTAGCTGGTGCACTGGCGAAAAGAACCTTCTACTTGCAATATAAATTATTCTTCTCGTGCCTATGTTTCTTTAAGGGACAATAACCAGTGGAAAACTTTCCGCTGATGAAACGTTCCCAACCGAATCATAACGTGTCAGAATGCGGCATGCTCGAAAGACGTATGTTGATAAATCAGCTGTAAGAGACAATTCCACGGACTCATAGATGCTGCAACACTGTGGAACAATTAATGTATTCTTATCACCCGGAATCCGTGGGAAATAAATAAGATACAATTTTGATAGCTTTGAGAATGCCGTTTTGACATAGTAGGTATCTCTCAAACGCATAAATAAATACTCGGATTCATTATTTTGTTATCCCCGCGGGGAGACGTGAACAATAATAACGTTTAATGATTATGCGAATGATGTCAATCTTTCTAATGAATAGCAAAATCAGTGCGTTTTCATGAAATATTATCCATGAAATGCAAACCCAAAGATTTAAATATTTTAAAAGAAATATTTTAAATCTTTCAAACACGACGAAGACCGTGCGAATGTTTTCTTTAAATATTGCAAAATAACTGATATCGAGAATAACGATGCATATAGCTGTTTTCATAAAAAGCGATAAAATGTATTAAACGTTTTTGTCATTTTCCATTTATTTGACAATATTAAACGACCATATACATGTACTCCGGAATCTTTAATGAATAACTATCCGCGTAAAGTCACATTAGTGTTCGATCCCTGACATAGTTTTCTTCTACTCTATGTAACCTACATGATCGACCACCTCACTCGCGATTACAAGTACATATTTATATTAATTTCAGGCAATACTTTATTATAGAATTGTCTACCTTTTTGTTACTATTTCTTCGTGAGTCTAATATATGTGTTAAGTATTTCATATCTGGAGTTCTTATCGCGTGTACAAATATACAACAATAAATATAAAACGATACTGATTACCTAAAAGCAATCGCTGTTGAATTACCATTTTGATATACGACACATTTATTTCGACGGTTTTTAATTAATCTATATGTATATTTGCCCTATTTACATATTTGTGGACAGTTGTCTCTGATTCACTTAGGTTATAACCATTCAAGAACAAGTTGTAACACATTTGCCAAGTTTCTTATTGTATTGAATTTAATGCTACTTAAGTTTACGCCACTTAATGCAATTTATACAAAAACTTGTCGCATATGTGTATCGTATGATTAATTACCTTTCTTTTTTAAAGCTTTAACAATGGCGAGCCAATATGATAAATTGTCATGGAAAGGTAAGTTTAAAGAAAAATATTGAAAAATCACAGAATTTCTCACTTCAAATTCTGTGCCTCTGTATTCTTCTGAAATTTTCATATACAGAAGTACGAGACATGTTGAGAATATGGAGGGACGATGGTGAACGAAGAAGTAAAGACGTAGTAGATCTATGGGAATTAAAATTAATGCCGAAAATTGATCAACTTGGCAATGAAAGTACGATGAATTATTCTCATCAACGTAATGCTGCTAATTGTCTGCGTAATCATTACTTTATGTAACTTTTCGCGTAGAATATCTGGTTTTGGAACAAGTTTGCGTAGCGGCATTGGATTGTTATCGTCTTTCATTAGCGGAATATTGCATTAAGATCTTGAAGAGAGAATTTCCCAGCAGCCTCAGAGTCCACAAATATCATGCCATGCATCTGGAAGCTTTGGAAATGTAATATTTGTTTATGGGAAACATTATTTAGCAAATTATGACCTACTATATTTTATACAGAACTTTGTTTCATAATGCAAATAAAATATATTTACAGGTATGACGAAGCACTAGAAGTGTTGGATTCCATTATAAGAAGAGATGAAACTAACGCAGCGCCAAGAAAACGACGTATAGCTATTTTAAAAGCAAGGGGCCGTGTACCGGAAGCTATTAAAGAGCTTGCAGAATATTTGAGAAAGTCAGCGCTTGAACTCTAATCACCAATTTAGAATTGTAATATATCGCGTTAACTATGGACATTGTGTTTCTTACAGATTTATGAGCGATCAAGAAGCATGGCACGAGCTGTGCGATCTGTATTTGCAAGAGCAAGAATATTCTAAAGCTGCATTCTGTATGGAAGAACTCATATTGCACAATCCACATAGTCATCTAATTTATCAAAGATATGCAGAAATAAAATATTCGCAGGTAGCATATATTTTGGTGAATTTCCCTAACTTCTGTTGAACGTTTAAACATTTGCTTATTTTTAGGGTGGATTTGACAATATGGAATTAGCGAAGGCATATTTTTGTCAAGCTGCAAAGTTGAATCCAAATAATATCAGAGCTCTGTACGGTTTATTATTGGTAAGAATTATATGGTTTATGAAATAGTGTGTAACTCTATTAACAAAATATTGATACATTCTTTCCGAATGCATAATGCATTTCCAGGCAACGAACAATATCGCTACATCTCCTAAATGCCCTTCTTCTAAGAAAAAGGACGCAATAAAATTGGGCGAATGGGCGGCTAATCAAATTGAAAAGCAATATAAATCAAAAGTGTCAGATGAACATGTTAAAACAGTGGAAGGGCTATTAGGGCAACTGCAACTTGAAGTTTAGATATGCAAATTTATATGTATGTATATGTTTAAATATTGTAACATATGTAAATGTACTATTCATTCCTCACCAATTTACACAGAAATGCAAATGTTTAAATCCGAAGTGTATACGTAATAATCTTTTAGCGGATAAAGTAAATTATTCTGCTAAGCAGAATAAACCGAAGCATAATTCATTAGTCGTGTGACTTTTAAAGCTCAATCAGGAAACATTAGAATGAGATTGTTGAAAAATAAATATGTAAAAGTTTATAACTTTGTAGCGAACAATTAACGATTGCTTGAGAATATCGGTAATCCAATTAGTTTTTGTTTAAAAATCTTTGCATTATCAAATCCGTTACACATTCCTGCGCACTTTTGTGTAATTCTCTGAATTATATGTAGGATAATAAAACGTAACAATTTATCGAAAATTATACTCTTAAATATGAAAATCGGAAGAAACAATAAACATTTATTATACGTAAAATAATTACAGAGTCATCTGTTTGCATTTTCTTTATTATACTGTTCCCACAGCTCTCTGTTCTTTGCTTTCTCTACAGCTTTTTTCATTCGCTTTTCTTTCCGGCTCTCATTTCGAAGTGCGAAATATTGTTCTCGAAAATCAGTTAAATTTGTAGAAATCGTCTCATCCGATTCCTGAAAGAAGGAAATAGAAGAATTCAGTAAATCTGGTTTTATGCATGATTAAGATTTATACAACAGCGGTCATGAATACCTCCGGATTCTTTATTTTTTTATAAGTCAACAATCTTCGACTAGTGTAATTACTAAGTACTTGCTCCGAATTCGCTATTAATTCTAAACACGGATGAGTCGGTAACTGATTTTCTGAATACTGATCTCTAAAATACAATGATTAGAAATATATTATTTAATGGCATTTTGGAGAATCGATAAGTGTTATTAATATCCCTCACCTAAATAAAGGAAACCAACACACTAATTTGCCGTTTATTTTAAGATGTTTGGCAGCAAAACTTAATAGATCTTTGTAAATCTCAGGTAAATCGTAACCAATTTTAGAAGGAATATGAGACGATGCTTGATGCTCTTCTATCACTGGGTTTCGCTTCGTTGTGCCTATCCTTTCTGTCGCCTCTCTTATACCATAGGGAGCTATAGAAAGCAATTAAATAAGTAACGACACGAGTTGCAATGAACTCTACAAGAAATGCAACAGTGGCAAAAAGCCAGTAAGACTTACGGTCAGTGATTATAGCATCTATACGCATGTCTGAACGCCATAAAGGATAAGAAAAGTCCGATACAACAACATCGATATAATACGAACGTTTTCCATATTGACTCATATTCGCAGCTACACCTTCATCCTTTTCCCTGATCTGACAATTGCTGTGATAAAAGTTGCGTAACAACATTTAAAAAGTATAAACTCTTTACCTTCTGTGTAATTCGACTAGGTCGTGTACGTCCATGAAGCATTAAGAAATCTATGTCCGTGCCCAGTGTGTACCCTCCGAAATAAGAAGCAGCAACTAATAAAGAGCCGCTACCGACAAAAGGATCAAGAACGATATCTCCTTTTTGAACTTGAGCCTGATTTGCCATTATTAACGACAGCTGAGGATCCATAGACGTATTACCTATAAATTTCCTAGTTTTCAACGATAACTTTTGAATTAGATCTCTTTGCCCGTTCGTAAGCTGAAAATACATGGATATATTAGATCAGGGTTGACTAACTGGTGCCACGCTGAACGGTCCCCCTCCATACTGACCAGATTCTGAGAATCGCAGTTGATTCCTCCTTCTTTCCTTCTCTTTTTGACTGCGATTGTCAGAGTCTGGGAGGTATGGAGGGGGCCGTTCAGCGTGGAAGCAAGGCGGAGGTACCCCCGGTGGCTCGCGAGCCACCAGTTAGTCAACCCTATATTAGATGTACCATGTATATGACAAAATAATAAAACAATGCAGTAAAAATGCTACTTACCCATCGGCCAAAGAATAGTTCATAAGGTTCTTCAGGAATGTTATTGGGATTCAATCCATAAAATTCTACGTAACATAAAGTTGTGTCTGGATTACTTAATTTCACTGGTCCTTCCAACGGTAAATAACTGAAAGCCTTTTATATAACGTAATAGTACTAATAACCGATCCATAGGATATGATAAGTAAGAGCTTCAATATGTTCGTGTACTCACTTCAATTTTGTTTACCTTTTCACGTTGAGAAAAGTGTTTACAAAATGTTTCGACTATCACTTTAAATGATTTCTGCGGTCCTGCATACTTCTTAATTTCTGCAATTGGATAGTTTCTCAGCTTGTCGTCTAAGTCTTCGTGTTCCGTGCTATTGGCCCACAGCTCCATGCAAAACTTCATACAGACAGCTCTGCTCGCAATTTTACGTGCAATGGTCTCCGAAGGTAAATTAACGATCCAATAAGGCTGTAATGAAAATTGGGTATAACACCAGCCACGACGCATTCGTCTTTAACTGAGATTACAATTATTTTACGTTCTTACATGTTCTTTCCAATCGGGATGAGCACAGGTATTTATATTAAACATATTAAGAATGGATTCCATTTCCTACAATGTAAAACAAACAATACAGGAACAAACGTTTCGAAAGATAAAAGTGGAATGAACAATATCACTCACGAATGCTCGAAAATCTACGTGCTCGTGGGCGAACCAGAAAAGATACTTTTTCCATTGCTGATTCATTGTCATTGCCTGGTGCTTATTCGTATAAACTCAACCATTAATCGTATTATACGATAACAATAGCGCCAAAATTATAATTCGATGCTCAAGTACTTAATTTAAAACGATATCGCGTTAACTGATGTAGTACCGAAATCGACATGTTTAAGTTTTAAAACCTTAGTATGTAAGTATTTACTATCATTGAATCTAAAGAATTGATTTATGTGGAACTTATGTTTTCGAGGTACAATGTAAATTATCGTATAGATTCGCTAAATTATAATGTAAATCATCTTATGCATCTATGCAAATGCTGAGGTTAAAAAACATCAAACATCGTAAGATCCAATAAGATCTATATCAGGGCTCTCCAAGCAGTGAACGGCGGAAAATACAGGAATGATCAAACTATTTCGGTGGCGCCGTTTCGTTTCCCATCATGGCGTCATCACCGCCAACCAAGTTAACTAAGGGAAATAAGGCCGTAACCAACCAGCGTCGACAACAGCTTCCCCGCTTGGCTAGCTTGGTTTGGCTCGACGGTGGCGCCGTTGGTTTCCCACATTGGCGTTGATTGGTTGACGCGTGGCGTCATCGCGCGCATGCGTGGCGTTCCCCCACCGCTACCAGCGTACGGGATTTCCGCCCTTCCCTGCTGCCACGGGAGCTTGGGATTCTCCCACTCTCCTCCGCGTTGTTAGGGATACCGCGCGACGCTAACCGCGAAGACGCTAGCCCGGCTAGCCCGTCATGGTAGAATGACGAGTGACGATGACGACAGAGACAGACCAAAGTGGACTGCGTGGAACGGTGGAATTGAAGTCTGGAGGGTCTGGAGCCCATGCGTCGCGCATGCGCACGGCTCACGCGGGTACGTTCAACTTGAATGTCATGATTACGACTGACACAAAACTGCAAGTCATTCGATGAAATATATACTGGCGTAATACTGTTTGAATTCTTGATTTTATTTCGAATATGGAATCTCGATGTATTAATGAACTCGGTAGGGAAATACATGTTGATAGATCATTTGATAACGCTTCATTTAAAGCTCTGTATAAAGATCGAATTATCTTAATCAACATAGCACCGGTTAGACGTTCGTTCAACAGCGTAAGTATCCACATAATTTTTTGTAAACGGGTAAGTTATATTTGCATAATATACAGAATCTTTACGCCTTCTATCTATTAAATTAAACACATTCGTCAGTGAACCAAAATCTCGCGCGGCACCTCGCGCGACTTTCTATCAGCCTGCGGTATATGCAGACGGTGGAATACGTCCAAAGTGTCTTTTACGAATTGATCCATCATTGACTCTGTATGCCTTGGCGTCGGGGCCAGTCTCAATTTTTCCTCCCCCTTCGGAACGGTCGGATAGTTTATCGCTTGAACGTAGTGGCCCTTTTCCTTTATCAAGCAGTCAGCCAGCTGACTGCAGAGCAATGGATCTCCGATCTGAAAAGTCATCAGAATGAAATACGATGAAATATCGAAAAAAAAGTACGTAAGATGTAATTTTAAATGGTGTACTTTTATTGGGATAATGTGCGAAGGCGAAGGCTCTAGCGGAAGACCCGCGGCAGTCAGAATAGACTTCATATAAGTTACGTTTTTCTGATGGTTGGCCCTTAAGGACCTCCCTTCGTCCGAAGCTAATATTTCCACGGCTGTCAAAGCCCCGTATAACACCGTCGGTGGTAGCGAGGTTGTAAAAATGAAGCCCGCGGCGTAGCTTCGTATCATGTCTATTAATTTCGCGGTACCGACGATGTAGCCACCGACATTTCCAAAGGCCTTGCCTAGGGTGCCAGAAATGATATCCATTTTATCGAGCACCCAGTCCCTCTCTCCGATACCAGCACCCGATTGTCCATACAAGCCAACAGCGTGGACTTCGTCGACGAAGGTTAACGCGCCGTATTTATGGGCGACGTCGCATAATTCTTTCAAAGGGCATATATCACCCGTCATGGAATGTACAGTTTCAAATGCTACAATCTTTGGTACACTCTTATCTACTTTCGAGAGCAGCTCCTCCAGATGTCCCACGTCATTGTGCCTGAAGATATGCTTAGGCACTCCGCTGTTCCTTATCCCCTGTATCATAGAAGCATGATTGCCAGCGTCGGAGAATATATGGCAACCCGGCAAGAGTTTTGCCAAAGTGTACAGAGTGGAATCGTTGGCGATAAAGCAAGAGGTGAACAATAAGCCAGCCTCTTTTTGATGCAAAGACGCGAGTCTTCTCTCTAACATTTCGTGGCCCATCGAATTGCCAGATATGTTTCTGGTCCCCCCAGCCCCCGCACCAAATTTATCCAGCGCTTCTCGAACGGAACGTGTCACTGCTGGATGACGCGACATCCCTAAATAATCATTGGAGCACCAAACGGTGATGGGCTTCGGCCCCCAAGAATATTCCATAGCAGTCGGGAAGTTCTCGGCCAGCCGATTCACTTTCTTGAAGACCCTGTAGGAGTGGTCTTTCTTCTTCTTCATGATCTGCTCGCGAAAGAAATTATCATACTCGAAGCTCTGCTCTTGCTTCAACTCGGCTGGAGCGACGGCCATAACGTCTTCTTCCACCGCCGGGCTGGCCATTTTCACAGCGGCGTGCTCTTTAGCCAGAAACGGACACTGACTCTCTATGCCTTCTTGAATCTGCTGAGTCTCGGCGGACTCCGCCTGAGTACTGAAGAACTGAGACATGAAGGGGCACAGCTGGCGATAATTCATCACCACGGAAGCTCCATAATTGCGAATGTAATTCGCAGAGAGGCGACTTAGGAACGGGCAGGGCATGCTTCTCGGATTGCCTGGAACACAGAGAATTCATGTGGTACCATAGACAGATAGCGACTTTACTTGGAGTCAGTTTCCCATTTACCCAGAATATCGAAAGATTAAGCAAAAGAAGATTATGCAAAAGCAGAGAGTGAAAAGATCTGCTTTGGTTTGAATGTACTAGAATTGCGAAATCGAGGTCAACCGCGGAGAAACTTAGGCGCTCGGTGAGTGAAAGAGAAAGTAAATCAGCGATTCATGATGACACAACATTTAAGGGCCGGAAATATCTTACCTTTCACCGCGGTGGATAACTGATAAGCGTGGGCGTAGTGGATGCACCGATGGGCGAACTGAAATATGGAAAATAGATTTGTTTGAGTGGCAAGGTGACGTGGGCAGCGAGTTTCGCGGTGGCTGCCAGCCAAATGTGCTGAATTCAATCGGAGAGCGGAGAGCGACGAATCCACGCAGACTCGACCTATCGCATTGGCACCTGAGCCACGACTGAGCACGTTCGCCGAATTCACTTATTAACAGACGTAAAAACGTCGCGCCGTTTCGAGGGGCCGAACAGGATGTCCCCATGCGGCGCTATGTTCCCGTTCACCGCTCGTTCACGGCCTATTAACTTTTCTCTGCCATTTAACCTTCGTAAGACTGTCAGGTGCGAATTCAAGTTTGCCGCGCGGGGTATACGATGCATAATATACACGTGATTACTCGTATCCTTCGAGAATTAATACCACGATCGAACATTTTGGGCTTTGAATATTTAAAAATTGGACAGATGTCCATCATTAATCCAGGGAAATTCGATTCTGTACAGCTGCGGACGGGTCGCTGGAAATAGAATTTGTTTACATAACTAGCTGCCTCGTAATTTACTTTCAATTAATCAGAAGCTCGCTAGTCACCCGCGCCTTTGCCAATTAAGCAAGGTCTTAATAGAACTGTTTGGCTGAATGACGTTAAAACGCACGGAACACGTGTATCAATATACATAATTGCCACTTATATAATGCTTTCCCACATACTACACATATAGATTATATGCATACTAAAATTATTTATTTAACAGGGGTCACTTTCGACACGAAACATATCATCCTAGAATTTTCTATGAAGGTATACAACGTCGGAACGCTCGCCAAGGCTGTATAGCTTAATGTATAGCGAGTCTTCAATATTTTCCTGCGTTCAATTATAATTACGCAAAGATAATTCACTTCGCGCAGGCTGCGCCTCGATGAATAATCGATTCGCGCTACACTTGCTAATTCATTTCCTGCCTCGCGATCGTTAGCGACATACATCGATGCCGCGCGACCACTTAATCTTAATTAAACACGGGACACTCGAGGGAGCATTTAAAAGGCCATAAAAATAAAACACGGGCGCCGTGCACGCGAAGCTGCTCTAGCAATTCTATTTAATACGAGGCTTCCAGTAATTTAATCGAGTAGCGAGTAATTTAATAATTTACCATTGTTTTATTAAACTACTCAACGAAATTTTAGTGTCCACACACGGCAAATTGCTAAATTACTTGCTACCTCGACTAAATTAAGGAGAGCGATGAGACACCGTCAGCTGTGCAATTCCAACTTTCGATTTTAAATACTCCCGTGCTCGAGGTCGTTTCAGCTGGTTTCGAACTTCATTGCAATATCACAGCTTCCACTCACCATAGTACTAGAGAAAATCGTTTTTACGACGGAGTTATTTAAATAGCAAGGATAATAGAGAGGTCCGTCCTTCCAGTCGCTCGTTGCGAACGACAGCGCAGCGTTACCAAGACTAATCGGATCCTGGCCGCTCTGTAATATTTAATGAAGATCGGCGCTGGCTACGCTACACTTTTCCTGTTCTTTTCTACAAAGTTATGACTAGGCAAACGGAGCAGCCCGGCGGCCAATCAGTGTCGTCGGAAGAATCATTGTTCATTGAAATTCGCATTGAATACGGCGACAGACGTAGCGCGTGCAGCGTACGTCACGGTTTCTCCCCCGACAAGGAAACACATCCTGCTCGTAATAAAACTTTTACAATGCCTCGATTCTTACGGTTGATTTACTCGCCGATGGTCTAGGCGGAAATGTCAACGGTTAATAAGCTAGTTTAACTATCAGTTCTCAGTATTTCGATCTACATATGCTTATCTAAATGGGCATAAACACTAATAACATTTCAAGAAAATCTACTTCAAGCTATTCTCTGTTACATGTACTTATGTTTATACTGTGTTTAGATACGTAATAAGTAAACATTGCGAAGTCACAGAATATCGCAGTAATCTGGAAAGTCCTCTACGCCACTGTACTTTGATTTCCCCCCCCCCCCCCCCCCCCAAGGAATATTAAGGTGAATTCAGACGGCTCGTGGATCAGCGATCCACGCGCCGTCTGATCGGTCATGGCTCGGCTCGCCCAGGCTCGCCAAGTCGACTTGACGAGCTAGATGAGCCGAGTCAGTTCGCGGAGCCACGAGCCGCCTGATTCCACCTTCATACGCACGGAAAAACAATTGAAACATAAGTAACGAAATCCACGAACAGAGTGGAAACTTTACGAAACATTGAAAGCGTGTTTCCTTCGCAACAACGATTATATCTATTTTCTACGAATCCATGATTCTTCACATTTTCAACAGTTCGTTGATAAGATGGCGAAGAGCGGGAAACGCTGTTCCTGCTCCTGATTGGCTGGTGAAAAAGGCCTCGAGACCGGCCAGAAAGGAAGATAACATCGCGGAAGCAATTTCTTTTCAATAATACCGTTAAAAATCCTCTTGCTGCTTCTCCCACCGAATCGGAACAGCAACGAAATATGTTCCTTCTTGTTACTTCTCTGACTGGAATCTCGTCTTCTGTGTCTATATACAGGGTGTCCCCGAAACCTTCAGGTTTAAACTCCTTCAGAAACTCCTCAGAAATATCTACAGGATCTCCCTATAATCTCTTTATAACAAATTACTGCGCGATTCTGAATATCCCAAAAACTGTCAACACCTTCAGTAATATCAATGACATGCCTTTATACAAAGTTGGCCTCCTTGCTCTGGTAGCTCTCTTCGAATCCTGGCTGCGTGGCATGCAACTTTAACTGAGCTCGTAACTTGGAAAGGAAGCTTTGCGAGGCCCAAAGTTGCCTGAATCTCATTCCGTGGTATTACCGGCGGGGCCACACCACTAAAGTTTTATCAGCAATATAGAAACACCGTATATATATATACGTGGCGTCCACAGGAATACGACGCACACGTACGAAAGTAGGAGCAGCCAATCAGGAGGCGACAGCACTGCGCGGTACCGTGCACCGCTGGCAGCTAACTTCTTGTAAAGGCCACGTCTCCGGCAGACAGTGTCTTTTGGGCAAAGAGTGTAGCTCGAATTTGATTTTGAAGGAGCACCGTGATCCACGATGCTGCCCAAGTATCTTAGCTTTCTTTTCCTATTCCTCGCCACCGTCCTAGCGGAGGAAAAGGACGTGCTGGACCTCACCGACGACACTTTCAGCCATGAATTAGAGCGGCTCGAGAACACGCTTGTTATGTTTTACGCACCATGGTAAGAACTGCTTTTACGGTACCTACATATCTCTCTTCGCGTTAAATTAGCTCTCTTCTTCGTTGCGGAATCCTTCACGCGAATCTAACTACCGCGAAGAGCGAGGTAACAGAGGGCCTTTCCGAGCTGCAATGTGGTCGACGTCAGGGTGCCGGCTCGTGGCACGTTAGCGAGCAAGAAAGTGTCTCCCCCCAAATATTCTTTGTACTCTCCATCATATGTAAACGATATTCCAGCTTTGATCGATATTCGTTCATGATTCTTATGGATACTCATTGGAGGGGTAATGCAACCTCACGCTCAGGTTACTAGGTATCACGATCCTTTATCGCCATTTCAGGTGTGGCCACTGCAAGCGATTGAAGCCAGAATATGCGAAGGCTGCCGAGCTGCTCCTAGGGAATGATCCTCCGATCACTCTCGCTAAGGTGGATTGTACGGAGAGCGGAAAGGAAACCTGTAACAAGCATTCTGTCAGTGGTTATCCGACGCTGAAAATCTTCTCCAGGGGTGACGTCGTCAGCGACTACAATGGCCCTAGGGAAGCTGCGGGTATCGCTAAATACATGAAGGTGCGAGAGATTCTTGCGACGGAAGAATTCAATGATTATTGTGTATACTCATTGCGTGGAACTTGTATTTTAGGCACAAGTTGGTCCAGCGTCCAAGGAACTGGTCGATGAAAACTGTCTGAAGTCGTTCTTGGCGTCTGACGAAATAGGTGTGGTAGGTTTCTTTGAAGAGGCTGATTCACCATTGGCGATAGCCTTCCATGCTGTTTCTAAGAAGCTGAAGGAGAAGGTCAAGTTTGCCCATACGACCGCAAAATCGCTTTTGGAAAAAGAGGGGCACAAGTAAATAGTTGTTTAATTTACCATGGAATTATCTTGATAACTGTGCGAAGGACAAAGTTAAATGTACTGTATCAAATTATCGCAGGAATACAATTGTTCTGTACCGACCGAAAGTATTGCAGAACAAGTTTGAACCAAACATTGCGAAACTTGAGGATGGAGTCACCGTAATCGATGTTCAAGAATTCATTACCAAAAACTAGTAAGTCTTATACAACCCTTTTCTTAGACTATTACATACGATTTAAAAGTTACAACCAACATTTATTATAACGAAATCGTGGTTTTAGCTTCGGTATCGCTGGTGTCCGAACGCGGGACAATGCTGCGGAATTCAAGAACCCACTGGTGGTCGCCTACTATGCCGTAGATTACGTGAAGAACCCTAAGGGCACGAACTACTGGCGCAACAGAATCATCAAGGTCGCCAAGGACTTCCCCAGCCTGAACTTCGCTATTTCTTCCAAAGATGACTTCCAGCATGAATTGAACGACTTCGGAATCGACTTCGTGAAGGGCGACAAGCCTGTCGTTCTGGCGAAGAACGCAAAGAACCAGAAGTTCGCGATGAAGGAGGAGTTTACGGTCGATGCGTTCGAAGCGTTCCTCAAGGATCTCGAATCGGGCGCTTTGGAACCGTACCTGAAGTCGGAACCAATCCCGGACGACAACACTGGCAACGTTAAGGTCGCGGTGGCTCGAAACTTCGACGAGGTGGTGACAAATAACGACAAGGATACGTTGATAGAATTCTACGCCCCGTGGTGCGGCCACTGCAAGCAACTGGCGCCCGTCTTCGACGAACTGGGCGAGAAACTCGTCGACGAGGACGTCGAGATCGTGAAGTTCGACGCCACCGCGAACGATGTTCCCGCGCCCTATGAAGTAGCCGGGTTCCCAACACTTTTCTGGGCGCCTAAGGATTCCAAGAACAGCCCAGTGAAATACGAGGGTGGCAGGGCGCTCGATGACTTCATTAAGTACATTGCCAAGCATGCGACGGACGAGCTGAAAGGGTTCGATCGTAAAGGCAAACCTGTGAAGCCGAAGGCCGACGAGTTGTAAATTTCTTTCATAAGATACGTGATTGTTTACTACATTTTTTATATATGCCCCAACAGCAAGATGTGAGGAGATTTTTTTCTCCGTCGAACTTTTTCTAGCTCCAGAGACAGGTCTAAACGAGTCGGCGTGACCCACGGTAACGCGCGCTATACTTATTTTACAGAGTATTCGAAAGCGAAGCGAAAATATAATTACTATAGTATCGTCTACACGTATTACGTAACTTTATGGTATGCTGTATATCACGTAAAGCTATGCAGAACTGATTTAGAATTATCGCGGCAATGTTTTCCAGATTTAATCAGCTACGTACAATAACATAAAACTTTCCATTCCATTCGTCACATTTTTGACTGTGCCAGGTTCAAGTTGTCACATTAATTTCTGTTTATACGAGAGAGAGAGAAAAAAAGAATAAAAACGTTTTATATAAAATCTGCATTGTAACTGAATGATATTCCTTGTTAAGTAATAATTGTATATTTCAGACTTCCTAATATGCGATTTTCGAGGTATTTTGAAACGAAGGTGGCAATTTTGTTCAATAAAACTTGTAACTGAATATATAGCAGTATATTCGATACTTCTCGCACGTCCTCTGACGATTCCTTTTGAATTCATATGTGTTAAGGAGAACAGGAAAACTATGTACGCTTAATAATACTAGTCAATCTCGCACGCATTGAACTACCCCGGTAGTAGCAATTTAAAAATGTTGATGAGTAATCTTTATTGTTAATTACAATTTATTATAGCAATCGTGGAGTAAATATCTTCATAATCATGAAAGCTAAGTATAGAGTGATTTGCTAGAACTCGGGAAACTCACGCTCGAATTCGTTTTTCTGATCATAAAAAATAAGTTTCACATATCCGTATCATCGAAGAAACGCTAGGCACGAATCATTAAGTTCTTGTCCTCGGAAGTAGCTTCTTAAATTATTCAGTTAGCTGCACGATGAATTACAATGTCGTAAGGGCTAATCATAATCGGACTGCATTGAATCAGAAGACAATATTTCCTTCGCCCCCCCCCCCCCTTCTGCCTTGTGTGCACAGCAGCATCTCATTTTAACGCTCGAAATCAAAAGGACGCGATACGCTATATATATTACTCACGACATTATCGTAAGAAAATGAGATAAAGCAGTTCGTACTTTTATTGCTCTTTCATACGATGAGAGAGAGAGAGAGAGAGAGAGAGAGAGACAAAGAAATGCTAAAAAACCATGAGACATTCATCAAGGCATTACCTCATCTATTCCGAGAACGTTGAAAGTTTATATACAGTGATTAATCCCGTATGGACCAGTCCTAGACGTTCGAGAAATAATAAAAAATATTTGCTTCATCGGTTACCACCTTTCTTTGTATTTCAAACATCCGATGCGTTTGAGTCACGCGATTAAATCGTCACTTTGATCTTCGCCAAACACAGAGCAATTAATACGTTTATGTTTTATCTGATAACTTTGTGCATTTAACGATACTTAAACTCTGTTATAAAAAAATGTGATTAGTTTGTTCGTCCCTTGTTTTTCATTAATTGCAAAGTCAGTCTCAAAGACTCGCGTTTGGACGAGGATCAAGATCAAGACGATGGGTTCCCAAGGGTCAAGTTTTATATAGCATCGGTACCATTCGCGATTCACAAGCGTTCCCTTAGAAAAAAAAACTGCAATTATCACTGTACAAATGTTCGGGCGATTTTATTCGATCGGTAATCACGATTCGCGCTTTTATTGTGTGATTGGAGAAATGGTCCATAAGGGATTAGGTCGATACAGTCGTAATTAACGATACATCCTTCGAAAAATTATTATAAAAGAACGCTTGCAAACTCTGCAACGTGCCCTGAATCCGCGAAGATGCAGAGGCTTCGGGGATCTTTGGATTCCCGCCTGTGACCAGTTCGTTCATTAACTCTTTGACAATTAGTTGTTTAAAAAATGCAAAACAGTATTATTTATTCAAACACTATAAAAAACTCCTACCCCCATCGACTTATCGGTAAATTTTTGTACGTCGAAGAGTTGATCGATGGAAATGGCCAAAGCCCCGTTGTGTAAATAAAACGTCCCGCAGTCGTTGCAAAGCTTGGCCGCAACCCCTTACGATGTTCTGGCTTTTAAAAGCGTAATTCAACAGTAGTTGATTCGATAGTTGTTGCAAAAAACAAACTACATTATGAACCTTATAGATATTAGTTTTTTTTCGTTTTTTCTTTAATAGAAGACGCGTAAAATTAAAAAGTTTCAGAATAGTATGTATACAAGTGAAAAGAAACAGAAATAAAGGGGAGGGAAATACAAGGATGACTTTAACAGGCTCGATAATCGTTTTACAAGGTAACTCGAACGCTTGTAAATAAAAAGAAAAAACAAAAAAATCTGGTGCGTTTGAGGAACACGTAGACGTTACGTTTTCGTAGAACAACGCTTCTTGGAAAGAGCATCGCGTATGTAAGTCGCCACACAATTGTCGCTACGAGAATGAAAAGCCATGCTCCGTGAAAATTCATCGCCCCCAAAATTAATAAATCACAAACATTCCCCGCGGTTACATTGATTGCATATCGGACATTTTGGCAAATAGATATCGCGCAACGAGAAACGGAAATCGGGTTGATATCGTTTGTGTGCTTGGTTTTTGGGTACAAGGGATGTGTTGTCGAAATACATAAATATATAATATAGCCGCTATTACAATCCGTAATGTTAGTGTCATCGAATTATAATAATAATAATAATATAATAAAAATAATTAATAATAATTATAATAATAATAATAATACATTTAGCCTAGTTGGTATCTTAAAGATCAAAGTGATCCGCTCGTCTACTTGCGCAACTTTATAATAATTATAATAGGTTGTGTTACTTGCTTTTGCTTTGTTTGCTTTGTTTAAGAAATATTGATAATTCGATGGTTGAATAAAATAGCGACGCAACGTTTGGGTATCCTTAACAATTTTCCCCTTTAAACTCTTACATTGGTTTCTATGACTTTGCATTGCGTATTATGTTTCTACTCTCCACCCTACTTCCACTTTCTCTTTATACTTTGCTTACGAATTCCCCCAACTCTTTCCTTTCCTCCGCACACATATATTCTTTTCTTTTTTTCTTTATTACCAAAAATAAACAGCCACTACGATTAAGAAAAAAAAAGAAGAGACGTAGAATGCGTATAATAGTAATGAGATACTAATTAATAATAGTAATAACTGCTACAATGATATTAGATAATTATGTACCGTAAATGTAAATACTTGGTATGACAATTGTTTAATTGTTTAAACTCGAAGCACAATTCATTACCATTAAAAATACAATCAAGTAGTCATTACAATATACATTATGGTTTCTCATATATAGCACATATACTTGCATTTTGAATTTTAGTCAATGTTTTTTTTGTTCTCTCTTAAGTCTCCAGTTTCGTCAATGACAGTTTTCTTATCTTCCTCTTTGCTTTTTAAATATCTCGGGCGCAGTTTGTGGTTGTTGTTTTTTTTTAATATAGATTTGTTTTATTGTGTAAAATAATTAAAGATAAGTTGTTATTATATTATGGTTTCCGCTGGGGGCCTCCGGCGTAACAACTAGCTTCGCTGCAGCTAGCTCCGCAATTCCATTATTCAGCCACAAGATGGCTTAAGATAATAGTATCGGGACCACTTGGCATTTTACTTAAAGAAGCCAACATCCTCCCTTCTTCTTCTTTTTCACCTGCGAATTCGCACAGCTTTGTTAGAGGCAGCTCTGTGTCCGTCATATATGACAGACGCTACTTACGCTAACACTACTTACTTGTAACGCAGCTCGGGTAGCTGTTTCAAATACTTCCCTAATACCCTCCTTACTCTTAGCAGAACATTCAAGATAAGCAAAAGCGTTGATTTTCTCGGCCATGGCTCTACCTTCCTCGGGCTTAACTGGTTCTTGTTTCATCTTGCTAAGCTCCTTGATAGTATTCGGATCGTTGCGCAAGTCTTTTTTGTTTCCGACAAGGATAATGGGCACATTCGGGCAAAAGTGCTTGACCTCCGGTGTCCACTTCTCGGGAATGTTCTCCAGGGAATCGGGACTGTCGATGGAGAAGCACATTAGGATCACGTCCGTGTCGGGATACGACAGTGGACGCAACCTATCGTAATCTTCTTGTCCGGCTGTGTCCCAAAGGGCCAGTTCCACCTGTCGCACGGAATGCTCTCGTTTAATCGCACACAAACATATTCACGAAGGAAAGATTTACATAGACGAAGGCTGACAAGGGAAGATCCCGAACCCGAAAATTCAAAAAATTCTGAAACTTTGTAGATATGTAGGGCATTTTCTCGTGATTACAATGATTTTTCACAAAATGGGGGCTAACTTCTCACACATGAACTCTTGTTGAAAAGTTGAAATTGTATGGGAAAAAATATGGATTATGCTGTTTCATAATTATATAAACATCCAGTTCAGATTTCACGTGAAACTACAAATTTTAGAAAACATTATTAATATTTTTGTTTATAACTTTTTTCTAATTGTCTAAACAATTGATAAAACGTTTACCATTTAATAGATCTAATTAAAAGAAGTAACTTTTGTCTTAAAATTTCTTTTCTATCTCTTACAGATTGCGAGTTAGAAAATAAAATCGAAAAATATCCGAATCGTCAGGGGTTAATTTCACCCCTTTAACGTGATTTTGGGCAGCAAAAAAAAATGCGTTGTAATTACGAGAAAATGCCCTACATATCCACAAAGTTTCAGAATTTTTTGAATTTTCGGGTTCGGGATCTTCCCTTGCGAGTCGAATAATATTCTCGGACGACTCACCTGCTTCCCATCGACCTCAATGTCTGCAACATAGTTCTCAAATACTGTGGGTACGTACACTTCAGGAAATTGGTCTTTGCTGAAGACTATGAGTAAGCATGTTTTACCACAAGCACCATCACCCACGATAACCAATTTCTTCCTAATGGCTGCCATGAATTCTAAAATAAAAATTATCACACATTTATTTACCACCGCTTCATCGCAATTCTAAACTGTTAAAAATACACGACTCTATGCGCTTGATTTCTTGCTTTTAAAAACTGTCCGTTAACGAAAAGCAAGAAACACGCAATTGTTACTCACTAGTAGTAGTGGTGAATTATTCATATCGATAATATAAATATCTAGAAACTGTTACGCTGATTTCGTGTGGTTAAACATCAGTTTTAAGGACAGTCTCCTAACGACTTACCTATGCACGACTAATAGCATAATAACATTTTAGAACGCATTTCTTTCGCAGAATGCTGTATTTACTACTATTCTATAGCTTCTGCCGACTATGGGCTAATATGTACACACTACTGGCATCCAACTTTCGTATAAGAGCAGTAAAAGTGTGCGTGTCTAAACGTCTAATGCTTTTATCCTATATATGCATACACATATACACGTGTATATAGAATAGTGCGGAGATGGTACTCGATTTCTAAACTGCGCTTTCATGCGGCGCCTCGACTATTGAGCTTCTAATGATCATGAATCTAAGTCGACCGAAAAGTAAGATTATCTGGGGGAACACCGCCAGAGATTATTTCAACTAAGGGCGTACAGCGAGTGAGCGTATAGTACACATAAAATAATCACAACTGACAAGGGAAACAAAAGGAGTGCTGAAATAATGGGATTAAGGCCGCTGTTAAAAGTATCGCTCCCCTGCACCCTAATAAGGCGAAAACAAGTAGAAAGCAATTTTAAAATAGATTGATCTGACAGCATATGTAGACATACAAAAGAAATAATAATGAAAGAGATTGTGAAGAAGCATTCTTCGGGACAGAGATAGGAAGAAGTCGGGGTAATCTTTCCAAACTGTTCACATTAGGTCTGTATTCTTTTCGACAATGCTATAAACAATGACTCAGATTCAAACCTCGTAGGGTATAAAGTTTATTCCCTATAAGTATCTGAACGATGTAGTTCTCGAGTAAAGTACTAGATTGGCATTAGCGTTACGTGTGTATATAATTGGCATACACTCCCTAAAGCCCTCCGTTTACTTAAATTTACATTACTAAACTTGTTACTAATTTCATTACTGCCAGCTACTTGTATAGTGGACACTGTAGTAGGTGAGATTTCCTTATTTCTATACGACCGACGTCTACTTTAGTACTATTTAGAAAGCAACCTACGAGGGCTGAAGATTTAAAGGATATTGACTGGGTCGTACCTGATCCAGGGTACCCCGTATCGTCTGGACCGAGGCATCGGCCCGCATTGCATCCCATGTTTTTAGTCTTTCTTTCAGCGTCTCTGTCTTAAGTGGACATTTTATATGTTAGAATGGATAGGAGGTTGCGAGATAATTGCATGTACCACAGAGATATCGTAAATGTAAATATATATGCATATATCTCGTTTCTGTCATAGCAATGTACTTAAACATCTGTAAAAGTATTAAATACAATTTGTGATAATTCGATGCACGATGCCTTTGAAATTTTGCTTCTTAACTCTTTCCTTCCGACATTTCCACTGCGCATACTACAAGGCTTTGCGAGACTACCAAAGACCAAACTTAACGTCGAGGATTTACATTATCATAATCAATGACCTTGCGCACACGTCAAATCAAACTTTACGAAATTCTTCAATGCATAAGGTAGGGCCTTTGTCCAATGATCATGCGCGAAAGAATATCTGTACGAACCGCTGCTTCGACACCTCCAAAGTGAATTTGGTTTCCCTAACACGGTAGATCAAAGGGTAATCTTTCTTTTTCTAACCACAAGTATAGAGGCGCGCGATACCTAAATGCTACGTAAATTCCTTTCAACTGTAGCCCGACAGTTAACCCATGTAAGACTATACCTTATGCCTTAGAACAGGGTCGACTAACTAGTGGCTCGCGAACCACCGGGGGCACCTCCGCCTTGCTACCACGCTCCTTCTTTCCTTCTCTATTCGACTGCGATTGTCAGAGTCTGTGAGGTATGGAGGGGGCCGTCCAGCGTGGCAGCAAGGCGGAGGTGCCCCCGGTGGCTCGCGAGCCAACCGGTTAGTCAACCCTGCCTCAGAACAAAAACAACAATATTTCCAAAGGACATGCATGGAGACACGTAAGATTGATATTTCGTTGTATTAAACATGCACTATTAAGAAATATGTGAACCCATTAAAAATTATTATTGGGAAGCGTAAATTAAATGTGATAGGCGGTGCATTCACATCGTACAAAGATAAGATACTTCGCAATGTTTTTATAATTATGTAATGAACTTATTAATGAACCATCGCGTACATATAGCAGTATGTATATATTCATGTAAATATAAAATTCTGCGCACGCCGGCATAGAGCATCCTCGGCGAGGATTCTAGTTCTTTCTATGCTTCGATTACGGCGCAAATACAATTGGAAGTATATTCGTTATACTTTCGGGTACTCGTTATTCGCATCATACACAGATTATACTTGTTAATGTACAAAGGAGACAGAGTAAATACTTTCTAGCTCAAGAATTTCTGTACGGACCAAAAAGCACGAATGATTTGTCTCTCGTGAGTTGCCTCGAGAGTCCGTTGTTCCGCAGAACACAAGTTAAAAGCACTTGGCGAGATGTTGGGCGAAAGCGAGGGACAGCGTCAAGTAATGTCTATTACGCAGAAGCGATGCAAATGAATAGAACGCCTTAAGTATCGATGAAGCGAGAAGGTCTGGGTTACGTGTTAAGATCGTGGCGATGCAACACGCATGATGCTCGGAGCCGTGTTCTCGACAATCATGAGAACATGTTCGCAGTACGAAATGATGAATAGCGGGCGACAAGAACCATACCGAATCCAATCACAAATCCTAATTGTTTCTTTAACTCCGGTCCACTACGCGCCTAAATCATTTGAAACTCTACAGCTCGTAACTATGTATCCTATATACGTATATATGAAGGTCGATCGTTGACGAAAAATCGACGCACGTTCGTCGAGGATTTGGATCGGAGCGAGCGAGAATTCGGACGAAATGATCCCGGAGGCGAAGAAACCATTCTACGAGCCAGAGATAATATACGAGGGGGATATGTACTCGTCGGCTGGATAAGAAATCGCGAGCTTCTCGCTGTGTCAGAGAACCGTACCGACCTTTTGTTTATCGCAGACCACAAGACCGTCGATCCGCCGCGTGATAAACGAGGAAGACACGTAGGAACGTCAAGACGGGGCCGCAACCACACAGATTTTTATTAGACTAGTATCCAGAGGAGAGATCCGGAGAGCTTTTTGCCGAATTTTGCACAGCCGGAAGTGCACTGCCGCGTAACGGGGCAAGAGGGCGGGGAGGGCCACAGCTAAAGGGGGGGCGGAGTGGGGGGTATGTAGGTAGCGCGAGAGAGGGGGGAGGACGGGAGCGCTGGGGGTGCGACAGAACAGCGACGCAGGGGTCTAGAGCCCGGGGGACGATTTACTTACTGAACGCTAAAACCCAGGTCGTATCGGAAGGCTCATACAAACATTTCCCAAGCTCAGCGATCGGGATTCAGCCGCGAGGCAGACGGCGCGTGGCTTCTCCTATGCTAAACTAAACGGCCGTCGTGCGAAGAAGCCGTGGATTCGTAACGCATGGCACTCCCTCGGCCCTCTCTCTCTCTGTACCCACGGGAGGAGGAGAGGTTTTTTTTTCCCTCCTTGACACACACACAGTGCTCCCCGGTCGCGGTGTTAACGAACCGATCACGCGACACGCTTAGAACACCCGGGTACACGGCACAGCACACCCTCGCACCACTCCGACCAGTATTACTTAAGAAATAATTGTGTATTTACCTGAAATGTTAAGCGACAGAAAGTCAAGAAAATGGCTGCCCTCGATTGCCGCACACTCAACAGATTGAGGTGTGGCCATCGATTGAGTGTGCGGCAATCGAGTGGTGGGGGGGCACCATACCCAGGACCGTGTTCACAATTCCCGGGGCCACCGGCGATCTATCGGAACGCCCTCGGATTCACGAGCTTTGCCCCGTGAATTTCACACCTCGATGTCAGCCCTACTAGCCCAACGATGCGTGCGCAATGGATCGCGAGAGTGTTTGAACTTGAAACGAATAACTTTAACTTATAGGGTATGCTTCGCGAGTTGAACCCGACGATTTCGAAATTTCTTATCCCCGCGAATGTATCTATTATCGGGACCGCGATAGGAAGGTTTCGTCACGATCTGATAACGTAGATTGCAAGCGCGAGACGATCATTTGCAATTTTAGCTGCACGAAGGTTACAGAGGCGAGTGATATGATATCTGCGCAGAATACGAATTACGAATCGATGACTCAGAGACTTCGGTTTGGCATTATAGTATGTATTACATTTCGAATGATCGGTGGAATATTGTTTACTTCAGTAATGCTATCAACAAGTACGATCATGTTTTTAATCGCAGATGGAAATACTTTCGTTGTTTTTGAATACGATGAAGATTTCCTATATGGATCACCGAACGATACGCTCCTGGCCGGTACTCCGAAACCGGCGAATCATGCGCCACCCGCGCACACGTCACAGAACCTGTGGAGGGACTTTGCGCACGCATCATGTTTCTCGGATGTATTTGTGGGTGGATGACGGAAAGGGTTGGAAAATATGTAAATAATGCTGCATCGCGGCTTCGTTGCTCAGCGCCCTTGGTATGTAACACGTGAAAGTCACGATACGACCGTGAGACCAGCAAAAACCATCCACATAAACTATTCCTCTTCTGCGATTCAAAGAGAAAGAAAAAATTCAAATTTTTCTCTTTGGCCCACGGCATAGTCATCGCACTTTCGATAAACAAATGTTATCTTTCGCAGCAACAGGACAGTGACACAACGAATAACGCCCGTATCCTTGCGCGCGCGGAGATCGGACGGACAATGCAAATGCGCCTAAAAAATTGCTATCACCCGATAGAGGAGAAAAGAGGGGATGTGACTTTTATATCGTAGATCAGAGTTAACTGAAATGCTGAACCGAGAGGCGTTCATTGTGTGCCACAGTAAGGGAACTTACCGGTTAAGGAAGACCCAGACCAACGATGAGATTGTTCATCTGCTAAAGTGAACCATGCACACTTTCACAGCCGCCAGCCGCAAATGCGCCACTCACACACACGCAAGCGCGCGTTGGAAACAAATTAGAGCACGAAATATAAAAATGTCCCGTGTGTTTACACACGCGCCTCGTACGTGCCAAATAAGAATGATGTCACTCTGTATGACGCACGCAGAATTGGCGTGCTCGTGCCACCAGTTTAAGTAAAAGGATATGTCTCGAACGCGAGATTCGAATTCCTGCTTCCTCCCTGCTTCCGGTTCCCTCGGCCGGACGTGAACTTGAATATTCTCGCACAGCTCCCGGAAAGAAATTTATGAAGGATTTTGAGCGAAGAAAACGGTTACGTAAAAATAAATGGAAGGTCTCGCCTGAAACTTTGGCTCTACGCTGAAAACGGAGTTTCGTGAACTCTGAAATAATTACCAGATGTTGTAGTAACAGAATGTAATTGTATTTATTGTTAGCAGTTATAAACGAACGTAACGCGAACTGCGAACATTTGGAGGAAACAATGATTCATTTTGTTATGCGTTCGGTACGTTTCTTGTTGTGTATGAAGACATGTTACTAATCAGCTATTAGGATTCTCCGGTTCTTAAATCTGTTTTGATTCTCATGTATTTTCGTAACCAATTTCAGAGGGAGAGAGAGAGAGAACATGAGCATATTGCGGGCAGAACATACTGGATAACTGATTTCTGTCAGTGACGTTTTATCATACAGGGAATTGCTACTAAAGCAACTAAGTATACGTATTATCACGCTGTACAAATCGGTAAAAATTAAAATCGGCTCGAAGCCATGCTGTAGGGCAAATAGCGACTGCGATCAACATGCACCCGGATATTCATCCTGTGTAGAAAGTATACCATATTTCGACATTTCTTATCTAATATCTGCATATCAAACACTGTCAGCTCACATCCAAGAGACAAGTTGTTATATCTTATTTAATAACTAAGTCATAGGAAAGTTTCTGCAGTGTTTAAATATACGTATGTATATATACCATATATACCAAATATATACATATATACATACATACATGGATGTTATTTTAAAATCATGGTAATGATCGTGGAAAATTGATTCGAATCAAAATGTTTTTCGTTCTTTTTGTTTTTCAGCATGTTAAAAAATGACAGACATCGTCCTGTAACTGTTTTATGTTTCAATAAGATTTAGTCTTCCCCATTCTGTGTAGAATCTCTTATAACATTTCGTGATCACGGGTCTCTTAATTCTGTGGCGGTTCGGGGTCATTTGGATTTCCTCTCCTCTGCCGTCTCAAGGAATCAATCAAATCAGGATCTGCGTTTTGCATTTCTTGCGCTAATTGTTCACCTCTACAAAATTTTTAAACATGACGCACTTCCATCCGCCTTGGCATATACGAAACTAGATAACTCTTACAAACAATGCTTACGCTTCTAGAAGTACCTCCATACGCCTCCTTTGGTGTACGTTTCCCCTCACGAAATTAGTCACCATATTCTGCACGACTGGATCGCCCATCATCTGACGCGCCATACTCATGAGAGCGGTGTTGTTCAAAAGCGAGCTAAAATCCAGGCCTGGATTCCCTTCTCCGCCCAGTCCTATATTGTTCATACCCTGCTGTATTAACTTCTCCTCCGCCACTTGCAAGTTATATTTATAACTTTCGTTGTCGGGCTCCATCTCCAAAGCTTTCTGATAGCTTTCCTTAGCTTCCTTGTACCATTCCAGACTAGAATATGCTAGACCTAATCGGCCGTACGCTTTACTGTAAGAAGGATCAATGGACAGCGCTGTGCGGCAATCCTTGATCGCTTGATCGTGGTTCCCAATTTTGCTATACGCCGCTGCACGATTGCAGTAGTACACCGCGTTGCGGCCGTCCAACTCGATTGCCCTGGATGACGAATATAGCGCACATTACATATTACATTGCTAAGGCTATAATCACGTGTCTAATATATTTAAATACGAATAATATACTTTGTGTAATTGGCAATCGCTTCGTGATGTTTTTCAGCCTTCATAAAAGCATTCCCTTCGTTCTTTAGTTTCTGGGCATGTGCCTTGGCGTCGGCAGTAGCTTCCTCGGCTAAACTAGGTGTTGCAGTGTCAACAAGAGATTTATATACCTTGTGTAAATTAAAATTCGCTGGAGTGTCGGATGCTTGTACATTGTAAGCGCTCTCCAAACACTGTATTGCTACTTCCAGACTCTCCCGCGAGTCTGCCGTGATGTCGCCATCCTCTAACTGTTGGGTCAAGAACTGAACAATCGCTGCTACTAGCCCCTTAACAGCCATCACTGCCTTACTGGAGCAACCGTTATGTCTGAAACAAAGGAGAATTAAGTCTACCATCGCACCAGCCACGCCGGACACTGACACGAGCACCACACAGGCCCCCCAACGATATCGTGACACAATACTTGTGTGATACGTGTCATAACCTCAAAACACATCTCCGTCTACCAATAATCTATTCCCAAAAACCAAGCATTTGGATACTACGGAGAATGAATTATTGTCTCGATCAAAGTCTCCGTAATAACACACTGTCACTGTGTCGTCCATAATCTGTTCGGCGATTTATTACGCCGCATCATTGCGCGTTAACATAACCAATAAAACATTCCGAGCGAGGCACGAAGCGACTCGAATTCGTCAATTATACCTCAGCGGCTCTGGGTTGGTAAAAGTCCGCGGGTCCAGCTAGATTACCTTAAACTCTCTATTATCGGCCACGAATTATTCGCGATGGAGAATAAAAAAAAAATATTTGTCCAATTCGACGGAAGGACACTGACAGTCACAGTTTAAGCCGTCGACCTCGTGCTGTTTTTTTTTTTTCACGCTTCCGCGGCCCAAAACTGGGAGATTATTGCGTTCGCGTAAATCGCATGTACCTTAAAGCTTCAGTTTATACTGTTATACAGCAACAACGAAGGAACTCCAATGGCTTCCACTTCGTTGGAAAGCGAAACCTTAACGCTTCGCGTGCCGTCGCTCGATGAACTAAGGTAACAATACTATGCCCACACTCGAAATATCTTTACCTACACCAGGCTTAATTGCGTGTATTTCCGCGCAACGATTCTATACCATCTGTTCGACCGTTGTACTTGTTTTTCGCGCAGAATATACGAATCAAACGTTCCGATGGTCCCCGTCAGAATCGCGTTCGCGCAAGTCGGGTGGTGCGAAATCCCTTCGAAATAGATTCGTCCAAATTTCGCGTTTGAAATATATCATTCATGAAAAGAATGTACAATTGCTTCTAATATGAACGCCGCAGATTTGGCAATCGTCGATCATCATACGTTACAGATACCTATGTTTCTGTTTAGTTTACATTATGTTGCATATAATGGGCATTGATTTGCAAATACAGTATGATCACGGACGAGGTATGGAACATAGACCTTACTTCCACTATAAATTTTTGTCACACAGATCGGAGGCTATTGAGCCCCCTTATCATTTTTGTATCGCGTGCAATGTTACCGATTCAGAGCTATTTCATTATTCATTGCCTAGACGATGTATAAATAGACATTACAGTGAATAGATTTGATATTCAGTGTGAAAACTTTTGCTGCACAGGTTCGGGGGCTCTAGAGCCCCTTACCATTTTCGTTGTCGCATGCAACGTTATCGATTCAGAGTGGAATTGGATTGCAATTCTACTAGAGGTTAGAATTGAAATTAAATATGATGAAAAGTAATTTTTACCTATACGTGTAAATGCAATTATCAAACATTCTAGTTATATAGATATAAGAATTTCTTTAACTCGCAATACTTTGATAGAAACAAATTAAACAAATATATGTGAAATTATGAAGTGTTGCTCGATTATTCCTACCCCAGAATACTAGTACTATAGTGTTACAATTGAAGGATAAGTGGAACTCGGAATATTTCAGCGAAGAGTCGAAACTAATGGGACTTGGAAATTTGTCCATCGGAATAATGATGCTTCTACATATATGGAAACTATTTTAATCATAGCACGTCTATGAAATTCGTGAGATTTTATTTCTACTTGTTTCTGGTAGGAGATTTCGACCCACCACACACACAAACACACATAAAAATGACCATTTTCTCGTTTATACTGGACTACATAGACTACGTAGATAAATATACGCGAGCTAATGTCCATCGTACGAATATTAATACGGCCCGTGCTGTACGATTCGCAGTACCGTGCTGTTCGTACTAGTTCCCGCGAAAATATAACGATTCCCTGAATAATAGAACGGTGCCATCACCCGTAGATCCTCCATTCGATGATGCACCCTCAGCTGGAACTTCTAAAAAAAAAAAAATAGCGGGAAAAGTAGCGTCTATTTTAAATCCAACAAACTTCTGCATAGTAGGTAGCTTGATCTGCGATACCTGTGCGAACATGTACTCGTAAATATAAAACTGGTCGTCCTCCGTTGTGACGACGACGAAGGAGTCGCTTCGACCAAATTCTAAAATCCACAACAAAGCGAGCAAAGCCAGCTCAAAATTAGAAACACGATATTCCTCCACTTGCACGTGTATGCTTACCGTTCGCGTAGAAGCACTCGATCCCTTCGACCCTCGAATCGTGAAACAGACTCTGGTAATCGTAGAAGTTATCAAACTCCGGTTCATAATGAAACACGTTTACCGCGTTCGTGCTTAAATCATCCAAGAGAATAAAGTGATCCTTCTCTTGGGACAGACTCTTCACGTGGCGCGTTTTGCCGCCGAAACTTCTCAACACTGTAAACTACGCAAGAACGTTTACATATGTTATTAAGATTTTCTCTTCTGCAAGGAATAATTGCGGCATCGAGAACAAAAATGGATTAACTCGTACGCTTTGCGAAATTGAGTTAGTAGCAGAGCGAGTTAGTCCGATTTTGTTCTCAATGACTGAATTATTAACAGTAGAATCCGCCTACCATAGAAGTAGCTACGTTCAGCTTGTATAAGAAAGACTTTTTCGAATCTCCGGAGCAACCTAAGAGTAGATAAATGTTGTTACGACTTGTTTGAAAGATCTCAATGTCCCAGGCACCGTCAGTTTCAAGTGTCTGGTGCAGGGATAGAAGATTCTTCTCGATATCGATCTTGTAGATCGCAGAATCCGTGAGGTGTGTTTCGCGCAGTGGATCGTAGTATATTGCCAACGCCACGAAAGCTGCGTCTGAGAATTTTCAAAATTGACGCGTGGAATTTACTCAGAATTATATTCAAAAAGATGTTTGATATTTCTATCACTATTACGTTTTAGCTGGCAAGCAGAGGTTTCCAGGTGGTCGCCTCCGAATGTTTCGGTTTTCGGATGTTTTTTTTTATTTTGACCCGGTTGTAAATTTAGGGGTTGAAATCACCCCCCAACCTTCATAAGAAGAGGTACAAAAGTTCCTATTATTAATTTAAAGAATATTATAACTTCGTGTCGAATAAAACTTCATAGAAATAGAATAAAATAAAAAAACACGTATTTGTTATTTCTCGGTCCTCTAAAACATATCCGAAAATCAAAGCAATCGGAATCGAATACCTGAAGACCTCTCCTTGTCTGTAAATCTGTGTTAAGCCTTGTTAGTTAGTAGATCCAAAGATAAACTGTACCACACAGTCGTACATTCCAAAAGATCTTACTCTTCAACGTCTCAGACTAATTACTTCCAACAAAGAATTTCTTTTACGCACTATCCCGCGCCATGAAGAACAGCGCGTCCTTAACGAATCCTTGAATCTTGATCGCCGCCTCTGTCACATCAGCCAGCACATCTCCCGTCTCGATCGTGCCAGGTTTCATCCACGAGATCGTCGTGAATTCGCGTTCACTGCTGTTCGAGGTGCATTCGCGGCTGCTCGACACCGCGTTCTTCGTTATTACATTCACGCCGAACGTACTATGCAGCTCGTGATAGTTCCTCACTATCGTCGAGCCATTGGTTCTCCACACGCGGCACCCATCTTTCGCGAGTTCAGCTACGTACTCGGTTGGGCAGGAACAGTTGCGCGGGAGTCCGCAGAAAGTTCCTTCCTCCTCTCCGAGCATGTTCAACTTCAGTACTTGCTCGTAATGCACGACGTCCACGTGCTTGATGTTGGGCGCGTAGATGTTCAGCTTCGGCTCCTCCTCTAGGTACGCGAAGATGTTCCTCAACGAGCCGGAGATCAGCGAGGACTGCGCGATACGCTCCTCCAGTTTGCTCTCGTTTCGAGTAAACGCTCGAAGGGTTTCATTCGCCTCGGAGTTTAAATCCTCGAGGATGCTGTGCAAGCTCAGTCCATTCACTAGGCCTGAAACGGTCACGTTCTCCGGGACCTTGACGTCCGACTCGAAAATCTGCAAGAGGTTGAAGCTTCTTAGGAACCTGGACGCGAGAGGGTAAACTCTTGCACGGAATTTGTAAAGTTACACGGATAAGTAAATTTATTTAAATATATTTCAATTCATTCGATTATTGCGCTTTAATATTTTAACTTATTAAATTTCAAGAATAAAAAAGTTAAAAATAATAAATAATAAAAATATAAAATTAAAAGGTTATTATTATTATTAATATCATTATTATCATTATTATCATTATTATCACTATTATAATTATTATCATTATTTTCATTATTACCATTATTACCATTATTACCATTATTACCATTATTACCATTATTACCATTATTACCATTATTACCATTATTACCATTATTACCATTATTACCATTATTGTCATTATTGTCATTATTATTATTATTATTATTATTATTATTATTATTATTATTATTATTATTATTATTATTATTATTTATTATTGACGATCATTAGTTATTTAAAAATACGAAAGAGTTCCAATCGAAATAAGTGAAGGAGGAACGAAGATTTGTACACTCGATTTTGGGTAAAAATCAGCCAATTTCCGTACAAGGGTGGAAAGCGATCGGGTCGATGGGTTACCAAGTCGCCAATAATCTCCACGTCTTCGTCGTTCTGCACGCCACTCAAGTACTCTGCGGATATATTTTCCCGATTGACTAATAAAGCGTGCACATCACCGTGCACCACGGCGTTCTCTTCGAACACCTTCGATCCGGATATGACCTGCGCTTCTTTCGCCCCATTCAGCACCAGATCAGAAGGATCTATTCCATTGATTCTCGTCACATCCGCGTTTCCTAAAATTCGCCCGTCAATGCCGATAATAAAATACAGTTAAAGGAATGAAAAAGATAATCGAAGACAGTACAGAACCTGAAACATCAAGAACCCCATTGAATTGCACGTCGAAGGCAATGCTGTGGTTGCCGTCAGTAGTCACGCGATCCTCCAGGAACTTATTGAAATCTATTCCGTCTAAATTCTTCAGGGACACGTCCTTCTGCACGACAAGGTTTTTAAACGATACTCTGGGGGGTAACATATCGGTTGCTAGGGCCAGTCCCTTCAGGGGTAGATCGTGAGCAGCGTCGTTGGCGAGCAGTTCGGTAATCGTGACTTCTTGGAGGAAGCTGACGTGCCCGGTTATCCTCTCATCCTGATCTTTCCTCGCCACAGTATCATTGAACTGCAGGATCTTTATATCGTTGATCACAGGTATCTCTGCGTTGTTTCTCACCGACAAAGCATCGGTAGCTAGGTTTTCCTCGAAAACCTTCTCCCCAGCCACTTCCACGACCCATCCGTCGTCGATCACAGCGTCACTTACTATATCCCGGATTTCGTCGATTCCCTCCCATTCTCCCGTGGCTGTCGACGTGGACACGTCATTCTCGAAGACGACGTCACCGCGAATCACTTGATCTGTGTCCCTGGTAACCGCGTTCTCGAGCAGAGACGACAAGGAGCGCGGCTGAGACGAAGAAACGATCCAGGAAACGTTTCCGTCCACCTTCAAATCGTGGATCCTCGGTAGCGATACATTCGTTAGGTTCTCGTACAGCTGGAACGAGGGATTTGTCGATAATTAATTAGTAGTTCGGTAATCTACAGGGTTTTTATTAAAATCTGGGGCATCTTTTCTAAATCGGTTCTACTCATCATAATAATAATAAAAGAAAAGGGAAAAAGGAGATTAATGTAGTATAACCACGACTGAAGCAATTTAAGAGCTTTGTAAAAATAAAACTGGATTTTATTCTTGAAATATATTTTTATAATTACCTAAAAATATTATTATCCCTTCAACTCGCCCCCCTTCTAAGATTAAATCTGAAGTGCGCTACTGTATATATTCTATAAATATTATATTAGACCAACTAACGTGTTTTTCGGAATATAATAAATGAATAATAATAATAATAACGATAGTAATGATAGTAATGATAATAATGATAATATTTACTCTAGTTATTTACTTTTACTACTACCCATCTTATACGTATTATATTATTTATTTCCTATGAGTAATAAAGCCATAATAATAATAATAATAATAATAATATAAAAATTCTTATAGCTGCAAAATTAATATTGTAAATATCATCGTGTTTATCCTCCCTATTCATATACGTACCAACTTCCTTCATTATTTTGGCCAGTAGAACCGATCCAGAACAATTGCCCCACATTTCTATGAACACCCTGTGTATAACTCATTCTAAACTGTACCTCGTTAACATCGTAGCCATTTAAGGTCCTCGTCACAACGTCCTTCACGAGCAGACTCTGAAAAGTGATGTTCCCAGAGAAGACGATGGGCGCGTCGATCCACCTCAGTTCAGAAGTATCCTGATCGTTGATATGTTTAGCTACGATGTTACCAGCAGTGATTCTGTAAAAAGAGAACCGCCCAGGCACACTCTGCTCCCTCGATTTCGAGAAGACACCCTCGAAGAGATCATTCACGTTACGATCGTTCAAGGATCTCAAAGTAGCGTTCCGCACGATCAATTCGTCCATGTCTTCCTTCGTATCCAGCAGGATATCCTCTTCAACCATGCTCCTCAGGTAAACTTCAGGTGGTTGCTCGTCGATCGTCCGTACCTTCAAGTCGCCTTCCACCGACAGATCCCCATCGATCACAAGATCCTTCGCGTGAATCGCTCGAATGTCTCTCAGCGTGGCAAGCTTCTCCATATCCAACCCATTGATCCTTCCCACCACAAGATTCTCGACGCGGAACTCTGGTGTCTTCGTCAAGTCCGTCCTCAGCTCCTGGCCAGCGCCACCCGCGTTCTCCAAGAACGTGGCGCTGTCCTCGCCGTCGAAGAAGAGGAAACCGAGGTCCCTAACGTTCACTCGTCTCCCTCGAATCGCAGGGAAGTGCATGCTCCTTAGGAGCCTCGACTGCTCCTTTCCGCTCAACAGGTCGGGCACGAAGAGGCCATTGAAAGTGTCGACGAACAGGTTCTTCCCTCGAAGACGCTTCAGGTGCAACCTTCCTCGAATTGTCACCGATTCCGGGGCGACATCGAAGTACCCATCGTGCTCACCATCGACGAAGAACGTGTCGTCGATCTCCGCGTTCTTGAAGTGCAGGTTTCTAAAGCTCTCTGGAATGGTTGACACGGTCGTGTACAAGAACTCCTCTTCGGAAAACCCGTTCAAGTACTTGGCTTCCAGGTGGTCGATGGTTAGATGATTCTCGAACGCTACATCGTTCCCGATCGCTTGATCGGTAGACTTGGTCCAGAAGCTTTCGAGAGTGTCATCCAAGTGTATTTGCTCGCCGTTTAAGAGTATCTTCGTGGGCGGGTTCAAGTCGAGGGCATTCACCTTCAAGTTGCCGTGGATGGTGACGTTGTAGTAAATTTGAAGGGGCTTGCTGGACTCCGGTAGCTTCAAGCTCGAATCCACTGAGAGCTTGTCAGTCACTTGCAGCTTTGCAATCCTCACTTGTCCTGTGGAACGAAAGTTTAATAATATCTAGAGGCGGAGGGATACACATAGGTATCGATTCATTATCCTAACACTGTTGTAGGAATAGCTTTCGTAATTCCTATTAGTGGGAGCTGCGGAAGAATAGGCACCTCGGGTGACGGGACATATGCATACCTGCAACATCAATAACTTCGGAGGGGATCATCTTTACAGCGGATAATATTGTAACCACCAAAAGATCATGTTTGACACCGGAAAATGTAAATAAACTTGTTTTTTCATACCAAAATAGGAAGTTATTATCTTAGTGTGATGATATTTTATTTAACTGTAAATAAAATATTCATATAATTCCCTTCGCATTTCTTGTTTTAATCACTTCAGGTAAACTTGCTCTCTTTAATTCGAATCGATATAAAGCTTTATTCAGCCATGATGATAAAATATCCGAAACCGGGTACTCGGATACTCGGATCCAAGCACGGATATCCGGACACTCAGATCCGGATTTCGAGTTATAACGAGCAATCCGGATACTCGGATATCCGGATAGTAAGAGCCCTAGTTCCTACTTTCATTTAACCGAATAAAACCAACGAATACCCTTTTTACATTGCGTCAGTCTCTTTTTCCACTGAACATTTTGATCGCAGTGACCCGTCCTGCAGGTGTTAACGTAGGTACTACGTACCTTTGATCACGTTTTCGCGGGATATCCGCGCAGCCTCTGAAACTGGGACTCCATTTATGGATTCAGCATGTAGATTATCTACATGCAGCGATTTTATGAAAAAATTCTTAAAGCTCTGCTCAGTGTTCGTGGTCATGTAGCCCTCCCATGGTTCCCCATTTACAGTTCGCACTGTAAGATTGTAGACCTGCAGTGAGTTACCGTAGGTAATGTTCCCTGGTCAAGATGGTACATAAAATTCAGTCCTGCCCTTCGTTTAATTCGAAATAATTATGAAAACGATTGTACCAGCTTTACCTCTGATCCTCTGATTCTGATCGAGGATAAACAGTTCCTTGAAGAGTTCGTCGATATTCAAGCCGTTCACAGTTTTCACATGCAATTTTCTGAACGTCACATTTGAATGTAGAAGTATAGTGTCGTTTAAAAATTCGATTTCCTTTGATCCAAGGTCTAGCTCCACCTTAGACGTACTGCGTGCCCTCAGTGCCCAATCTAAAACGCCAAGTTATCGGTACCTTCGACGGCCCTCTGAACTATCATCACGACGAGATCTCGAAAATCATTTGTCGAATTTATACTTTGGCGAATAATGATTATAATGACAGGCTAGATATTTTTGCACGGAACATCAATGCGTTTAGGTTTGAACAGTTTAGAGCAGCGATTCCCAACCTGTGAGTCCCAAAGTGTTTTCTGGGGGCTCGCCACATTTTTTTAAAGTTTTTTTTTTAATATTATTAAGTTAGAATTATATTCTGAAATACCTATTTTTAATGCCTTTTCTTTACCCCCCAAAAAGCTTGGGAAACACTGGCTTAGAGTTTTTTTTATAGAAGGATGTGATAATTTCTTTTGAAGATTACTTGTTCAGTTCCCCATTCAATTCTTGATTTTGCTATATCGTTGTTAAGTACTAGTTAAATTGTATTTTGTTTTTAGTGCATCGTGGTTTATTATCCCACGTGCCGTAATGTATTTGCCGTTTTTCTACCTGTCTACCCAATTTCATTCAGGGAGGGGCAGTAAGTAGTGAAATAAATTTTCTTCTTACATTTTACCCAATAATTCGATGGACTCAATATGGAATTACTTGACAATTTAATTTACTTTTATTTTGTAATAAATTCACTTAATTTTATTTTGTGCCAGAGGGGTGGATCTACCCGCAAAAGGAAATAAATAAATTAATATAATCGAAGTGAACTCACATTGAGCTGGAATCCCGCAAAGGGACTCGACTTGGTGGTCGTGCGCAACAATGTCCTTCCCCCGCAACGGGGTGGAAGGTTCCCCTGTCGGCTCCAACTCGACATCCCTCGACTGAATATCAACGTCATTCAAAAACTCCACGTCCACCTTGTCTATCTTCAGTTCTCCAATAGACGCATCTCCTTGGACGATGATGTCCCCGTTGAACGAGCGGCTGACGTTACTGGATGGTGTCAAAAGATTCTTGGAGGCCTTTAGAAGGCCCTCAACTTCGCGCACCAGGGGATCCAGACTCTGCTGAAGCTCTCGGGGGGCAAGAACGTCCTCCGACGCGAACACGTCGATGTTCCCCAAGGTTCCTGACTCTAGTACCACAGTTGGCAAGATTAAGGGCTTTGATATCGTTAAGTCTTCATCTGCTGGGAATAAAGATGGCCAGGATGATTGAGCTTCATCCACAGACGGCTTCCTCCGCTGTAACGCCTCGACTAGTTCCGACAACTGCTTCGTCAGAACTCCTGTCTCCTCCATCGAGCGCTCTGCGAGTAATACTCTTGTAAAACCAGCTTACTAAATTTTCAAAAGCACTAGCTTATGCTAAATATCAAACCAGAAGGAATTTCCGTGATGTCCAACTCCCACGATTCCACGCTGTAAATATTGTCCGAATTCATGGTGACCAGCACCACGAGCACTCTGGATTCATCCACCCGGGCTTGCAACTCGACCACGGTCTCTTCGTTTGGTAGCCCCTTTGAGCTCAGCAACGCGCAGTCTGATGCATTCTCGAACTTGTACAGTTGTAAAGTATTCTGCGACGTATAACATATTCTATTCAAATCAGTTTCCCAATCGTCAGGCGCGATTTCCCCGAAACCGAACCCCGCGGTTTAAAAGACCCCGCGAGCCACGAGAAGCGTTGTAAATTTTGCTGGGGCACTATGCACAGATATTTGTTATTATAAAATTTAGAAGTGCAACGTAAGTGGAACCCGGCCCCGCAAAAGTTCACGCCGGCCTGCCAATCATAGACATAGATCTTCTTAAAAAGTTTCTCACGTTGTGGCCCACGAGGAAGAAGGTGTCTTCGTTGAAGTTGACCACGTGGATCAGGCTGGCTGCCTCGATCTCAGCAATCTGCTGCCAGTTCAGTAGCTCCTTCCCTGGAAAGAACATTCCCGACGTGACGACTGAAAACGGGTGATAAGAGAGAATAAGTGATTAAGGGCGGAGCGCACCATCCCACCAGAATAAATTACTCGGGCCACCCTCGTTCGTCAGGAAGATGAAACTGTAGCCCGCGTGAGTGTAATGATGGACGGAGACTGGGTCGATGGTCGGCAGGAATTGTATTCTCTCTGGGCTGGATTCCTTGAACTCGTACACCACCGAGCCAACCCCCGGCACGTTTTTATCGTTCTGCGCGAACACTATGATAGTCGACTGCTTGTGCTTGAACGTGGTGACCGACACCGCAGCTGTGGTCGTTACTTCCGTCACCACGTCCATGTAGGTGCCCCTCCAGTGGTATATCCTGGAACACCATTGCTAGACTCCGCTTCGAACTTGACCCCCTGACCCCAGATTAGGGAATTCAATCCCGGGATCGTAATCCCCGGATCCCGGCTGTTCTTTGGGTTCTAAAACTCCCGGGATTTGAGATAGGTATCAAGTTATAACTTATCCCGAGAATTTCGAGAATTTTTAAGAAAGTAAATTACTTCACGAACAACTGAAAAATATATAAATGGAACCCAAAAAACAGCCGGGATCCCGGGATTACGATCCCGGGGTTTGAATCCCCTACCCCAGATGTAATCTACTACTTGTCGAAGCCGATTTTTCGACTCGTGTCTTCTTTTTTTTTATTAACGGTAGAAGATGAAGACTTTGCGTTGAAAATCACATGTTGGACTTTGAGTAGCTGCTATTTATCAAGGAATATATTTTCCCAAAATCGGTGCCAGCAAGTACCTACCAGGTTATAGTCTCAAGAATATTCGTGCAAAATGTAAATGAAATCGGTGCAGTAATCTCTGAGATACTTTTTGGTACAGCAAACGCTGTAATTATGAAGAGGCCTTGGGAGAAGAGGCTGCTATGGTGCCGTTTCTTAAGATATCAAATTTCTTTTTCAAGGAAATACAGCTTAATTTATACACAAGAAGTTAAAAAGTTAATTTACACTCAATTTTTAAATATAACGTTTCTTATAAATATGAGAACAAAAATCACAAAAATGACGCTATTTTTCACTCTGTCAAAGGTACCTACATAATACCTATGTAACTCCTTAAGCAAAGCTGCAAAGAAAAAACGACTATGATATCTTACAAGGAAGACACAGCGAATCGGCCGGAGTTATCAGCGACCACAAGGTAGAGGCGATTAGCGCGGACGAAGAAGGTGGCGTCCACAGGGTGACCCCTGCGTTGGATCGTCTGTCGATGCCTCAATTGCAAACTGTCCTCTCCCGTGTACAAGCTGCAGGACCCCGTCTCGTGGCAGACCAGCAGGTAGAGCACATTTTTCCAGACGATGCTCTGCAACATTGAAATTGGTCACTACCTAGAATTTCATCAATGGGGAATAATAAATACTGGGATCAGTTGAATCTGCGCACCCTGGCGAGCTTAATGAACCCGCCGACGCGGCTCAAAGGGACCTGCTGCAAGGATCGCTTCGAAGGAGGCACGTCGTTGGAGAACACTGCCACGTGGTTCCCTTCGACCACGAGTATTTTGTTAAACGCGTTCACTGCGAAGGGTCGTTCGTTGCCGAGGCTCCTCCGCCACAATTGGTCCCATTGCACCTTGTACAGCTTCCTCTGAACTGCGAAAGTATTAATATTTCAAGCCTATGAGGTTCCTTATTCGAATTCCGAGCGTTGTGCTCGAGTCTACCTGGAGGCTCCTCCCGAAAGTGGAGCTGAGCTATTTCGATCTTCGTTTGCTGCAACTTTTCGTCCAGGTGATCGTTCGTCGAGGCGCGCGTTAAAATAATGCAGCCGGTAAGAAGCTGGGGGTAAGAAGAATTTATGAGACGTTTGCAAATTGTGTTTCTGGGAATATTAAGAGTTTCGGACTCACGAGAATTCCTAAGGATCCCATAATCCTCAGACGCTCTGCTACCAGTTTAACCGCCCGCAGTCAACTTACTGATTTAATTGGCTGTGAATAGCAATTAACGGGTCGACTAGGTGTACAAACAGTCGTATGTCTGTCGAACGTAAACAGGCAACGACTTTTAGTGTATTTGAATCGATCGATGTTGGAAGTGGATAGCCACTTTGAGGACGCTACTGCATAGATACTTTGAGGAGTTAGTTTCGGTGATACATAATAATACTAATGATACGTCTTTATCACACCATCAGTTGGTGTTACATCTTTGTGGATTAATCGGCGATAGTCAGCGGAAAACTGTTTTAAAATCTTACCCTAACTTAAGTATCAGGGGTGAAAGAAATTCCACGTAACAAGTGTAGGAATAATTTTATTCGGCATGCAAATTATAATTTACAGTTCATTGGAGAATCCTGAAATAACAATTTCCTTCTAATTAGCATCATGAAAGAAGCTGGGGCGCCTGTGCACCAGCAAATCTTTGGATACACTCTTTCCCCGATGTCCTTTATCCACCATACACGTAGAATATAGAAACGAAGCGTTATTCTGGTTTGGTGGGTTTCGCGTTGTGGACCTGTTTTTGCACCCTGAGCAGTCCATTTTGCCCGCCCTTTCTTTGTTTCAACTCTTCCCAAGGCTGTTTCGCTCCGAAAACAGGGACGATGTGTGTACAATCAATCATTCGACAGTCCTGTTGACCGGCGAAACCCCAGAGCGATCACGATTAGTCGCTGCGTAGTTGCGCGTAGTAATGGAATTTATAAATAGACCGACCCGACGGTTGCTCTCCGGCAATTGGGTGAAATTAGATCAGGGCCCGCGTGTAACAATCCTACGCACTATCATACTTTTTCCGCGTGACACAAATCGAGAACGCTCCCCTTTCGATTTCTGATACCCTCAGAGGGATCCTCCCACTCAAGTGTAGCCGCTGGAAGATGAGCAGCGGAATCATGAATTATTAAAAAATATCGAGCGCCGTCACCGACCGATATAGCAGCCAACTCTATCTTATAGCTTCTAGGAATATTTATCTTTTATCTTCTCATATTTTTACCAATATTTTTTATTCCAACGCTTCAAAACCAAACCAAAGTTTATATAATAATATACTTAAACGATTGATTTTCTCTTTCTCTCAATCTCGAAACCGCTGGGCGCCGCCGGCACCGGTATAACCCCCCACTACCCCACCACACACACCTATCCACCAAATTGTCTGTGAATTTCGAAATGCACAGAGAGAAAAACTTGGGCCCCGAGAAGTCCCAATATAACACAAACAGATCTTCTTGTGTACAAATATCATCGATAGAAACGATGTACGAGAGAGAGTAGGGGAGTAGTAGTAAGTAATAAGTAAAGTAAAGTAGTGTAGTAGAGTATTATTTTAATTATATAAGGAGAAGGAGAGAGGATGGATGATGCGCGCGCGCGCCGCCCCCTCCCTGCCGTATATCTCGTTCCAGCCGATCTTCGATTTCCCTTCTCTCCCATTAGATGGCAGGCACGATGAGAGGAAAAAGCGAGTTGTACCGATCTGACAACCCGTCTACAGTGGCAACGGAAGAGAAAAGGGGGTCACCATAGGAAAAGGAAGAGCGTTTCCGTCCTGGGTCCGCTAGAGGACTCATCGGAACTCGTATATATACGGACGAGAGGGCGAGCGAGGACTTGCGAGAAAGCCTCGGGGCTTCGTGGCCCTCTGGTGGAGCTTCGGCTATGCCGCTACGGATCCCTGCAGAGTGGAGGGGACAAGGAACGGGCCCAATGGTGGCGTTTCCATTGGCAGAGGAATGCACGCGCCCGTCTCGCCAATTGGGCCATGGATCGCGATCGAAAGATCTCGGCCAATCCTGCCCCGCTATCCTGCTCGCCGTGGAGCAATCACGCGCGAAGGGCTCCCGACACAGAGAAGCGATCGTGCCGGTAAGCGCACATCGGCGCTCGTGCAGCAGCGGCAGGAGCAGTTGCGGGCCATTGTCATCGTGTTTGACGGGTGACGAGAAGGGAACTGAAGAGAACGAGTCTCGGAACGAAGGCGAATCTGGCTGTTGCATCGCGGGTCGCGATAATAGGGACGTCGGCTGGTCGAGCACGGGTGGCAAGTGTGCGCGGTTGCGCGGCCGATCGGTGCGTTTATATGCGAGGGCAAGCCGCGTGCGGGCGGTTCCCACACGTCCGTGCAACAAGTGTCATTAGACGGGCGCGAGGCCCAAAGGGCAGCCGATTGTGCTTCGAGGGGACGTGATCGAGAGACGCCGTGCATGGTGCCCGTCCCTCCCCCGTACCGACACAGAGAGAGGACCATCGGCGAGGATGGGCTGCGCGGTGAGCACCACCGGCGAGAAGGAAGCCTGTGAGAGGTCGAAGAAGATCGACAAGGACCTGAGGGCCGATGGGGAGCGGGCCGCCAGCGAGGTCAAGCTCCTACTGCTTGGTATAATATTTTCTTCATCCTCTTCTCTTTCCACCCCTCCCCTTCTTCCGTGGTTCCATCGTCGATGCACAATTTCGTTTTACGATCGTCCTCCTGTTGTCATTCGTCGTTCCCGATGTTGGTCTCGCGGCGGCCGTTTCCTCGGTCGTCACTGCCCGCCCGTCGTAAAAGTAGATCGCATCGCACTGGGCGGATCGGGCCGCTCCGGGAAACGGATATTCCTTCGACTCGATAGTTTCCAGATTTCTCGGAGAGAGACGGGATATTTCGATGGATTTTTCGTTTTAAATACCATCCCACCGCCCCTCGCTCCGTGTGCCAGCCGCGGGGTCTAATGAATTATCAGATTTGCGCAATCGCGGAAGTGGAGCGCGGGCGATTTTCCGAAAACTTGAATCATCGGCCTCGCGTGAATCACTTGGATAACGACGGATATTTTCATGAGCTGTGGATGATGGTGGTGGAGAGTGGTGTGCGAACTGGAGGGTATAGGAAAGGTTTAGGGATTGGGTTTAGATAAGGTGTTCTTTTTTTTTTCTTGTTTTCTGTTTCAAGGAGCGGGAGAATCCGGCAAGTCTACCATAGTCAAACAAATGAAAATTATACACGAGACTGGGTACAGCAAGGAGGAGTGCGAGCAGTATAAGCCTGTGGTGTATAGCAATACGATACAGAGTCTGTTGACGATAATTAGAGCCATGGGACAAATTAGAATCGATTTCGCGGACCCTAATAAAGCGGTAAGTGTCTTGTGGGATCTTGTTTATTTTGGTGTATCGCGCGGGGATTTATCTGTATTAAGCAAATCTAATTATGTTGTAGGACATAGCCCGTCAATTCTTTACCCTAGCTTCTGCGGCAGAGGAGGGTGAACTAACTGGGGAGCTGGTGCTATTAATGAAACGATTATGGCAGGACGCGGGGGTTCAGCTTTGTTTCACACGCAGTAGAGAGTACCAGCTCAATGACTCGGCAGCGTACTATCTTAACGCCTTAGACCGTATAGTGCAACCCAATTACATTCCTACCCAGCAAGATGTTCTAAGGACACGTGTAAAAACCACAGGAATAGTGGAAACGGACTTCTCTTTTAAGGGTTTACAGTTTAAGTGAGTCGCCTTCAAGGTACACCTGTTCACCTTACGCTATGTAGACTATCCGTGAAAATGCACCGTTCTGTCTTAGGATGTTCGATGTGGGTGGCCAGCGATCGGAGAGAAAAAAGTGGATACACTGTTTCGAAGGTGTGACCGCTATTATCTTCTGTGTCGCGCTAAGTGGATTTGACCTGGTGCTCGCCGAGGACGAGGAAATGAACAGGATGATAGAATCGATGAAGCTGTTCGACTCTATTTGCAACAGCAAATGGTTCGTCGACACGTCGATCATCTTATTCTTAAACAAGAAGGACCTCTTCGAGGAAAAGATCACGAGGAGCCCGCTGACTATCTGCTTCCCGGAGTACAAAGGTGCCAATACATACGAAGAGTGCGCTACCTATATCCAAATGAAATTCGAGAACCTGAACAAAAGGAAAGATCAGAAGCAAATATACACGCACTTCACGTGTGCCACTGACACGTCCAATATACAATTCGTCTTCGATGCAGTAACCGACGTCATAATCAAAAACAACTTGAGCAATTGTGGTTTACTGAGTTAGACACTCCATTGAACTCGATTGAATCGGAAAGCATTAGATCAACGCCTAAGGTTCGTGAGCCTACGCGAACGCGCTAAAAAACATACATGTGAGACTGAACAGGGATTGTTAGAAGCAAGGTATGTTTGTGTATACTAATGCGTATGCCAATCACGCAATCTTTTTCACTCCGGCATTTTTATCGATGTTTACAATATTTTTCGTTTAGTATTATGTAATGGTTTGCTAGGTCCTACACTTCTCGATCAACTAAATATCTCTTTCCGAGCAAAAGTTCATGACACTTTATTGGAACGGGGGCCGGTGTTTAATTTACTGGCCCGATCTATATACAGCAATCGATATCGAATCGAACCCATCAAACATTTGAGAAACTTCCAAAATCTATATATAACGCTCTTAACGATCAAAGCAGATACTATCGGCAAATTAAAAAGACACTTGGTCTCTGCTAACTGTATTTAGTATATTAACCAGAAACTAGTTAGCTATTAATTTAGTGATATCTTTTTGTATATAATTTATTCGCTAAAAAGACTATGTCTATACCGGATGGAAAAGTATATTTCCATGATCGTGCTCGAAGCCACATTCATTCCTCTCATTCAGTGTTCGTACTTTTGGCGACAAACACAGCTCTCTGTATTGACGGTATATATTTATACAAACGAAAATTTTTCACAAGGGAAACTTTTTACAAAATCTTTTTTATACGTATTAACGTTGATAAACGTTGAAAGGGCTGTCGTTATTGCTCTACCTGCCAAACGAATGACAATGCTAGAATTAGTCACAGATTTAGAAATCAATCTCATTATATTGCAGAGACGAATAAACAATTTTTTTTAGAAGAGCCAATATTTTTTTACATTCCTATGCTTCGTGTTATTGTGAGACATAGACGGAGGCTTTCGCTGGATATTGAAAGAGCAATAAGATAATATCTACTTGGAAAAGCCATGCATCAATTAGAAAAACATTATTACTTCTCTTTTACTAAAGTCATCTCTATTTACATTATTCTTCAAATTTAATACACAATTCGATTACAAAACCTCGCAAGCTCCAAGTATCTTCACTTCTTATTTGAAATCGAAAATCCTGCGTGCCCGACTTGATTCGTTCGCGAAACACTAATCGTTCCCTTTCGACAGAGAAACATTCCACATACGATAACACACGCGTATTAAGTACTTATTAGTCCCCGAATGTTGCAAAGTAATTAAGGATGCTTTCTTCGTTGCGTAAACAGAATCTCGTTTTACCTCTACCTTGTATCGACCTTTTTATATATATATATATGTGTTTGTACAATAATACAATACATGAAGCTACAAAATAAACAATTGTAATGCTTTGTTTCATTCCGACGGTGTTTTGGATTGGAAGATTATTGATCGATGCCTTTATGCTCTCGTTAACAATTACTTATTTAAATCTGCTATTACGTATCCATCGTATTTTATCAGTAACTTAAAAGAACATTGATTGGTCAACGATTGTATATATTTTATGCATACAATACACACTTATATGGAAAGTATTTTTAAGAATACTGTTACGTGAGTATTATTCTTTCTTATTACTATATAACCAGCAGCGAATTTAAGTTGCGCTTCCCTCTAACACGATTCTATGCCAACCATTCACAACTCTTTTTCTCTTCTCTTTAGAAAAATATGTTAGGATGCAACAATAGACAGAGATTTTTTTCTAACGTCAATCGTAAATAAATTAATCTACCATGGGTGATACAACGGTTTCATGGCTCGTACGGCTCGAAATGTAGGGCACAACGACAATAAGTATTCCCACACGTTTCGCCACTATAAATTTTTTCTCACAACTTTATATTCGGTATGATACTCTTTTCAACAGTAAGTATAGAATTCATCAACATAATTATCATCTCGTTACTCTCAACGATTCTTAAGAAGCCTTTAATACTACATGCGCTGAATCTACGTATATCGCTAGCTATGGTACTCGTATAATGAAGATGCTTGAGGTATTTAACGAACTGAATTGCAGCGTAACGTAATGACGTAGGGAAAGGTGCCTTTCGCGACAGGAAGCATAAGTTCTCTCACAGGTGCGCGGACAACTGGGCCTGGCCGATCGCGGGGCGCAGGCTTGAACTTTACAGAAAGCTACACAGCTGTACAACGTTACTCGGAAGCGATTCTAGTTCCCTTGTAATTTCTATCGATATTCATCATAAATAATTTGCTACACAATGACGCCTAATGGTATACAATTCACGTTGGAATGATTACGCGTATCGTCGCCGTTTAATGTGGATTTCTGGCTGGAATAGGTGGCCCACCCGATGTTCTTGCCGGTATAGGCGGTGGAACGTTCGACGTGGGTAAACTGGGTGGAGGATGTTGAGGCGGGGGAGGGGCTTGTCTCTGTGGCAACGGAGGAGGTTTGGAGCTGGGAGGCCTGCTAGATAATTCTTGCGAGGTATCTGCACGCGGCAGTGGCGGCGGCGGACGGTTTGGTATGGGGTAACTGGGAGATCCGTCCATTATCTCCTCGTAAATCGCAGATTCCGGCGATAGCCTCTCGCTCTGTTCGGACTCTATGGTTTCCCTAGACAGCGGGGCTGGGAATTGATTGGGTAACACGCTGAATACACCAGCTCGCGGGCCTTGCTTTCGATCCTGCAGCGGGCTCTTAGGCGGTTGAGACGGCCGACCTGGTGGAGCTGGTCTAGGTGGCGGGACCACTCCGTTTGGGCTACCTCTACTGGGGGAACCTCGTTCCGTTAACTCTAGCTGTTCTAATCTTTGCATAGGGCTCCTCACCGGAGAGCCCAGAGTGAATTGCGCGACAGTGGTGTTGCTGCACAGCGCTATCTCCTTCTCGATCATCAGTTGTACCCAATTCGGGGATTTGAGAGATAACTTCAAGGTCAGACCGTACACTTGAGTCATGCCCTGCCTTACTGCCGATAAAGCGCACTGGCCGTCTCTGAACGTCACCCAGATCGTCTCACCGATATATCTGACGAGAATCACCTCGCCGATGTGGGAGAGGTCTTGCAGCAGGGCCGTTATGAAATTATCATCGGACACGCCAACGTCGTCGGATTCCTCCACTGCCTTCACTACTATGGTACCATCTGGCGGGCCTAAATCTTGAATCACCTCCTTGAACACTTGCTCTCGCTTCTCGGGCTCGACACAATGGATGTCCACGTCGATCACCGCGATAACTGGCCGATGATCGCTCTGCTTCAGTTCCGCTCTACCGTAATGAATCAGGTTCCCTGGGTTCCAATCTGTAGGCGAATCTGAAGCACAGGTGTGTACGTACGTTCAATCATTATCGAGAACGAAAATGGGGCGAGTGAAATTAGTCAAGCTTGCACGGAACTAACCGATATCGGGTACTTGTTTTCTACGCTTCCACAGCACCCTGTCCGTCCACGCAGGCTGACGGCACTTTTCGCTGGTGTCGTAGTCGTCCGAGAAAAGATCGTATTTGTATGTCGGAGCGAAGTTGACAGGGCCTTCCAAGAAATTTTTAAAAACATTCCCCTGATCCTGTTGCACCTAAGTTCGAAACGCAGGATTAAAACTCCTTCCCTTGCCATCTCTCTGAGGTATCTATTTCATGCTGGACTTTAATGTACTTACCCTCAATTGATCATACTGCAATATCTGATCGAACTCGTTCCTCTTGATCATTTCCTTCATCTCGTCTTTATCCATATCAACTCTGTAATTAAAATCTCCGCACCAGAACACGTAATCGTGCGTATTCAACGTTCTTCCCATGGGGAAGGTAATCTTACGCGTGATCTCCGCGTAGTCCGCATTACGCTCGTTAACTTGCGACTGCCCAGCAGCGAAGTGAGCGCAAACGAAACAGAAAGATGTCGAGTATAACACGCATCTAATAGCTGCAGCTCCCTTGTTACCTGTTGCGCCGCCTAACCCGGTCTTCACGCAATCTACGGCCACGTCTCTCAGATAAGGCGCGTGCATAGGCCGTATGAACAGATAAAGGCAGACGCCGACTAATTGCTGGTACGTCACCAGAACGTATTCGGTGTCTCTGGAAAGTACTTTCTGCAGCTCCTCTGCCCAAGCTTTCGCGTTATCGGTACTAGCGGCCATTATATTACTAGCATTTAAATCGACAATTTCTTCGAACCCTATCGCAAATATATCTACAGGAACATTGTCATATTCGACGGATACCAGAGCTGCAACGAGAAACACGATATGGTAGGCAGGAATTTATCGCACAGCTGTGGTTAGATATATTTAAATGATACTTACACGATGATTTACGAGGAGCATCCAGCAACCAATCAGAAAGGGACACGTCTTTGCATACTATGCTTCGAAAATGCTTTCCCCCGTTAACATTGTAAGTGCCGACGCTTACTCTGAGATTCATCGTGGTCACGTACTCGTTGTACCTCTTGCACATTTCCCTGAGGACGCTCGGCGGAGCGTGTAGCAGATTGGATGGCAAAAGTAAACGAGCCCTGTCCGCTAGCTCCGTGTTTAAAGTCGACCCCAGTAGCAAGATATCGATAGCTTCCTGTTTACTGGAGTCCAATAAGTTATTTTGTATCGTTCTAGCCGCGGATCTCGCGCCGTCCATCAGTTTCGAGCTGCCCTGAATCGCCCCTGTGCCAGCGTATATCTTGCTCACTTCGTTCCCGTTGTTGATCCACATTTGCCGAAATACTTCCTCGAACCTCGAGACCATCTGCTGCTTCTCGAGCAGCTTTAACAGTCCAAGCTGTTTGCCAAGTATCTCCAGCGCGAAGAACGTTTGCACGCAGTTCGTTCTGTCCAAACAGTCGAGGCAATTCGTTCTAACGGTCCCCGTTTGCTCGAGGATAACAGTGTTGTTAGCGGCATAGAATAACGAAAAGGATTCTAAATATTTCTCCACCTTCGCTTTCAATTTCGAGAGGTTCTTCGTGTTCCCGCCCCTACATTCTTGGTGGTAGTCGAACAGAATGTGAGGCACATCGCTGTGCTCCGACTTATTGTGACGGGTCTGGAACAACTGGCTCAGCATCGCCTCCCCTTCTTTGCTACCGATCACGCTGCAACCAAGAAGATTCACGATCACCTGCTGCCCGTACCTTTGCTTGATCATATCCAGGTGTCTGTCGAAAGCTGGCGCAGAAGCCTCGAAGCCGCGAGAGATCTTCACTTTGTGGGAACCAACTTGAATACCAGGTTGCTCCCAGAACAGAGGGACTGATCCTCTAGTTTGGACGTAAGAGGTTACTTCGTTGTCTAAATATATCACTTGCTCTGTTTCTACGAAATTCGCTACGTGGCCATCGTCGTTGGTGCCCCTGACGTTAAACCTAAGCAAAGAAGCACATGTGAAATTAGATACAGGCGATAGGAGTCTTATCCTTCTTTTCTTTTTTTGTCGAATAAATAATACCTGGTGCCAGCACGTTCGCAACTTAATCTAGAAACGAGGACAGCCCGAGCTTGCCTGTGGCCCACGTACACAGTTCGAATCTCAACGCTGCCGCACATTGCTTTAAGTAACCAGTGATTCGTGTCCACGCCGAATCTCAGTAAATGTATATGCAACATTCGATTCCTGTTCGTCGGATGAAAGAAACATTACAACACCCGCCTTCGCGTTATCCTAAGGATTAGATTATCCTCCGCACTAACCAGAAAAATCTATTGTCAGTTATCGTGGATTTGCATCGCCTCTGCGCGCTGAGAGTGATATCGAGGGGCTCCTGGTGTCCAGCGGACCACGAGAAATAGAATGTACCCGAGTTCAGAACCTTCCTGACTTCCGATACACGATCCTCGTTGCCCTGCGTGTAATGGAGCGGTACGAAATGCGTCTGCGTGATCCTGAACACTTCCGACTCTCCGACTTTACCCACTGAAAAGCAGCCAGTAACAAGTACAAGGTACAACAGCGTGTTCTCCCCAGCATTCAATTGCAAGACACCCAAGCATCCGTGGGCGTCTAAGAGCTTCGTATACTTTCCCTTTAAAGTATCGGTCTCCTCAGCGGCTGCAAAGTAACATTATTAACGATGTTACACGTACAAATGGTGGAGCTACTCGAACACCGGCGATCGAATCTTTTCAAACGAGGAAAGAACGAGGGTCAAGGATACTCGGAGCAAACATTTCCATCAACGATCCCGAATTACTTACACAGAACGGCGACCGCCTGCGACTCGAAGAGAACCGTTTCCTTTCGGTTTCGCTGCTCCAGTATCAGGGAGTGAGGGCTAGGCGGCTTTAGCTTTTCGTAGACGCGAAACCCTTTGCCCATCGCCATTGTTGCGCTGTTGCCTTCGGAGGTTTCGGAGATAGAGGTGTGCGGCAAGATATGACAGTCCCGTCTGTCATACGGAGCAGCGTGATTATCCTATACTCTATTTCGGTGTATTTCCCTCTGCCGACAGAACGCACTTCGCGCTCGGGCATCAACACTGTGACGGTGTTACCACTTGCCTCTAGTTGCTCGCGGAGGGGATCACAACAGCGCTCTCCTCGCTGATCTGTCGATACTTCGATATTTCCGCGATATATACATCGCGCGCGCGATTCCACTGTGAGCCTGCGGTCTGCGGTCCACTTGTCCTAACCGTAACAATCAATCGAACGCGCCATTTTGAAATTTTGAAACTCCGTAACCGTGCAACGATCTCGCGCCACGAGTCTATCCGGAATTAAAAATGTAAAACCATGGAATCGAGGCGAGTAATTAAGCCTTTCTTGCCCGGGCACTTTCGACGGTAGTAACGCGGCGCGTAGTGAAAGCGTGCAGAGATTAGAAAACACGATGCGCATGATGAAAGCGTAGGAAGAATTGTCGAATGCTATTCGTGTTTTAAATGAATATGTACGGTTAAAAGAATGTATGATGGTTTAATGGTTATTTCAGGATTTTATTTAGGATTCAACGCGATTAAAAAGGGAAATGGGTTTGCTGTTTCTTGGGTATATTTTAGATCGTTCAAATTATGGCGCATAAATAATCGAACTCATAAATCGATTCACGCCATCTTATTGAGATTCTCGATAACATTCGAATACTTCGATATTCGAATAACTTTCGAATACTTGGATATTCGAATAATATTAAGAATAATTATAAGAAATGACGAAACAAGTGATTTTGGCCCCCTTGGCAGACCTAGTATCAATGAACAACATTACCTCCTCGGAGAATCGAATTGTTGCGATAAAGTTTATTTCTCTCAGCGAGACAGTTAGTTTGTTACATTGATTTTGCACAATGGCTGTTACGTCTTAACAGGACTGTTCGACAAACGATCGTCGCTCTTCTCGCAAGAATATCAGCTATTCTAACGTATCGTGGTTTAAATAGTTTAAAAAGAAAAAACGTCAAGTTCGATTACGGCTACGCCCTCGCGGATGTCTTTGATCGTTGCATACACCTTACACGTCTAGTTAATAGAAAACGTCGCGTCCTTTCGCGTTACCACAATATTTACACGGCGTGAGGTACCATCAGTGTTGGCACCTAATTATTCGTTAGGCTACCTGCGCTTCCTTCTCTCTCGTTTTTCTTTAAGTCTGTCGTTGGTACTAAAACGTATCCTTAGTAGCAGCAATACTTGTTGAACGAAAATGTCGGAGGCCCCGTCGAACCGGGCGTAAGCGATGGGCGCGCTTAAGCCCGCTCGACGAGGTTTATGCCTCGTTAAAGGGATTAACATTACTGTTATTGCGCCTCTGCGTCTGTCTGGCGAGCTGTGCGGTAAGCGCCGATAAAAATACCTCCTAAAGACGAATTTCGAAGAAAACGCTGCTGCGTCTTAAAGTATGTTTGAAGACACTCTTAGACTAGGAAATTAATATACATTTCTATATGAAATTTTAACAATCAGTCGATACGATTAATACTTTCCTATGCTTCCCTCCCATTCGGTGCCTCCTTCGCGCCACGCACCTAAACAATTCATTATGTACGATTACATAAACAACCCAGCGCGCTGATTACAAGTGGATCGAAACTTATCGTAAGACATTGGAGATACGGAATCTGTCCCTCCATCACTTTGCAAACGTGATTCGCAAAAGAATTACTCTAATTCGTAGAAAGGAATGAACTCAGGGAGGCGTGTTATCCTCTCAGCTGGAATCGCTCGGGTATAGGAGATCATCCTTCCTTCGATGATCGCTTGTGCTAAACCTGCTCGGTCTCCTTCCCATCCTTTAAAAGTCCACTCGTCCGATTTCCTCTTAACGGCGATTAATTAGACCTAACATGTACTATATAGAAAATATTACTTCTTGGAATATATGAATTCTGTTCTGTTTAAAAACTATAGTCGTTTCGCAAGTTTGGCCCGGCTGTAAGATCGTAGTGATCGTAGTAGAACAGAATGTACGTTTAGTTTAGTGCTTACACCTCAAGGAAGTCCTTCAGTAAAGTGACGCGACGCTTCTCAGCGATGTCCATTTGATTCTCTAGATCCCCGCGATCCGTTGTCTCAGCCCGCTCTATCTTCCACGAAAGATTCTCTATCTCCGCTTCCAGCTGGGCCTGCTGGTACTCAAACTTGAAAGCAAAAACCGACTCCGTTAATCGCCTCCAACCGTGTGGGCGCTTATTGTACAATGGTTAAGCGAAGCTTTACCAATTCTTTGCGCGGTCCAGGCTCCATATAATAAGCGTAGGGATAAGTGTACTGTAAAGTGTAACGGCAGCGTGCCAGAAGCGACGCGGCCTCGAACAAATGCTGCCAGTCGATCCACGTTCCACTGGCGTTCATCACTTTCTTGTTTATCCGCATCTTTATGCCCTCCAGAGTCTGCTCCTCCAATTTCAACGACTTACTGTGGTTCTCCCACTGGAAGGTGTTTAAGTTGAATGCTGCGTGCGCTTGAGTTACGAATAAAACAACTTACCCTTTCGTAGTAATGCAGATACTTCTTCAGAGCTTCTCGTGCCTGTGCGTGGACACTTTCGTGAGCGACGTTTGGATTATCTTTGTAACGCGAGCACTCGTAGTATTCACTGCCATGAGCCTTCCAGTCTCCGAGGCATATCCAACAGAAATCGTGTTTGCAGTTGAAGCATTGCATGTGATTGCAGCCACCGTTCTTCTCTATGCATATATGACATTTCGGACACTGCGAATGAAGATCGTTTGTTATTGCGATACGCATTATCAAAAGACTGATTTGCACGACTCGAGTACTGACATCTTTGGTGTGGGCGCTGATGTAGTTAGCCGTCTCCGAGTCATCCGCACATTTCGTCAGCCACTCCTTAATCGTATTGCAGTCGGTAGGTGCGTGGTAGTCCATACCACATCGGAAGCTGAAGTTGTAATATTCGGTTAAGACACTGTAGGACTCTCCGAGCGTGTCTGAAATCTCGGACACCTACCAAAATATAGTTTTGCAGGACGAACACATAACTCTCTTTGCTCGTTGTTCCTTTGAACACATAACTATTTGGCAATTGGGGCCCGGGCAGAATCTTAATTGCGGATGGGACTTGACGTAATCACAGAAGGCGAGTTGTTGATAGCTTTCTCTCATGTTAGGCTTAGTGAGCAGGGACAGAACGAAATCCTCCGGAACTAAGACGTTACACTCCTGTGCCATGCAGCTTATCCCTGGTCAAAGTAACGTATTATCGTAAGTCTGATTCGGCGTGTTTGGGTACCGCGTACACCGACGGACTTACCTGTAGAAATACCTTGAGTTATTTGTACTTCGAAATGCATGCACCAACAGTCTTTACAAAAAGAGTGTCCGCACGTTAATGTAGAAAACTTATCAGTTGGGTAAATTGTAACGCAAACTGAACACACTCCTCCCCTGTGACCTTTCAATCCTGGCACCGAGTCCAATAGAGACAATGGTTTTATTTTTGAATTAATTAACAAACTGGAAGCATTGGTACGGTACTTTGTGATGATATCTTGTAATGCCCAATTGTGCGCGTGTAGTAGGACTTTGGCTAACGACGGTGTTACGTGAAGACTATTACTTAACACTTCAACATTCTCGTTTAAAAGTCTCTCCACCTCCTCGACTCTTAAACAGTCGTACACGGCGTACTCCGGGTTCCTTTTGTTCTGATCCGGATCTACGTCATTGTCAACTTCCCCGCCCCATGGCTGAACGTTATAATAGTCCTCGTACCCAGGATCCCCGCAGTCCGAGTCCGAGTAATCCATGTCGCTGTCGTACTCTTCGCCCGACATCTGCGTCACAAACACACGTTACAATATCTGTAACTACAAATTCAATCGCACCTCATACAGTGTGCATATACCCATACATTTGCTAATCTCTCATAACCTCCTAATCTCAGCTATTTATTAGCAAGCGTCGGAATACAAATATATTTACTACGAGCGAACAGCAACGATCCCATAAGCAAAAAGTTCACTTAATCTCGAGGACGAGGATTGGGAAATAAAAAGTTTCAGTGGCCATGCGAGGATAGCATATTCTTAGAATCTCTCCGATCGGTATGGTTTGCGTGGCCCTTGAATAAACATCTCAGACACGAGAAACGAGAAGCCGCTGGGATATATCCGAAGGATCACAACTCCGCGCGCTGCGCTAGATTATTTCCCACTGGGAATGTAATAAACCGTAGCGTTTTGGGGTGACGTTTCGTAAACAATTTCATGAGATTATTAACGCTGCGTCTCGTGCAAAGTACTCGCTTATCGTAATTCGCCCCGTAACGACGACGACCCACCTTTACGCTTTTATTCATCAAGAAAAGTGCATTGATGTTTCTGTTTCATGGGTTGAACGGAAAAGTGATATTAAAAGGGCTTTATCGCAACCAAAGTCTATACCAACAGTCGCACCAGCGCATGAGTTATATGTGCATACGCTCTCTCTCTCTCCCTCTCTCCCTCCCTCTCCCCCTGCTCCCACAACACTCACTCTCTCTCCCTCTCGCGTCAGATGTATGATGCGAGCGTGTTGTAACAGATGATTTCATTATAATCTTGCAAGTAGATAAGAATGTCAAAATCACCTGATAGAAAACAGCTGAGGTCTGCAAAGTAAACACCAACAGTATCAAATATCATTGATCAGCCGAGATTCGATTTCGAATGCTACCTACATGGCTACGTTTTCGAATTTTCTTTTATATTTGCCGCTCGATTTCGAGGTTATTCTTATTGAAATTAGGCAATCGTTATAGTAGTTGGTCACTTCCTCGATGCGTTATATTTAGGTAGTCGAATCTTAAATAAATTTGCGGTATTTATTATTTTTTAAGATGTTTTGAGGTAACGCGATCTGTATTTTAAAGAAATTTATGGTCCCAGTTTTCTTTACCTACCTATTTGATAGAAAGCGTGGTTCTGTAATTGGGATCGGAGCATTCGTTGATTTTATATGTACCGTGCGTTTTCCATTCACGTGGGATGTCTTGTAGATGATTATCTTTTAAGATATCGGAGGTCACGGTGAAATAAGCTCGCGATATTTTGAGATTCTTTTGTAGATAATTCTATGCATCAGTCATTGTAATTCAGTACAGATTTAGAATTGCGGTTTTAATTAATAATACCTGTAACAGAATATATTAATCTATTTCCCATGTGCGATGATTTTCATCTTCAGCAGCCGAATAGTTTTTTAGATTCTTTGGCTTTTATTTACGCACGTAAAAGCACAAGTTGTGCGTACAGTTTCGCAGGAACGATGGTTTCGACGATAGTTCGAGTTTTTTAAATAGTCTGCAGTTTTTTTATTTCATTCAGTTCGCCATCTATGACATGCTCGACGTTGTTTGGTGGTGGTCACCGCGTACCATGTGCTCTTAACCTCTTCCTAACCTCGGAGCGGAAGAGTCGGGTATTTGTTTACGTTTGGAATTATGTCCGTGTACCACGATGAAGTAGAAATCGAGGATTTCGAGTACGACGAGGACGAGGAGATATATTACTACCCATGTCCCTGCGGCGATCAGTTTCAAATATCTAAAGCAGAGCTGGCCGACGGGGAAGAAGAGGCCACATGCCCTTCTTGCTCCTTGGTTATCAAAGTGATTTACGATAAGGAAGCGTTCGCAGCTAAGCAAGAGGAACTTGTCAAGGGCGAGGAGAAAGAGCTCATAGCGCAGAAGGCTTAAAGTAAGTCCGCTTACCTCCTGGAGCACTTGTATTCTACGTTCTACATGTTCGGTGTTATGATCTTTGGAGTTGATTCGCAGATTTGACAGGAAAGATACTTGACTTCGCACGGGCTGTATAAGTATACCCCGGAACTATAGATTCATTGCCTTTAGTTAATCATCACTGTGGGAAGATAAAAGACAATCGCCATGGCGGGACGTGGTAGAGGAAGAGGTAAACCATCCATGTCGATTAGCACAGAGCAGTTGGGCTTCTCCAAGGGCGAGGCTCTACCGCCACCAGTCTTACAGCCTCCGCCAAAATATCCTCCCTTGGAATACAAAGCATTGCCACTGACTATCACGAACGAGATGAGTTACCTGCTGGAACTGAAGCGGGAATTTGCAGAGTACACGCGAGAGTCGCCCGACAACGTATTGCCTGTAGTGATTAAGAAGGACATAGAGAGATACTCCGACCGCTACCAAGACTTAATAACGGACAAGACTAGTTACGAAACCAGATACGACTGGAGTAGAATGCCGGCAGAGCTGAAGCCCGTAGCTCGCAAGCGTAAGGGGCAGAAAGTGACGAAGCCAGTGAAGAAGCCGAAGAACGTGGACGTCGAGACGAAGTTGCAAGAGCTGGAGAAGAAGGAGAGCACGCAGCAGAGCGACGTCGAGGAGGAAGAGAAAGAGGAGGAGGAGACGGAGGAGAAGGGGGACGAGCATGTCGAAGAGGAGGAGGAGGAGATGATCGACGAGGAGATGGACGAGGGCACGGACTATGCGAACAATTACTTCGACAACGGGGAGGGTTACGACGAGGAAGACGATAACTTGGACGATGGACCTATTTATTAACATATAATTTTTTATAAGAATTGGAAATTCTTCTCGGTTCTCGATTATCCGGCTAGGACACTTACAAGCTGCTGGTTGATCGCTACATGGCGCTGTATATATTCTGTTCCTCTTTTCACCGAGCCCTCGATCGTGTGTACAGACAATAAATTATAACTCTTAAACAACGACAGGCTGTTGTACGGTTGCAAATGGTGTCCAATTCTTCCTTCACCACCCCGCGACGGGGCTGGCCTCGTAGATGGGAGAAAACATGTATGTATCGGAACAATGAAAAAAAGAGTCCAGGCTCACAGGAAGCGTCGGCGTGTTCTTTATTACGAGTATTTCAATTTCTAATATATAATATATATATATATTTATATATATAATATATATATATATAATAGCCATAATAATCTGCAATTATCTTGTAATAAATGATCCTCCTCTACGATGCAATCGGAGAGTAAAAACGCAACTGTTTTGGACGAGAAGGGGATGCGCAAAAGTACCGTAGTGCCGCGTAATGCTTTACGTTTACGCTCGCCGTGGTGATGGTCGATAATGGGCTCTATAGATCCTCCCATTGCTCGATTCCCATCCGTATTTTGCTCCTTGTAAATTTATGCCCGTTCATCGTCGCTCCCGAAGTGTGCGCGTACAGCGCCGTGGAGGGGGAGTGAAAATTAAAAGAGGAAAGTCACGGAAGTCGCGAAAGAAGAAGTCGGTCTCCTGAATTTTCCTGAAATTTCCAGCCACCCTGTGTCGTTACCACATAACGCCTCTCACCCTCGGATCGAATCGTTCGCTATAAAATGGCCGCAGACGAGGATCGCACGCGCCTTACAGGCATCCACGCGATCTGGCAGTAAATCGAGCGAGTTATCTTTTTACGCTGGCTGAAACTCCCCCTTGTTCTCTCTCTAATTTAAAATGTTGGACTACAGCGTGGTCCACGGTGCTGCCCAGCCCACGTCACGGCGAACGGCTCGAGCCTAGGGGCCGTCCTTAAATTCCGTAAGGGTACTTTTGGCGAATACTTACCCCCTTCCTCTCCCAGTATAAGAATTTGTAAGATTTGATATTCCAACCCCCTCCTTACGTAATATTTTTTACACTTAATTCTTTCAGTTATTAAAATTCTTTTAAAGGTTCATATAATTCATTTAACTCGATTTCGGGAAATTCAAACTAAAACTACTGTTCTGGAACAATAACGATAGAATTTGTATTTATTGAAAATTAGGTAAAAATATATTATGTAAGGCGCTACCTGACTCCCCTCCCCCCTGTAAGAAATCATAAAAAATTCGCGACCGCCCCCCAAAAGCCTTACGTAATTTAAGGATGACCCCCTAGTAGAAGGACGCCCGAAGCTTTAGGAACGTGTACCAATCATCAGGAGAAACGGAACATGGCTATGAGAATGGTAGTAAGTGTCACCATCGATTCGAAAGGTGAGATGAATTGTTAGAACCTCTATTCGCGTAACGACCAGCACATGTTCCTAAATATTAACTCCCAACTGTTTTCAGCATCCTGTGTAGAAGCCTTAGAGCATATATATATGTATATATACATCTCAATGAGACCACCATGTATATAATATGCTCTAAGGTAGAAGCTGAAGAATACGTCGCCCCCATCTTCGATCACGATCGTTCAACTTTGCGCTACTTGCTCGATCAATCTGCTCTGCGAAACATGAGGAGGCGTGGATTCACGGTATCCTGTGCTTTATATCTGCCTCGACGGTTTGAAAGAACTGAATTCGTACCGAATTGGGTGGTAGAAAGCCTACGAGACGATCGTTCGCCGCCATTCGTTGTATCAAAGCATCTGTCCGTCGCCCCCGCGACGGTATCCTCATTCGTGAAATCCATCCGCGACAGCCTAACTTCCCTTCCCATCTCTCTTCGTCCCTAAATACCATCGTTGTTCGAACGTCATTGCCTTTCCGCCCGCGTCATTCGCAATAATATATTTATGTATAGTGTATATAGATATATTTGTATATATATATACTTTGTATATAATCGTCGCAATTTAATATAGCACGACCTATCTATGTATAAGTAGGCATAAAGACCGAGGCGAGAATACAGGCAAAATCCCCCGAACAGTGTAAAGTCCTTCGCGTGTTTCCCTTCACTTTCTTCTCTCCTTTCCCCCTCTTCGTCTCTTTCTCTCTCACTCTCTTTCTCTCCTCTTTTTGCCAGAAAGAAAACGATTCTCCGTCGATTATCTTTCGGTACGAAAGCGCGAAATTAAGAAGCAAGGTTCTCCTTCCTTCGATTTGCATCCGAAAGTTCCTGGAGCGATTTCACCCCCCCCCCCACCTTCCCCCCCCACCGGAAACTAGCTCCGCGAATTTCATCGAAAACGGAGCAGAGAAACGAAACGTGAACGGGTAATTGAAATCTCGAGCCTCTCGCGTGGCGGGGAACGATCGATCCCGAGGTATCGGTCGTTTCCCCCCGCCCGGTCGATCCTCCCTGAATCGGTAGAAAAGCTCTTCCGAGGTATACTCCTGAATAAATCGTCTCGAATCGTCGAGTAGAAAACGCACGCGCATGGAACGCGGCCAGCACGTTCCTGGATCAGCCGCCGCTCGAGGCCCGTTCGTCGATGGCTCTGCGACCTCCTCTCGGTGGATTTCGAGTCCAAGGCGTGCCGCACGTGGACGGGGAGAAGGCTTAGAACGCCAGAAAGGGAATGGTTATTGAAGAGCTAGGAGACGCTAGTCGGGTTCCATTCAATTCTGTACCATTAAACCCATTTGCAATAGTGATCTACATGCTCCGCGAGGCACTGGCGACTTCACTTTCTGTAGATCATGTATATAGATCACCTTTCTATTTAATGATGTATATGACTCAAGCTTGCTCCATGCAAATGGGTCAACGCAGAAGCAGAACAGATACAGTATTTCTTCGTTAAGAGCTCGGCGCTATCCCCACCATTTCTGTCCGCTCACTCCTGTCCTGCGAAGGCGAGAGCGAGTCAGAGAGACTGAAAGCGAGCGAGGAATAGCCTATGAGACAGGCGACGCGTTGATACTTTGCTTCGCTCCGTCTTGCGGACGCCTGATACTCCGCTGTCCTTTGCCTGCGCGACGGGCATGCGCGTTTAGACTCGCTCTTGCCTTCGGTAAGAAAGAAGCGAGGAGCGACCGAGAATCGTGTCCCCTCTACGTTAGATGCTCACCGCCGGTCCCGAGCCTCAAGCTCCTAGCGAACAAATACGGTATAGAGGTTTCGAGCAGCCATGGATCTTCCAAGCTTTTCTCTTCGTCCCTACGTTTACGCGTGAAAATTTAAAAACGCGATAGAGCGGCCATGTTAAGGTCGCTCGAGGTTCGTCGAAAGTATTCGAACGAAATGATGGACAGTTGAGTCGCTGAAGCTCATCGATACGGTCAGGTAACTTCGCTGGCGTCCCTTCGCTCCTAACTCCCCCCCCCCCCCCCGTCGCGAAACAGGAACAGCCTGCCGAAGCTTCGCGTTCTCTGCGCCTCGGTACCGTAGTTCGCAGCCCTAAACCGTGCTTGTAACATTCTGGAAGTCACAGGAGAGGTCAGCTTCTAAATTCGGGGTGGGCAGTGTAAGCTTCTCGCGAGGTGCACCCTTCTGGACGCGTCAAGCGTTCCCGCCTCCACTTCGTCGCTTACACCATGCTGTCCTCGAGTCCTCCCACGTCGCCTATCCTCTGTCGCGTTCCCACGTCGTCGTTGGCTCAACAAGAAACAGAAGGAAGGGTAAATCGTTCGAACGACGGGATTCGTCGAATCAGTGGCGCGCGAGTGGTTCACGTAATCGTGCGGCAACAATTAAATATACACGTATCGTTACAACTATCGCGGCCGCGGGCGTGCCGAGCAACAGCGAGGCGTATAATAATCGAAACGAGGGGTTGGGGAGCAGAGGAGTTCGTCATAGCGAAGTGCTTCGATACTAGATCATCCATCGGACCTCGAAACTAGCTCACCGCTCTCTCCGCCCGCCCGCCCCTTCTTCCTTCACGTCGGTCGCCTCGCCGTTGCTTGGCGCACCTACCGGCGGTTCATAATAATAATAATAATAATCGTAGTAACAGCTCGACAATAAATAGTCCCAGCGTCGGACGTCTATTCATAAAAATCGCCCGACGATCGACCGCCGGGCGATCAAGCGTACTCCGCCACTGTTCCGAGCGACTCGTTCGCGATAATCTATCAACCTCGCGCAACAACTCCGCCTCTCGCTCGTTGCTCCCCTTCGATTCAATCGACTCGTAATCTCGCGGCACACACCGTGTGCCGTGTGAATGGAATGATCCGATAACACTTATCACAATAGAAACCGCGTTCACCCGGCGGTGGTGCTAAGCGCGTTAAGAACAGCCATCGATATCTGTACTCGCTATACTCCGCGCAGTAAACACCGTCTGTCTCTCACCGCTTCCCCCCCTCCGTCGCGAGTCGTCTTGGGCATTTCCACCATCGCGGGCGGGGCGAGGAGCCCGGAGTGGGGAGGCGCAGACGAGCGGTCCGGCGGACAATATCTTCTGCCAAGAGTATAGTTCGACCGTCGTGCAAACAAGAGCCGCAAAATTGAACGTCGAAACGATGGTGGGGCCTGGAATCGTGCGAACTATTGCTGCAACATTCGTCGGATGCTCGAGAAAAGGGGCCCTTCGGGGATAACGTTGCGGTCCGCCGATTCGAAGACCCGCCACCGCATCGAGGAATGTAACGACAAAACTATACACCGAATCGAAACTACAGACACCTTGAATCGCTTTTCAACAGCCTTCCCTCCAGCGATTATTTATTCCTCTCGTCGGTTGAAACAGACCGGTGTAATCGGGCCTAATGTCGCGTCTCTATGACGCAATCGATTTGAAGAGGGGTGGGGGGGGGGGGGAGGACTGAAGGAAATGAGTAGGAGGGTCGGGATCGTAGCCCCGTGGAAAGGAAAGGTAGAAGGGGAAAGAAAGCTCGGGTGTGCGGCTTGGTTCTGTCCAATTACGATCTTCCAATTGTTTATACCCTATAGCAGAATCGACGACGATGACTGACTTCGATCCCCGTTGTCCTTCGTATCCGAGAATCCATCGCGATCGTCTCTTAATGGAAAATGAACGAATAGGCCGTGCGGTTAAAGGAAGAAGTTTGAAAAAGAAGGATTTAAGAGTGAAAAGGTATCCAAGTGGCTCGCGTCGATTCCCCGCGTAATCACTAATAAGGGCCATTTTGATCCCCCACTCTGGACATCGTAGCATCTAGCTCCAAGGGCCAAGAGCAATCGTGATCGGTCGCCTTGAACAGCCCAGCAGCAGCTTCATAATAGGAAATCAGCCATAACGCGTCTCGTCGACATCCCGAATCTCCCGACAGTTCTAATCGAGCCTCTGGTCAGTCGTCCCCAACTCTCAGATCTCTCTCATACCGGTGCTTCTCATTCCATTCTTTTGTTTTTTTTTTTTGCTGTTTTTCCGTTTTCATTTTTTATTGGTTTTGTTGATTTTCCGCCTCCCTTGAACGGGTCCGTTTCTTCATTATCATTAGAGTAATCGTAATCGTTAATCGTTTTATAACTGCTTCACTACGGTTGGTTTTGACTCTTTGGACGTGGATCTGGATGGAGTGTGGTGTACCAAGTATGCGCGTGAAAGAGAGAAAAAGCTCCGTCGCTTGGTTTCTCCTGCTCTCTTCTTTCCTGTTCCATCGTCCTCGAAGCGAGAACAAGGGCCCCCGACATCCGAAGCCCCCCCCCCCCCCACCAGCGTTACTCGCCCGTCCTGCTCGAAATAAAAATGCGTCTCGCGTTTAATCTCTTCCCCGACAATCCTCTCTGGTTGCTCCCTCCATTGGCGTCGTCGATTCCTTCCTCGGTCGATTGGAAATTCTAGCCGACGAGCGACACCGTTCTCATTCTAGGACGACCCTCGTTGTCGAGCCTCGGCCGAATCATCTATCTTCTCCCTTGATCTCCTTCGCCTCTTCTTCCGCTGAAGAGGGACGCGCGAACGATATAATCTCGTATAACAAATCAAGACGGAATGCAGCGTGCAACGGGAAGGTAGCGTGTTCCTCCGTCTCTCCTCCTTTCTCCCGCGTTCGTCCATCGAACGAACGACTCGAGGGGAGGAGTGGCCGACCCATGGTCGTTTCCTCTTCGGAGGATGATTCCTCCTGGAATCATCGAGCCTCGAGGGAAGCCGTGTGTGTCCTGTGTGTGTGTGTGTGTGTGTGTGTGTGTTGTACGCGAAGAAAAGAAACACTACGCCTCACTACAGTAATTCGTTCCGCTTGTTTGTTGGTTGGTTGGTTGGCTTCTGGTTCTCGCCAGTGGCTTCAGGAAGTTCTTCGCGAATCCTCGACCGTTTCGGAGACTCCTGGAGGTGGTTCGAAGGGTGATGGAAAAGTTGGGCATTCGAGGCGAGGTATGCGTGGATCCATCTGGCCAGGAATGGTAGGAACTGGAGTTCACAGAGACTTCTGAGCTTCTGATTGTTTCTTTAGCGTTGTGCAGCAGGTGATCCTTCCTCACGCTCCTCCCGGAGCATCCCGCCGAACGGTCGAGGCTCAGCTGGAGCTGGCGGAGAGAGATGCTCCGCGTTTAAAAGAAACTAATCTCCCCACGGTACCTTCAACGATCTTCCGGATCTAGCCCCCGCTAGCCTTGAACCTTCCACGCGTCCTATGGATCCCCATTCGGGGGGCATCGATTCCTTATCGCCAGCAACGATCGAGGTGCGCGCGTAGACCGAAGAGAATTGCGCGGGGCACCGCGAGTTCACGCGATCCGCGAGTGCGATACCCATAATGTATACATTCATACGTGTATACGTGTATAATTGTTTTCCGTATAATAGACTTATATAAAACGCACGAAGCGGCTGAAGGCTACTTATCCTTCCCCCTTTATGTATAGCGACAAGCTTGCGCCTTCGTTTCCATCGCGATTCCACTCCACGGTTGCCTGCCTTCCCTTCTCCACTTCTCCCTCTCTCTTTCTCTCTCTCTCTCTCTCTCTCTCTCTCTCTCTCTCCCTTTTTTTGTATCATTTTTCATCTTTTTATCAATGGAAAAAAGAATTCGGACTTAACAACGGCGGATCCCATTCGAGATCACTTTGAATATCCTAGAAACATTACCGACTCGCGTGTGTTCGTCTAGGTGCGTGTCTTCCTCTGCCTGTATGTGCCCACGTGTCTGTGTACGTGTACGTATTACGTGTGTGTGTGTGTGTGTGTACCGTCCCGGCGTATCATCTGATCTCAGAGGATCACTTTCTGCTCGAAGGAGTACGCTCTCTGGCGTGTATACCGTGTCTGTGTGGGTGTTCCGCATCCTCCGAACCATTCCTCGAGTTTCAACGAGACCGACGCGTTGCCTGCACGCACCGTCTTCGTCGTCCTCGATCGTCTTGCCGGCCGAGCGTCCCGCGGTTCTTCGTCCCCCATCCGTGGCTCCTGTATGTCTCTCCATCCATCAGCTTGGGTGACGGGAGCTGTATTACGTTCCCTCGAGAGCCTTCTCTTCGTCCAGCGCCCAGACGCGGAGCGTCGCCGAAGGCGTTGGAGAATCGAAGAACGTTGGACGCGCGACGCCGAAGACGCGAAGGAACCCGGCGAGATCCCCGTGCCTGATGAGGCTAACGTGTCATCGGGCACAGGCAGACGAACCACGAGAGGAGCCCCTCCAACAGGAACCTCATCGAAAAAACTGTTTATCTCCCAACGTCTCCCTTCGTCCTCCCTCTCTATCCGTCCTCCCCTTCGTCTCTATGCTTGCTTCTCCGTCTGCCGAGGACGTGGCTGCCCGCTCTCACCGCGGCTGAGAGCCCCCCTAATTCTCCGCGCCACTGCCCTTCCCCCAGAACTTGTCGAAGCGATTCCGCGCCTTCTCCAGCACCTCGCTGGCCGCCGAGCGTTGCGCCGTGCCTGGAACAACCGCGGGCGCCTCCAGCACGTGATAACCACCCCCGCTGCTACTTACTACCCCACCCATGCCGGCGGCGCCCCCCGCGGAACCGCCTTGGGGGGACTCGGCCTCTAGGATACGATAGCCCGGCTGGGCGGCCGCGGACGAGGACGGTGTTGTCATTGTCGCCGTCGTCGTTGCCTGCGACGGCTCCTTCTTTCTATCGTAATCGAAGCCCGGGTCCTCCAGGCATCTCAGGTTCGTCCCTGCCACGGGCTTTATCGACGGATCCGGCTTCGCTTCATCTTTCGCTTCTTCGTCGGCGATGCTTGCTTCCTGCGATTGGGGGAAGGTTTTCGGTATTAGTAAGCGGGTTGTTGCGGGATTTAGGAGGGTACTCACGAGTAAACATTCCACTTATAGTGAATCGAATTCCCCGATTTGGAATATAGTTTTTTATAGTACTCATAGTAACTAAGAAATCCTGAAAATTATATCTGCAATGGAGCTACTTTACTCGCGTTATTGAGACGTACGCGAAAAATAACAAAATCTTTGTATTTAAGGGGGAACACCACTGTGACGGCTGGAAAAGTAAGCCACTTTTAAGATTTTTTTCAGGAATAATTTACAGGCCCATTGCTTACCCATGCATTTGCCGCTACTCAAATGCCTATAACTTCGAGAATATTACGAATTTCGACCAATCCTTTTAAACAAGTATTCCTAAAAGGTTGAACATTCGAAAAATGAAGTAAAAAAAAATCGACTTTTAGACCGGAACCTCCCCTTAAGAAGCTTCTATTTGCTCTGACCTTTTCACCCTGCGTGGGTGTGCTGGTGCCCTGGGCCCTCGTGGGCAACGGGCTGTCCCTCTCCGAGTCCATATCCTTGTGCCCGTTCAGGCCAGTGAAGCTACCGATGGAAACGCTTTCGCTCTCGGGTGATTTGTAGCCGGAGTGCTGGGAGTGCTGGGACTTGTGCTGAGCCGCGAGCTCAGGCGGGGCCGACTGTGGTGCTGAGGGGAACGACGAGGGCGTCCATGTCTTCGCCTCACTATGAGGACGCGTCAGGGGTTCTTGAAATCAAACAAGCACACGTACGCTCACAACTTAAGTACTTCGCTTTCCACTCGAAAATACACCATGCACAAAAAATGAATGCAATTTATTCTACTTCTACGATAAATTTCACCACCACTTTTCCAAATTATTTTCGTCCCCTCAAATTGGCTGGAATACCTCACTTTGGAAGCGAAATGTGAAACGGAGTATTTTCAAGGTGGCTACCTTCTCTGACGTTTTGGGTGACAGTGAAGGTTTTCCCGGTGTCGAGGGGCACCGTCCAGTTTACGGGCTCCGGGGACCGCATGATCATCTGCTCGGGCGACTTTACCCTGGTCGGCTCTGGCGGGCTTTTCACCACCGGCTCGTCGTCGATCCACGGGCTTACAGCGGTGGCTGACACTGGCGGATGGGTCTGCGACGGTGGCGTCGAGGCGACGCTCGAGTCGCCTCCAGTTACGTCCCCGTTCACCTGAGGCTCCGCCGTCACTGCAACGTTTCATCCAGGCTTTATCGACGAGGTGCACACCGTTCTGCTCGCTCGCCCACCCCCCTCCCCAGGGAAAGCTTGCACTCGATGCATCGAGTTTTCTAATGCGGACTCTTAGAAGCTCCCCGAGTGCCTCCCTGATTTTCACCTGCTGCTGCGGACTGCTATATTGGAGGTTTCTAAAGGAACGGGATTTCTGAAGGGTTATTCTTTTAATTCAGGATGACTCGATACCCTTAAGCAGCGATACTCTGTGTACACCACCTCGTCGAAGCAGGTGAAAGTCAGAAGAGGGCACTCGGAACCGTTCTCTTCCGAGTCCGCAGCTAGGGCCACGCGCCCCTTCAGTACCGATCGCTATAGTTCTCTTCGTTCCAAAGGAAAGAAAGGTTGTTCGTGCCCCGGATTAAAAACACGACTCCCTTTCCTCCTGGCCGAAGAGTCTCGTTTTTTTTCTTTTTTGAAATTCGCCCCTTAAATAGGGCTCTCGGTCGAGCCATCGAGCGCAGACACCGGAAACCCATCGAGTGTTTTGCCAGGAGGTCTACACAGTGGACACAGAGCCATCCCAGAGAGAAAGTACACTAGCGTACTCAGAATGCAGGAAACACACACGTACAGATATACATAGAGTATATAATATACACAGAGAGGCAGACAAGTGAAGGCAGAGAAATAGTATACTGTAGATCGTTTGTGACAGCGGTGTGTGTAGACCTGCCACGCAACAGGCCGGAGAGGAACGTCTGGCTAAACTGCACCCCTGGCGATAATTCGCGGTGATAAATGCCCCCCGGTCCCAGCCTTCAGCACCCTTCCACGACCGAGGAGTTGAAGTGGTGAAGGATTTAAGTGCCAGAAGTGAACGATTTCAATATTTTCTTTTTCACACTGAGCAGTGGCGCACCCAGAGGGGGCCAAATGGCTTTGTAAGAAAAAAGGAAAGCTGGATTTTATTCTTCTATCATTCTATTTTTATAACCACCCAATGAATTTTAGCGAATTTGCATTACAAATATTTTCATCCCAACTAAATTTCAATTTGCCCTGGAAACTGAATTAAATTATTATTCCAGCACCCGCAGCACTGACCACGGTATTCACCACGGAATCCTACATACTTTTCCACTAAGAGAATAATTTCTAATTTCTTTGGCATTTATACCGTCAAAAATTTCAACCCCGCAATTGCTCCCGTCCCGTTCGTTCCTCCCTGCAACCCTTCGCGAAGCCCCCTGTCGTGGACGTCGCTGCCTAGAAGACTGCTAGGTGTCTTAGGAGAGGGCAAGTGGCTTCTACGTATCTACCCAGCGCGAGAAACTCCTTCCGCGGTCGAAAGCACTTACGTTCACTGGCTCCAGATCCCTCGATTCGATTAGCCTCGTGTCGCGCCGAGTTCCCTCGAGACTTAACAGCGCCCCTGTCTAATGCGTGTTCGCGGCCCGAGTGTCTGTGGGATATGTGTTCGCGAGGGCTCGAGTGTGCCGCGGAAAGCTGGTCTAGCAGCCCTGCTAATGCGCGGTCCTCGGCGGGACGCGGAAACGAAGCTTCGCTCGAGCGTCCGTTCCGCCGGCTCGCCAGCGTGTACAGAATTGGAAACGATCGTTTCGGTATGCTAGGGTCAGCGGCCACGTGAGCCACAACCGTATGCTTCATACTGTACGACGAAAGCGTGACGAGACTTTCGGGAGCGCGTACAGGTCGCGCTCTGTTTCGCGCGCGGAGAAACGTGCGCGGGGGCGCGAGCGATCACACTCTGAGCGGCGTCGGCGTTTTTTCGTGTCGAAATTTCTTGCGGAGAGGTAGGGAGTTCACTGGTGACCCCCCTCTTGTAATCACTTGAATTTGCAGACTTCTGAATAATATTACGTTACGGGTGTTGTTATTTCAAACAGAATAGAAATCGCGCGACAACTAAGGGGCGCTCCTTAAATTACGTAAGGCTAAGTTTGGCCCTTTTTTTTCTTTAAATTTTACGTTACAACCCACTCTCCCTTCCTTACGTGATAAGTATTTTTTACATTGCATTTTCCAGTTATTAAAATTCTTTCAAAGGTTTGTATAATTTATTTAGCTCATATTGAAAATTAGATTTAAAAAAATATTACATAAGACGCTACATCGCGACCTCACCCGCAAAGAGCCTTAGGTGATTCGAGGATGAGCCCTGATTAATTAAAAAAGCGTTCGCTCGAGAGTCTTGAAAATCGTACGCCACTGAAAGTGTCCCCAAAGCATGAACACACCCCTAGCTCGCAGCCCCCGTGCAAGTTAGCCAGAGATGCCGCCACAAGTCGTCCCCGAAGTCGCTCTGGAAGCCACGGTTGGAAAGGCACAGAGAGAGAAAGACAAGAGTACAAGATAGACACACAGAGAGAGAGAGAGAGAGAGAGACACACACGCACACATACACACAGAGACAGAGTGAGATACAGAGACCATTCAAAAAGGATTCGAAAGGCGGCGATGTATACAGGGTCGACGTTGGAAAGGTGGGGACAGGGGAGAGATGGTACCCAATGAAAGCGATGTCACCAGGGGAGGAGGGTGTGTGTTATATATATACGTTTGAAGGGACGAGCCTAGAGAGGGGGCACAGCACAACGAACACGTTCAAAGCGTTAGAAATTAGAGACATACGTGTGAGCGCGGGTCGAGCTACGAGAAGAAGGTAATACAGACGGAGAAAGAACAGAAATATAGAAGGCAAGCCAAGAAGGCCTAACGGGCATAGAGCATGCTACTTACTAGGTTGTACGGCGGTAGCGGCTCGGTTTGACGCGTATCGACTATCGGAGGATGATTTGGATGGATCGGCGGCGGCGGCTGCGGCCGCAGCCGCAGCTGGCTCGTCGCGGGCCGTTTTTGCTTCGTGCGGACCATGGCCACGGCTAATATCTTTAACACGGTCCTGCCTGGCCGCGGCGGCAGCGCTCGACGTAGGTGGTGGGTGATGGACACTCGTATGAACTGAATGCTTTACCGGGGGTTTTACGGTGGTAGTTGTGGTGGTTGTGGTGGTTGAGGGTTTCGAGTGATGAAGAGGGCGATGGGGGGGAGCGGTGGTTGCGAGGAAGGCTAGAACATACCGTACACAAAGTACAATGATGAATAAAGGCCGGCGTTCCTTTTTTTGAGGAGGTTCCGCTGCGGGACGTGTGTCGTCGCTTGGCAAGCCTGCTTAAAACGGCATTCCATTCGATAGAAGGGGGTTCTAGGGTCGATGTATCGATACTATACAGGGTATTTCGCGATGGGTGGCTGTAATTTTGGGGAGGTAATTCAAGTACCAGTGGCGGATTTAACGGGCGTCCGATGAGCAGTTGCCGCCTGGGCCCCAGGAGGCTCCAAGGCCCCATATTTTAAAAAAAATTATGATTTTTATCTGGACAATATAGTTTTTTTGTTTCCCATAATAATTCTCATACCACACGCGGGTAAATTTATATACCACCTGGGCCTTTTTCCTTAAATCCGCCACTGTGAAGTACATGCACTGCCGTAACTGGTAAGTATTAGGACACCTACTTGGTGCACCATTTCTGTGTGGGATTATTGTGAAACAGCTTGCAAATTTATCGAAGAACTCTGAGAAATTCTACTTTGTATTATACCTGAGATTGAAAGCAGTGGAAAGTATCTATCTGCACCAAATATCAGAATTTGTGGAAATACAACAGGTGTCCTAATATTTATGGAAGGCAGCGCGCAAAGTACCATTCGACGAGACACCCTGTGGAGATAATTGTTAGGGAAAGAGTTAACAGCGTTTAAACACGCCACTTGAACCTTCTGTCGCTCGATCCCGGTCCCGAGTCACAATAGAGCGTATATACAGGGCGGCGCAATTATCAAGGCGTTTTAAGCAGGGCTGCGTCGCTTCGTTCAGGCTCGTTCTTACTTGGAGAGGTCATTGAGGGCTGAAGGGTCTCCCGGGGCAAATGAACCCGCTCGGAATTCCGCCCGCACTCGAATATCGAGGTTTTTCCAGCTGTTGCGGGGGTAGTTATATCGCGGCACGATCCACGGGGGCGCTATTCGTTTGCTCGCGGCACAATCGCGTCATCATCCACCCCTTGCATACTAAATCACGCCTCTATTAAGGAACTACTGTTCACTTCTTCCCTTAAATCGCCACGTCTCGCCAGTCACCCTTTCCAGCCTCTTAATTAGCATGCAAGGGGTGGGTCGCACATTTCACGGAATATTCTCGCACAGATAGGATCGTCGCTTCCAACACAATTCGAATCCTAAAGTTCTCGCACCAGAACTCGAAGCCAACAACCAAATGAACCGAAACAGCAAATTTTCCGTTAATATCCATCCCCTCTGTAATCCTCGCAGGAAACAACACAATTCAACCGAATTTAACCCTCCCGCGATTAACCCTCGGACGTCAGAAATTTGTGATCGCAAAAAGAATCGGTGGTTGGATCAACTTTTTTTTCAAAATAATTCTTCAATTTCCGAAGCCTTCTCCACTCTTATTATCCTCCGTAACATTTCCCTCGGGTCCAAGCGGACCCGGCGCCGCCGTCAGAGGGTCAAACGATCGAAAGGGGGGGGGGGGGTGGAGGCAAGAAGTTGGGCCTCGGGGTACGAGAGGGGCCTGAAAGGAACGCAACGAAACGCGGGAAATTAAACCGAACTCGTGGATCACTTATGCTGTTAAAGGGTCGGCAAAACGGGTGGACGGGGTAGGTAAGGGGTGTAGGACGATGGGTGGGGTTGAGTTTGAGCCGAGACAAGTGAGATAGTCGGGCTAGCGGGCAGCTGGGTACGTGGCACAGAGAACGTACTTTTACGGTGGACCTGCGGGGACCTCCTGTGGAACGGGGCAGGCCCTGGGCCCGGGGGTGGTGGCGGTAACGGCGGCACGCTGCTCGACGAGCCCGTCGGGGATATCGTCGAGGGCTCCCGTATGCTCCAACGCACGCGGCCAGGGCCCGTGACTGAAACACCCGCTGCCACTGCTGATCAATTCGATCGCGATCGCGTAAGATCGCCGCCGACGAGAGGCACGATCCTCGTCCGCGAGCTGATCTCGCGCGGGCAACTAAGCGAGGCCTGAGCTTTCAATGGTGACAGACACAGAGAAATAGATAGAGAGGGGGTGGGGGGTGGGGTGGAGGGGTGATGCACGAGGCGCCGATACTCGGAGGTGTCTGGCCGCTCGTCCCAGTCACTCCTTCCGGCATGATTTCGATGAAGATGGGGGTTCGAGGTCGATGGTGATGATGAGAAATCGAAACGATTGTGAGATTTATGTCGAGCACGATGGTGGTGAAGATGGCAGATCGAAGATGGGAGAAGATCGAGGGGTGAGACGTACGGGGTGGTTCGGGTCTGTATGTTTGGAGGGAAAGTGGAGCTGAGAGTTGCACCGGTAGGGGTGGAGGAATTTTTCTCGCGAGTGGAGTTATGGAGCAGCCCTGTGGCTTCAAGTTTTTATTTAAGGGTCCATTTTATGGATCTAAGGGTCATTTAATTTTTTTTTTTGCAGAAACTATTGTACGGATATTGATGTTTCTTTTGTTAAATATTTATTATTCCCTGCTGTATAGAACTGTATTTTTTCATATTTTCAAGATATAATTAAAGATATTGCTTTGAAATTTTAACACAATGTACAGGAGACTCGTCTCCACAAAGTGGCCTATGATCACCCAGATATTAAAAATAGTTTTTGTTCAAATCACAAAGCAGGACCGAAAAATATGTCGGAAAAAGGAACTTTTTTCAAGACAAGGCTGCCATTTTATAACCACTGCCAATAAATTGACAATTATAGTCCACTTAATGTGCACATCCCTCTAGAACATAATTATACAATTTCTCTTTTTTTAGGATCACTTTAAGGATCAGGAGGACTTCCGCAGAGTGCCTGTGTTCTCACAGAGGCACAAACATTGTGACTTGAATTCACACATTTATAATTATATGTTGGAAATATGAAAACTACAATTCTATACAGCATGGAATAATAAACATTTTACAAAAAAAGAACAATAAAAACGTACATTAATTCTTGAGAAAAAAAATCATGAAAAATATGCCTCTTCTTCGGGCGGCAAGCAAGAATGGATTGCCTTAAATTAAAGTTCGATTAACGAATGAAAGTTAAGAAGACTATTCGTCAAAATCATTCAACGTTCGTATAAAGTTAAAGTAACTTTTATCCGTTATTTAAATAATGTCTAATTTAATGCCCAACTCTGCTTGAAGTGATTGTTCAATTAATTTGGGAGTTGCTTTTATATGTAATAATGAAGCTTCCTCCACCGTGCAACTTTACAAAATCTCCCTCTGACTCCTATACACTTGGAATTTATCCCGATGCTAGCAATAATAGTAACTGAACCACCCTGTATGGTATATACGAACTATGAGGAACGACAAGATTTGCTGGTTTATCGAGAATGGCATTTCGAGGGGGTGTTTAATTGGAATGGTCGGCGTTCGTAAAGACACCTAGCCAGGGTGAGAGCAGAGCACCCCTGGCTACCACGTGCCACGCAATCGGTGCGTAAGAGATCGTTAACATCGATAGGTTTGCGCTAACGAGACGCGTTATCACTGTTATCAGGCTACTCGCGGTAGTTTTCACGGCTTATTCGTTCGTTTGGGATAGAAGATGGTCGCATGTCGCAAAACTCTCCGCACGGGCAAATGAAACAGAAGGCTACTGGTTTACTAGATTGGCAGAGACAGAAAGATAGAGACGACCAAGAACACGATTGTCATGCATCTGCCTAAAAACATTAACGACGGGCTTTGCAAGTTAACGCGTCCGCCGACACACACCGCTCAAAGAATCGATCCGAGTTCATTGACTATCGGCACTGCGTTTAACGGATTCGAGCGACGGGCTAGGACAGCGTTCTGCGCACTCTTAGAAGCGGTGAATGTCTCTCGCAAACACGTCCCGAAAACAAGGTAAATGATAGGTCAGGTGTAAACGAACATTTGGCTTTCGAGGCCCACAAGAGCAGACAGCAATCCAAAATATAAATATGTAATATAGAGAGAGATACGGGGACTTGCAAAAGTCCAGTTTATGCACGAAGATGCAAGGGGGGTGGGGTGGGGGGGGGGTGGGGCGGGGTAGGAACTCGTGGCAGATTACGAGCGCCAATCGATTTGGGATACGATCTCTTGGGGTAACTAAATCGATCGACTGTGTATCGAATACAGAGGGATTATTATGTCGAGGGGATGTGGTGTCGATGCTCGTCCGATGCTACTTACTCGGTCGCGGATGCCTTTCCGGCTCTCCGCTCTTCTCCCGCGGCTCTTTCTCCTTGTCCTTCTGCTCCTTCTCCTTCTCCTGGGGAAAAGGAAGTGGTCAGCGATGCAGTCGGAGAGGAAACTGCCTCGTGTCTATTCATTCACTTTTTCTGATCTTGGGAATTTAGAGCTTTAAATTCTCGGAATTTGAATCTTCAGATCTTTATAGGTTCGGAAGATTTAGATCTTCCAAGTTTCAGAGTTTAGATCTTCTGAATTAGGATCTGAGAATTTTCAAGTTCCGAAGATTCAGATGTCGGACTTGAAAGTCCTCAGAATTATGGATTCCTGATTTCCGCTACTCGAACTCGAATTCATCGGCGAGAAGCACCTTGGCATCTTTGGTGACGGACGGTGCACGGGGCGGTTGGCGTTTCGGTGACCGACGCTCGGTGACAGTGGGCCCTAGGCTCTGCGAACGACCAGTCCTGGGGCTGTTCTTCGGGCTGGACTTGGTCTTAGTCGGAACCTCCTCTCGGTGCTGCTCCTTCGTTTCCTCTCGACGCCGCGGGATCACGGGCTCCAGCTTCTCTCTCGTCGGAGAGGGAAGCAGTGCACCGTCCCCTGTTACAAACACCGCATGTAAAACCAACTTCAGCCCTCCACCATCCACCTCACCTACAAACTCTTTCACTAGATCAAACTTCAGCAAACATATTTGATACTTAGGGTTCCCATACTTCCCGGTTTTCTTATATCTTGATTTTTTAATTCTACGAAGAAATCAGGAATAATAAAACATTTCTGAAGAAAGCGTACAGATAGTGTCCGTTTGTTTATACAACGTCCAACTGACGCGCTGCGCCTCAGAGTTTCGTCTATAGCAGCATTGAAACCAAGCAAGATGGAGTGAGCATTTAATCTCTTTCTAGACCACCGTGCAAGTCCACAGGGTGGACGGAAAGCAGAGTGATGAGGTCTGAAAGACCACGCTTAACTCGATGGGATATCACCGTATTGATGATTTTTGCTATTGGGCAGGCCATAACGGTCACGAATTATAAACGTTCGCAACCGGGGAAACCTACCCGTAAGATTGCCAGCAGCAAGCAACGCACCAGGAGAAAAACGGTCACCCATCTTTCCCCGATACGCGCCCCACGATGCTTAACTTCGGTAATCGAACGAGAACCGGTGTCTAATCGCGGCCACTGCCGCTGGCAGCGTTCATGTACAGAGAAATATGACTTGGCTCCCAAACAGATTATTACCGTAACTACTACAATAAAATTCTTTTTTTTCAAACAATTTTCGTTCCGCCCTTTCTTTTTTTTTACCTGACACGCTGGTGAAGAAATATAGTAACCCTATTGATACTTCGCGTCTCAACCCAAACTCAAGCGTTAGAAGCCACCCTCGATATCCCATACCTACCCACCGATTTCATCACCCCGCCGGTACAAACTTAACGCACTTACCCACGCCAGTGGTGCGATCCAGGTGATGGCGGATCAAGAAATCCTTTCTTGCGCGAGATCTTTCACTGTCCTGCAACAGATCGTACAATTAACAGCTGCACACTCGATTGCCTGGTTCATAAAGAACATACCACTTTGAAATCGTCGTGCAATATCCCACAGAGGGGTCTAATCTGGGCCGACGACGGCTGACCAGCAGGAAGCACGGCGATGGTCGTTGGAACAGGCGCGACCTTCCTCGTGTTCTCCTTCTCCTTCTCTTCCTTCGTCACCGACCTAAATACGCAATCACATCGTCACTTGGCTTCCCCGCGGTTTCGTGCGGGTCACGATCGCGTGGAAGAAATAAAAGGCAGCTACGACAAAACGCCCGCGCGAACGCTCCAGACCACTCGGTCCTCTACAACTACGCTTGACTCTTTCCACCTGATATCGCGGGCTCGCCACGATCCACTACCGACACATGTATCGAGAGCCTGGACCGCACAAGTTTCGCAGAAACGCGAAGAATGAGTGGCAGAATTTTGATAACTCGCTCGTGAACTCGCCGCTAGTAGAATGCCCCCTGACTAGTCAGACGCCAGTGGCTGTCTAGCAATAAGTGATCCTATGTTTCCTAACTTTGCAGCGTGGTAGTGGTGGACTGTTCAACTCGGACGTTGATACAAGCTTGGAGATGCGTTCCATTTATGTATCTACAAGGAAACGTTGCAAATCCGAAAATTCTGATTCTTCTTTTAGGGAGACCTGTTCGCTGAATGAACACTTAACTTGCCTGGCTAATGATTGAACACCTAAGAACATTAACAACAGCAAGACTTACCTTGAACTTAATGATGGACTTAAAAAGAACTTAGTTGAGAAATGCTGGGCAAATTTTAACGTGAAAAGAGCGTGGTAGGTGTTAATTTTTCACTGTGGGGTGTTCATTCACTGGACAGATCACCCTACTATTATTATTATTATAAACGGGAATCCACATAGTATACAAAATTATATAAACAGTATAAAAACTTACAGAGTCTGAGACTTAATGAATTAATTGCCGGCATGTAGATGCATTATACTTGTCTGTATAACATCGTCCGAAATGAGTTCAGTGAGCCTATGAAAGGCTGAATGTCGTTGAAATATGTATCGATTGATTCATGAAACTGATCGATGAAAAATTCATTTTAATGAAACTTCGTGTGAATTTAGAGCATATTGGAGTACGCAAGGAGGAATTTCCTTTTCTACGAAACTTCACTCTGAGAGGGTGAGATTAACCCTTAACCCTTAAAGTTATCTGGTTCTTTCGTTTTTTAAATATAAATTTGCAACGCTGCGAGATATAAGAAAACTTTAAAACTCACCCCTGCAGACTGAATCCCCATGGAAAAGAAATCATTGAAATCATAATTTCCGCGTTGGCACCGTTCCCTTGTCAGCCGGCAAATTAACCCAAGGAACCGGCGGACGAGCGAAGTCAGCCGAAGTCTGACCTCGCGCGGCCGCAACCCCTTGTTCCTTCGTCACAGTGGACGGCCTCGTCGCTCAGTTCCCCAAATGGCTATCTTAACCCGCGGAGTGATTCGCGGCTATTAAAATGGTACCCCCTGAAGTGGTCGCCCAAGTTTCGCCGATTTCACGGCAAGCGGGCGCAGCAGAGGTGGCTATCGGTCATCGATGAATGAAGTATTGATCTGAGAGTGGAGTATGTATAGTGTACTAGCCTGGCAAGGGACAGCGCGTTGAGAGCGTGGTTACTGGAGACACGTTTCCACAGCGAAGCCTCGTCCTCGGCGGCCAGACCGCAACCCCAGTCGCGGTGCTAAATCAGAACGAATCATATTCGGTTGCTCTTAATCGCCGTTCCTCTAAGCCTCTAAGCTAACCGTGGCGACACTAACGCACGCACTAGGGACACAGAGAGCATGCTTCGGGAGCCACACAACACCACACCCACAACTGCTTTGGAACCAGAGCACGAGCAACACTGTACAGAAACGTGTGTAACACTGGACTGGAACGTCTGGTGGGATTGCATGCACGTGTGCGACGAAACGTTCAAACGGAGGCTCGATCCCAGAGGTCCTTGTATCTTTTGCTCGCATCGGGAACAATCTCGGGCTGTTCAGAAGTGTCTCTCGATGTGTACAGTTTTTAATGTCTTCCTGTTGGGCGTTCGGAGATGGATCGTAGGGAACGACGAAACGGGTGGTTCTGAGTGGCGAAATAGGACTCGGTTTCTTGGCTATTAATGGTGAAATACCCGGGTCAGGAATGCCCGAGGCTAGGCGACTCGGTGATCAACGGCTCATGGTGGTAAACTGCTGCCCACGCACCTTCGTTTTTCAAACGCAGTGCTCCAGGCGTCTCTGACCTGAATATTTCACTATTAAGCTTTAATTAGGCGGGGTGTTCTCTGCGCCCACGCTGTGTTATTTGTGGGACATGTTGACCCATGAGCTTGATTATAAAAAGAAATGCTTATTAGCCAAGAAACAAGGAAGATCTCCCTCTTATTTTTCTTCACAGAGAACCGTCCATCCCAGTCTCCGCTGTCTAGTTCCAAACACCCTGTGTGTACCGCGATGCAGACGACGGGAGCCGTTTAAAGTTTAAACGGGAAACGGGTGAAATATGGACGCATGCAAACATCGATCGAGTACGGAGGGAGCTCGCTGCCATTGTGGCGATGGGCGCCGCGGTTGTCGTGGCTTCTAGAGTATTTACAAAAACGCAACACGTGTGTATGTACACTGTGGGGCAGCGGATGCGATTGGAATTCTCGCGGGAAGACAATCGAGAACGAGGCGGGCCGATAGGGAGCTGGCCGGTTCCCATTAAGCTCGAGGGGCCTGAGGAACGTCCAATTACCTTGTACTCGTCAGCGAGTCGCCTAAGCTCGATGACTTCGGAGGTAGGGAACGGTGCCTCCTGGTGCTTGCCCAGCCCCTTATCATCCGATATCCTTACGGTTCTACCTGACTTTTTACCCCTGCAAAGAATCAATCGTGGTTGTAGGCCGACGGATTACACGTCGATCAACGGAGGTACTTTCGGTGTGTACGCGCGAGGCTTCACAGCGATCTAGGATCGTCGTAGGTGCATTTCGTTCTTCCCTTTTAAAACGCCGCGGCATTCAGCGTGGCTACTACTATAAGAGACTACGACCATGTGTATTATGTATATGTCGCCTTGGATATCTGACCTGAAAGCTACTTTCAAGTCGGGCATGTCCTCCTCGCGCTCGTCGCCCTCGGGCACCACTCCGTCGATAGTGTCCGTTCCAGTTCCTCCGACCAGGGGCTCCAGCTCCGATGCCTGCACTCCTGCGAACAATTAGAGAAACGTACGTTAATCCGTTTGCAAGTTGTTCTTATCAATCTTCGGGGGGGTTGTTGCTTCGATGAGGGTATATAGATATGTACTTGGGAGGAAACATTGAAAGCTATGGTAACGGGGACTCTCTGGTCCCTGAACAAGTTGGAACCTACACGATCTTTAATTTCTCAGGAGTTTTATTAGAATAGGGATCTGTGGTTTCAAAATCTTTATCGTCGCAATCTACGTTTCGGCGGTTCAAATTTTATCTCATAGAAAATATTTTGTAAGAAAAATTGAAAGCTACGGAAATGGGTAATCTCTGGTCCCTAATGCAGATGGAACTACTACACGATCTTCAGCTCCAGGAGAATTTCATTAGAATAGGGATCTGTGCTCTGAAAATCCTTACCACCGTCTTCTACATTTAGCTGATCTTTTATTTTATAAAAAATATTTTGTAAGAAAGATTGACAGCTATGGAAATGGGTAACCTCTGGTCCCTGAACAGGTTGGAACCTACGCGATCTTTAATTTCTCAGGAATTTTATTAGAATAGGGATTTGTGGTTTCAAAATCTTTATCGTCGCAATCTACGTTTCGGCGGTACAATTTTAAGATTGACAGCTATGGAAATGGGTAATCTCTGGTCCCTAATACGGTTGGAACTACTACATGATCTTCAGCTCCTGAGGAATTTCATTAATATAGGGATCTGTGCTCTGAAAATCTTTATCATCGTCTTCTACATTTCCGAGGTCCTTTGGGTGGAGATATAGAGAGCTATAGTAATCGGCAATCTTCTAAAATAGTTCGAGATGATGAATGGAACCGTAGCCAGGAATGATTAACACTACGTCTCGGAATGGTCTAGGCACACAAAAGCGAAATTTACCATCACGTTTGTGATCGACGTCGCCCGGCCGCTTCTTGTGAACTGGGGCTGGTCCTGTGGGCGCGATACCCTGCTTAAGAGCTCCCATGCTGAGTGACTTTCTAGGTGGTCCAGTCGTACCTGCAGGTGCTCCCGCAGCTGAGACCGGTGCCACTGCCTCGCCATTGGTCAGCTGGGGTCGTCTAGGCCAGGCGAACTGCAAACGGTACTCGGTGCTGATCCGTGATATCGCCTTGCTCAGCTGACTCGGTGGTAGGGCCGACTGCGCTGTAACTTCCTGTAATTTTGGAGCCTTCTTAGTTCGCAATTCCTCCAACTACGAGTCTCCATCACTTTCGCCTAACGCAACATGAAATCCGAAACCCCTTGCAACTTAACGCATCAACATCAACTCTGAACTGCTCAGATCACTACTTCCTCTAACTCCTAGAGTTCACGAAATTCCAGCATTAAGAAACTTTTCAAAATCTTTGTAAGGTAATATGCGAAGGAACTCTGGACGCGCCGAGATCACTACCTCCTGTAACTTTAGAGTTCGCAAAGAGAGCTTAACGCGAGCATCCGTTACCGAATACTTCCCCTCTACCCAAGTAACTATCGTTCAGCCGTGCTCTATAAGTGCATTTCACCTCGATTCGTTTCGTCCCTCCACACGTACCCGAACTTTGTCAGCTACAACGTTCGAATCGACGACGTCGATGCCACCGCCATCGGCCGCCGTGATGAACTCGTGCGTCTTGTACGCGAGCTCCGGGCATTTCTTTCGTCTGGGCAGCGGCGGCTCCAAGGTGGGCCCTGAAACGAACATGGTCCTCCGGTTGAAAGCCTCCGCAGCCGTCCCTCGCCACCCACTATCTCGACCGCTCTCCGACGACCAGACGTTATTCGATTACACGACCCATTTTCACCCAGACTGCTGGCATTTTTCATCCCCTCTCGTTTAGCTGCCACTCGAAAGTCGCCCGGAGTGGCAGAGACGCCCGAGAGGGGCTGGCGACAATCGATTCCCGTCTAATGGACCCGATTAACAGCGGTCGAGAGAGCGTGCGTCTCGGTGTGCGCCCGCCGAAAACCAATCCGCAAAATGAGCGAGCTTCTCGAGTAGCGGAGAAAGCGCAGAGCAAGCAGAAGCACCTCGCCGATCCCGCGGCAGAGAACAAAAGGGAGGAAAGGAGGCGAAGCGTTACACTACGGAGAACAAGCAAACGAAAGAGAAAATAGGAGCTTCGGTGATGTCCACGATGAAGGCGCCTGCTGGCCGTCTACGAACCGTGACTGGGCCCCCTCTGTGCCCGCTGCAACCGGAAGCGTGGTCTCGATCGAGCAGCAGGGATCGCTGAAACGACGGTTCGGCGAGAGCAAGGGGGAGTTGAAGGTGTCTAGAGGGGCTCGTGGCTTATGATAATGACCGTTTCGATGGAGAACACAGGTACCAGCGGCCTTGCCGCGACACGTTTACAGTCGTTCTCCCGTTACCTGAATCGGGACGACCACAGTCGCTCCACGCCGCACAGTGGTGCATAATGACATTTTTTGCTCAAATCACCCTACAGGTCGAAATTTTTCAGAAAACTTGACGATTTTTTTTTAAATTCTTCGCAATTATAGTCTCTATCGATCTGTCCGGCTGGAATTTTGAATTTCGTTGCTGATTTTTTTATATTTAGCGAATTTTACAGCACTTTTCGAAGATCAGAGTCTGCGGGCTTTTTTGACCGCCTGTTCCGAGTTTAAAGTCAGATTTTCGAAAATGAAGGTGGGGAATCCAATATGTTGCAGAAAAATTTCGGAAAATGGGCTTATTCGGAAGAAACATAGTGCGTCTAGATTTTCGGGGACGCTGATTACGAATATGAGGTAATTATTATAAACATCAAATTTTTTATTTGTACCACGGATCTAATACTGTAGATCAAATTGTGAAATTCAAAATGGCGGATGGACATTCGTATTTTGACAAATTTTTACGCATCTCATAAATGTGTACGTGATTTTGCATAGTTTAGCCTATTCGTCAGTGTTCATACGCGTTCTTATAGTTGACTCTTCGGATTCAATATTGATGAGCAAGATTTTTAACGTCTGATATTTTAGAAGGCCTTATTCACTTAACATTTTATCCCAGTTGCCTTTAGAAATCCGATTTTGTTATGTGCAATCTTGTTTGAGCAGCAGGATTTTTGCTTCTGGAAGCAAATCTCTGATTTCTTGTTTGTGCACGTGTTTAAAAATATGAAACATTAAAAATCCTAATCATCAATATTGAGTCAGAAAAGTCAACTATATTCGGCATATTGGATTCACCACCTTGAAATTCGAAAATCTGACTTTAAATTCGGAACAGGCAGCCAAAAAAGCCCACAGATACTGATCTTCGAAAAGTGCTGTAAAATTCGCTAAATATAAAAAAATCAGCAACGAAATTCAAAATTCCAGCCGGACAGATCGATAGAGAATATAATTGCGAAGAATTTAAAAAAAAATCGTCAAGTTTTCTGAAAAATTACGACCTGTAGGGTGATTTGAACAAAAAGTGTCATTATGTACCACTGTGCGCCGCTCGTTCTAGACGCTCGCGAACGATCAATTAAGGTCAACGGAAATCGGATTCGAAAGGCACAGGGTGTCCCGCGAGACGCGCCGCTAGATGGCGCGGTGGAAATTGATAAGATATTCTTGCCTTTTCATCCCTTCGCTGTTCAGAGGCTCGTTTTAATGCGCTCTGGGGTGCAGGGGGATTACGCCTGAATGGCAGGTTTGTTTTCCTCGGGTATTCTTCTGTTTAACAGACTTCTGGGGATTCACGAGACACGTTGTTGGTGATATAGGGCTGGACACTATTTTTTACCAATCGGTCGCGCGAAATGTTAAACGAATTGATACACAAATGGTATTGTTTTAAATTATCAATTATAAGCTAGAGGAAGATCGTGTCGCGTATTGTTTCAAATTCATGAATCCGTAAACAAGTGGCTATTCAAAGCGACGAAGTTTATCGTCACAAAATGTTTCGCAATAAATTAGCACTCTTTATAAGTTTTCTAAATTTGCATGCAAATTTCGTGTATTCAAATTGTTTTACTTGATTTTTAAGAACATTGTATATCCCTTTTCTTGGCCATTTGTGTTTCAATTAATGTATACATAATCAAATATTCGGAAAAAAAATAGTGTCAAGCGCTATAGTAGTTTATATATTGGAATATAAATAAAAGCAGAATGCTACAAAACTTTAATTCAACGACGGTTCTTGAAATATTTAAATTCTGGAATAATTCAGGAATTGATGTTCAAAGTTTGGAAGTCTCGCGATGAATTTTTAAACGAACTGTTTGTGAGTAAATTTTACGCCACGGTGGATGTTGAGAACTACGTAGTAGTAGTGTTCAGTAGAACTATGAAAAGTGACGAGAAAACAGTCGCGATATTGAATTACAGAAAAATAGTAGTCGAGTAATATTCTCCAGTATTTCAGCTTTCATTATTCTATTTCACTTTCTTCTTAACGTCTTTATCGCACGGGAGATGGGTATACAAGAAGGAAATAAAGAAAAAAAAAGTTGCTCAAAGGTAAGGTTCATTCGGTGAACTGTTTGGCACCCCGACCTCTCATTTCCGCGGCGAATCGAGAAACCCCTTTTTCCTTTGGATAAAAGTTCACGTGACAAGGTCCGTCTTAAATTCAAACTTCCCCGTATGAAACAATGCAGTATGCAGTGTCCTAAAACAGTCGGTGAATCTTTATAATTTTGGGATCTTCTTAATAATCGTAGAAAACACTGTAAGTGCGAAAAATCAAATTCTATGTTATATGTCAGTGATTACCAGCCGGTGGCTTGTGATTTGCGAAGTGTCTTCTGGGAGGTCGCCACGCTTTTTCTAATATTATTACGATAGAATTACATTCTGAATTACCTATCTTTAATGCGTACTCTTTACCTTCTTAACCTTACCTTATATGGGTAGGGCGGGGTTGCAGGTTATGCGAACATTAGCAAAAGGGATCGCGACTCAAAAAGGGTTGAGAAAAACTGCTAAACCTTTTTTTTTTTAATTTTGACACTTACAGTGTTTTCTACAAGAACTCTTGAATGAATGATTTTTTAAAAATTCTTTTGTATGCAACTGTACAATGTAATTATACTTTGTTTTATTCTTCCTAAATACTTGTAACGTGACGACAAGAGATTTTACTCTCCGATTTCAGCGATAAAAGTTTCCTTTTTGTAAATTCTGTACCTAGCACTCGACCTTAAATTGCCAAACACTGTACACGCTACCCCGTGCGTCGCGCGAAGATAGAATGAAATACTTGAGTGCAAACTGGCATGAATCCTCGTTCATCCATCTCCACACTTTCGGCCTGAGCGCTGGGGCTTCCGCCCAATTTCCATCCTCGCCGCTATATCCGGTCCAACGTGCGACCGACTCGCCGCGACGGTTCTACTTTTAGACGGTGAATTCTGAACGCGAGCATGTCGGGGCAACAATGTGCACGCGAGGGATCGATGCGACTGCCGGTGTGCGACGTGTGGGTGCGCGCTGTGCAGCGATGCATGCCTGTGTACAAAGGTACATGGAATATTGACTCGGTTACGTAAGTGTCGTTGAAATTTTAACTTGCAACCTACCCGGGCTTCTCTGCCCGCCACTCTTGAAATTCTTGCAAGAATGTTGAGTAAACAGGCTTGACCCTCTTTCGACCAGTTTATGGTGAAAAATTGACAACCCTTGCAACGGTTCCGTGTATAAATCGTGTCGATTTAAAACTTTTATGCTACACAACAGAGTGTCGTCGGCATTGAAGCCTCCTCGGGATTCAGGCGAGACACTGATACTAACGTGTATCAATTGAAATGCGACGAACTGTACGTCAGCTCAGTCGAAATATTAGACACAATCGTGAGTGGCGTATAAATTCAAAGAATAATAAAAAATAAAGAATTAATAAAAAAAAGAATTATAATAAATAAACTAGTTAAAAAAAAAAAGGTATTTGCATTCAAATTCTCCTACGCGAAATAATAATAATAATATTTCTTGATTGCAGCATTAACCCTTTGAATGCTGACAATTTGACCGCTCCGTATACCTACGCCACGTGCGGAACTCTTCTAATCGTATCTTTTAAGCACAGGCGCTGAACGCCGATGGGCGTTCCCCGCACACTGCGAGCACTGCACGAGCAGCCAAAGGGTTAAGAATAATAAGTTCACAAAAAAAACATAAATACATATAAGAAAAGAAAATATCCGCGAGCCTACTACACTTCCTTCCTCCAAATCTGCCGCCGAAACTTATCCCCCGAACCTACCTTCCCTTTCCCAATAGGTAGGACCTATTTAGCCCCGGGTTACCCCCTCGCACTAATATTCCAGATCGGTGTTAAAAGCAGCTCTCAAATCTGCCAACGAGCCTCGCCTTATTACGTTCACACTTACCCTGATTTTTCTGTTTCTTCTCCTTTTACTTTTACTTCCCGCTTCCATTCTCCACGACGTAATAATAAATAATTCCTCTTAGATGCGTTCTAGTAGCGTGTCGGAATAAGCTGCATTCTCTCTCAAAGTGGTTCGTTTTTGCGAGGCACCAGTTTCTTTTCCCGGGAGACTTTATCGCTTTCAATTTGAACGGAAAGTTGATCACCCCGCCCGGGATGCTCGGCTTTAAGGAACGGCCAGAGATAACGACGAGTCTCGCGGCTCGTCTCGCTCAAAGGGTAATCGCATCGGACGGATCTCGGCTTTGTGCTCCAGTTGCCAAGCTGAATGGAAATCGACGCTCTCCGATTCAACCATCCGCGAGGGAACGCTTCGTTTCACGGGGCCCGAGTCATTAGATCGCGCCAAACGCGGCAGGGGGGAGCATCGTTGATGAGTTCTTTCATTTCGTGCAACTAAAAACGTGGGACCAGTGAGTCGAAAATCCACGGGCATGCGGGTATATACTTTGCCATGCGGTTTTTCTCGCTCTTCGAAGAACGTTAAGTACTCCATCCCTTTAACGCGATTTCGACCTTCTTCACCCTTCCTAAGGGCTTCCTGTTGCATGCAGCGGTTTGGATCGTGGACGATATAGTCTGGATGAAATCTTTGGCTGCTGAAGGCAACTCGGGGGCTATTTTATAGTGTAACTCTAGGTACCCCTCAAAAGCAGGGCCGGCCTTCTCTAGAAAGGGGCCCGACGAAAGAAATATTTTGAGGATCTTGCAGCGGGAAGGGTGCAGCTCCATTTTTCACCTATTTTTGAGTTATGACGTGTGAAATACGTAAAAAAATTCTACATCCTTTAACGCACATTCGGTGCGCACCCGATTCCAAATTAACGATTTACTGCAAATAAATAAAAATACAAATATTAATATTTTTATTGCAGAACTTTTTTTTCGCCACACATAAAAATAAAGAACATATCAACTCAATAACTACTACTTATTCTGTGAAAATATATATCTTTCAATCAGTGTTCTCTTTTTCATGTCGAGGCAATACTTTAATAGCAGTTTCTTCTAATTTACTCGAACTTGGTAGAGCTGTAGCTGCACTCTTTTTCTGGCAAGGTCCTGAATTAGTATCAGAATTCAATGCCAACTACCCACAAACAGCCAGCAAATTTCCCGCACTATATCCCAACGCACCTTACAACTCCAAACACCCGACAAAAAAAGGGAAACAAATCCGCTTCCCAACAACCAAGTTCGCTCGGAAGACTCGTGCAACGTGCAATTTAACCCTCGACAAAAGGACGAACGAAGGTGCATGGAGGATAAATAGTGACGAAGGAGGCTCTGCTCGCATGCGAGTCCGCCGGATTCGGGCAACCGTAACCGTGAAAAGTGGGAGCGCAGGAAAGAAGGCCAGCGTCTAATTTTTCTCGAGGCTCGACAGGAGTGGCCGAGCTCCATTAACGTTCCCTTTTAATTGGAATTCCATTAGAGGGGCGGCAGAGGCGCTTCAACCGCCGGGGACAGGTTTCTCGGTCACCCGCGTCGCGCGGCTTCCCGTTCGTCGCGGAAAACCGTCGAGAGGATTTCCGCGGGCGTCAATAGGCCGTCGCGAAACTGATAAGCCCGGCTTTCCTCTTTCCCTCGATTCTCCGGGCGTCACTCGACTCGCTGGCTGTGAATCAATTATCTCGAGGCGGCTAACCAGGCCTCCGCTCCTCCCGATGGAGCAACTCTCCCGTCCCTCTGCTCTGAATGCCTCGCGATCGTCGAAAGTAAAAGTTGCTGCCGATCGGGGACACGGGGGGGGAAAGAAGGAATCGTGTCACATGGCTGTTGATTACGAGGTCGAGCTGCCAGTGGAGCGGGAGAAGCGTTTCTTTATTCACGCTCTCTATTGGGTAGTCTTGACAGAGACGGGCGGTTTTTCTTTCCGCGCGCAACCTGCCAGCGAGCCGCGCTTGAAATTGATTAGAAACTGAGTCGAGACAACACAGCGGCTGGGGCTAATTGAAATTTAAACGATCGAAAGCGTGGATCAACCTCGATGTTAATCGTAGCTGCGATTTACACCGTACAGCTGCAATCTCTATCACGTGAGCGCGGTGATTGGATCGGGGGAACGAATCGAAATATGGAGAAACGCGCGGTTACGCGTCGCCTTGTGTGCTCAAACAGAGATACCGTGTCGCTGATGGCGATTTCGGGGGTGGTTAATGCACGGTAATTCTAGAGAAAACGAGACACGAGTGTCGCGCAATGCGGAAGAAAATAGTGTTGTTACTGACACAAAAAATGTCTTATAGAAGCTGATTTCTAATCTGTAAAAAATCCAATAATAATCTTGATTATATGTATAGATCGTGGATGGGCTCGTGAGGTTTGCAGAAATATTGAGGAGACCGACGTGACCATTATTTGTGATTTTTGTGCACTAGATAAATTGAAATAAATTTATGTACAAATTAATATTTGTTCAAATATCTATCTTTATGGTTTCTAAAATAATAGTAATAATAGTTATATAATTACATCATATTTTATGCGTTCTTTAATTAGGTACCCGATATCACCCACACCTATAGGGTAAAACCAGGCACTTGCACACTTCCGAGAAAACTTGTTTTCCTGTCAGCCAAATAGTTCCTTCAAATAAGAACTCTCATTTTCTGATTCTGTAAGGTCCAATTAAGTTTTCTGACGGTGTCCAAAGTTTATTTTGCCGTCTGACTTTATGCTAGCAGGAAAAATACATTAGGCACCCGGTTATGCCCCACTTTCCCCTACCGTAAATAAATCTTGAAAAAAAAGAGTCGTAAACCGGTAGAACGTGCCTTTTCTCCACTGAGCCCCTCAATTGTCCTGCGCCAGACATATTCCAAGTAGAATTCTTCCAGAGAATCCAGAGTCTAGACGAAAACCATCTCCGAATGTACTCTTTAAGGAACATTCAATCCCCGGGTCGGGTGTGTTTGCCCACATCGCGCACATAAAATTCGAAGTTCACGAGCTCCGTTCCCGAAGGTCTCTGGATCGATCGTGCTTCGAAGCAGCTTCGAACTTCGCGCGGAGAAGCGACTCTGATCCCCTTGGCGCGCAGAGACACGCGTGCGAGGAGTCAGTAGTCTCGACAACGTGGAAAGCAGGTCAGATGGGACTAATTCTCCCGAACAAAAGAAGAAAAAAGGTGTTCGGCGCCAAAAGCACCACCTTACTGCGCGAAATTACGAAATATCCGCGCGCTAAGGGTTGCGTATAGTTCGGGGGGAGAACGGGCATGCGGATACTTAATCTCTTCGCGCAAATATAGCTCGCTCGACAAATATAGGCACCGCGAGGGGGGAGCAGAAAGAAAACGGGGGAAAATTGTATCTCGCGCTTCAATTAATTCGTTAGCCCAGTTCCTGTTTTTATGCGAGCGCGATTGCTCGCGAATTTAGCTATCCGACTGGCCCGAACGAAATATTCTTTTTCTATTAAACTTTCGAGCCGCGTGGCTATTATTTTATATTTTAAGCTCTGAACGGAAAGCTCTTTACTCGTTGTTCTCTCTAATTTAATAAAATTTAATAAATTACATAATTAACGTAAATAAAATAATTTAATAAATTCAGAGGTACTGCTGCTTTAGACCACTATGTTTAAAGAAATACAACTTCGTTTTATCCTGTTTAACTACCTCAAGCAAACGCAGCAACCATAGATTGGGAAACTTTAAAAAGAAATAAATAAGAATTTGTGGCGTTGGGGGTTAATTAAATCGCTCATTAACCAGGGCGACGCGCATCAAGTCTGGCAGCTCGCGACACGGGTGACGGGGTCAACTGTCTCGACCGATTGTCTGCGAATTAATCGCCGCAATTCGATGATCGTCAGTTTTCAAACGGTAGTCGTCGCGGCACGGGGTGCGCGCCAGGATTGATTGCTGCGGGTCTAATTGCACGATTAATCGCTACAATCGGCCTGAAGTCCACAAGGGGAGCCGTGGCTTTTCCCATAGATGGGCGGCAGGCAGACAGCCAAGCGCCGATGGATATCGATTGTCGTGCAGGCGAATAAGGCGGCGGAGTCTAGATCGCGTTCTCGATACGAGAAAAGGCTTTCCACGAGATAGCGCAGCTGAAATGCGACTCTACTGGACTATACGTACGGGGTGCGAAGGGAAGTAACGATCGCGACAATCACGGGTGTCTGCGTCGAGGTTCGCCAATCTCTTGAGATCGGATTTTCTTTAGACTCCGTTTTTATTGGATTCTACTTTGGCCTTAGATTTTGATTACTTTCCATTTTGGTCTTTTCAAGATTTTTGAGGCACAGTGGGAGTAAAAAGAAAATTTAGATTTTTGAAACTGGGCAGGTTTGTAGAGGACCTCGATAGAAGTATCAGGCAATTTTTCGTTTGTCCCCAGTTTCGGTTGCTCAGGGTGAAAACATCCCTTAAAGGTTAATGAGCGTCTTCCTAGTTTCCTGTACCTATAGGTGTCTTGAAAACTGTAGTAGATATAAAGAAATTATTACAATGAAAACTTAACGGTTTTTATGCTTTATGGAACTGTGTAATGAAATTGTTTAAAATTTGTAAATTAAACAGCGAAATGTTCCCCGCCACAATTTTTAAACAATTCGAGTACATAAATAAAATGATATAGAATTTCGACCGTAAAGAATTTTTAAAACTTAAAAGTAAACGTTATCAGCGCACCGGTTCGTTCTAGACCCTTAAAAATTCGAGTACATAGTTTTACACAGCGTAAGGAACCATTAAGTTTTCTTTATAACCATTTTTTTATATCCACTATGGTTTCTTAGATATACTGGAAAATAGGGTAGCCGGACTTTCCTTGTAAGTACGTACTATGCGTAAGAGAAATAAGATTCCACTCGAAAGAATAAATGTGCTTCTGAATTTACATCTGAATAACCCGAGGTTCGCTAAGTGGACCACGTATTTACCACTTTCAAAAATTTCAGAAACTTCAAAGCTCCATACTTCCAGCACACCCCGTACATGTACAACGCAGCGCTGAGAACGCATCGCAGGAAGCCCTCCCCTTTCCACCTGATGGAAAAGTAATTACCAGGGGCTAGATTCTTTTTCCTCTGCCATCCTGTCGGGGCAAATTGTAATTGGTTCGTTCGAGAGTTCCGCGGGAGCAGCTCTAACCGGCGATACCTTCCCGTCCCATTAAAAACAACGAGAAACAAAGCCCCGTGACGGAAGGGAGTGAGCCGTTCACCCGTTAGGTACTGTCCAAACAAAAGAATCCAGCGAGCCGGGAGCCTTAAACTATTAAATTGCAGGGTATCACAGGCACGGTTGTTGATTCGAGCCGCGCGCAGAGATTCTCGTGTAAAGTGTAAGCAGAGGCGGGGAGGCGAGTCGTGCTGTATCTAGGCTGGATCTACTCGGGCTGACGATGAAGGTGTAAATTGCCAAGTGGGCCGCGATAACGGTAGCCGAACTGGGAAACGTCCGGACCGAGAACCAAGACATCTCCCTAGCCCGGCCACTCCCGGAGATCGTTGTGTTAAGAGGCGCGTGTCCTATCTGCTGTGAAAGGAACCCGAATTGCTCCGCGGGCGCCCGGCGCGAGCTGACGGTAGCCTGCGCAACGGGGTGCATTGGCAACATTGACGGCCCGATGAAAGTTTCGCGCATGGCGCTCGGACCTGGTTTCCACTGGTGCATCAATCACGGAACAGTCACGTTAGCGTCGGATATTAATCTCCTAAGCTGAACGCGAGCTGCGCGAACTTTTATCGCCGCATACAACGCTGGCGGGTTATTACTGGCAATCTTCCATCGGTTTAGCTTAGCTCGAATGGGACTGTCACTGTAGCGATGGAAATAAAAGGCAAGCTTCCATCGCGCTGCCCGAAATTCCTCAACCACCCGCTCGAAGAGCACAAGCATCAGCTTTGGTTACAGGTAACGACACGGCAGTGCTCGAGGAAGTCGGGAGGCTCCCAGGGGAAAGCAAGTCGAACGCGTGACCGATTAACCGCAAGGCATGCTCCGTTAACCCCTTCGACCGCGAAATTCGCGAGCTCGCATGGAAGGCAGGGCATCTAGCGATCTCTGTAAAAGCGAAAGTGACGAGACGGGTTAATTGGTTCGTAGGGTGTCTCGAGCCGAGCTGGAATGGGTGGGATTGAAGGGAAGGGAGGGGGAATTAATAAAAAAAAAAAAAAACGGAGCAAGGTCGACGGAATTTCCCCCGAGGGGCGTGCGACACAGCGGGGTGGGCTGAGAAACGGGAGCGAAATAAAGGGTAATAAATTCTAAGGGATGTTTGCGTAGCTCCGGTCGTGTTCGTCTTACCTTCGGTGTTCTCATCCTCGGTCGACTTGGCCGATTGTAGCTTCGCGCTCGCTTGCGTCGCTGCAATCAAAATTCGCAGCTGGCATAGTGGCGGGGCCTCAACAACCCTTCGAATCACCTCGAGCACACGTCCCTAATCGAGCCGCCTCGAATGCACCTCGAATCTCGAGAATTTAGCGAATCCTCGCGGGACTGGAAGTCTAGATTGGTCCTCCGGGTAGAACTTTGGGGTGGGTTTTTATTCTTTATCGTACCGTCGGTTAGGCGTTTCGTTTCAGATACGATAATGGGGGAGTTTTGGACGTAAGCTAACCCGGGGAGCATTCAGGATAACAACTCGACCTGTTTAGTAGGATTCCTGGTGTGGCTAATTAGAAATGCAGAGTGCAGCGAGTGAGGCTCCTTGAAATGTAGAACAGGCAGGTAGGCGTACCGAGCAATGGTGACTGTCGCGGGTGTTTAATCTGCCCGTAGAATACAAGCTTTCCGTTTGGACGTGTGCATTTAGAACAGTGTCCTCCAACCGGCCCATTCTACTTTGCCGGTCGAACAAAAGGCCAATGAGTTTATGGATTTCGCGAACTTGGCTTAGGCCCTAAACTTCGTGGCGTTGCCGCGCCACAGGTTCCCATCTAAGGGCATTTCTTAAATTACGTAAGGGTAATTTTGTCCATCTTTTAACCCCTCCCTAAGTATAAGAATTCGTAAGCTTTTATATTCCAACCCCTTCCTTCTCTTTCCTTACGCAATGTTCTTTACATTGCATTTATTCAGTTACTAAAATGCTTCGAAAGGTTTATAATATTCATTTAACTCTGTTTCACGCGTGCGATGAAACATTGCTTTTTAGTTTGTTGTTAAAAAAATATTACGCGAGACGACAGCTGACTCCCTCCCTTCCCTCGCAAGAAATTCGCGACCCCCTACCCCTAAAAAGCCTTACGTAATTTAAGGACGAACCCCTAGAATACTTTTATTTTTATTAAATCTAACGTTAGCCAATGGGGGATTACTCGAAAGCATCCAGACTTCCCTATGGAGATTCAACAAATTGTCAGGTTCGAGAGACATTCCGTGGTGATTCGAAGCAGGGCAGTGGCAGAATCGATTGAAAATTTGATCTATCTTTTCTATATAGATAGCTGATTGAACGCTCATCGCTAAGCTGGCACTGTGTGTGTCTTCCCTTTCTCCCTCTCTCGCTCTCCTTCTCTCTCCCACTACTTGCCACTACTCCTCTCAGCTACTCTAGTCTAGCGACCCGTTCCGATTTCGATGCCGCTCTCGGAGCATCCCTCGTCCCGTCGTCCAGGGGCAAACTCGCTGCCAAATCGAACGTGAATCGTTTGCCCCTTGATGGACGGGCATCGATACTCGATACCCCGATACCCGACGGGCTAATTACTTTCACGGTGGCTCGGTGATCGCGACCGCCTGGCCCGATGGCGGACACTCGCGCGTCTGAGGCGCTTTGCGTGTCCCCGATCGCGTCGTGTCGCGCGAGGATGGCTGTGTCTTACTCGCCATCCGAGCGAATAAAGGATACGGACGTTTCGGGCACGAGATAAATCGTGTCGAGCATCTAGGCAGTCTAGGCGAAACGTCTGCCAGTTCGATTGAAGCGTCAGACGTTCGCGCAGACACCGCGTACTTTGACGAAAATTTCAGAAAAAGTAAGGAACAGTTAGAGTTCACAACATCGACACGCATGAATGTGCGCGGGGCGATTCGTCGACGCGTGCAGGCTTGGGGGTTATTTAATATCAATTTTATTCCAATGATCTCGAATAAGAATTGCGAATCGAACGAAGTTATTCGGGAATAACGAATAATTTTTCATTCGAATTATTCATTCTCGAATAACTTGATTGCATTTGAAATATTCGTTCGAGGATCGTTCGAATGAAAATTTGCCCAACTCTGGTTCCGAGGTTCGAAGCTGAGGGAACGCTGCGAGTCCCTGTTCATAGATATTTATTATTAAAAAAAAAATTCGGAAGTACATACAAACGCTTCTCTTTTGGCCCGGCAAAAGTTCACGCCCACCCTGTGGAACAGTATGCTAAAACTGTTCCCTCGACTTCGAAACCTAGAACCTGTGTAGACACTTGAAACCCATCGACTCCGCTTCCGAATCGCCCAGAGCACGCAGAGTTGCGAGTACTCGTGACAGGAAATAGTAGTGAGATAACAGAAGATGATACACACTCGCACGAGCCACGAGGGTGAAAAGACATGGCGTGATGTGAACGGAGGGGGTCGTGAGACGTGACGACAGAGCAAGTGCGATATAACGAGACGTGTTACTTGTACGAGTGGCGACACGATCAACGAAAAAGTCGCTAAACACCTTTACAGTGCCAACAAACGTAGATAGATACGAATGAAAGAAAGGTGGAGGAGGGGGAGAAAAGATTGAAGTCGATGGTAAAAAAAAAAAGAAGAAAATATCGAGGGTGGGAGGGGCGAGACGAGCGTGAATTTCTACCTCGTTGCCTGGCGAAACGTTGCGGAATGATTTAACTAGAACGTCTACTCGTCGGTACCTGCACCCCTGTTCGACTTGCGGCTAAGCGTTTCGCCACGCAACTCGTCGATCAAAACTCGCCCCGTCGACTGTCCGAATTAAGCGCGGTCCGCTCGCGAGAAACGTAGGAAATATGCAAATTTGCGCGGAGAAGCGCGAGCTCCGTGGCTCTGATTCATTTTTCACGCTCGCGGCCTGGTAATATGATTCTAACGAATTTATGGAGACAATTAACCTTTAACCAGCATGGCGCGAGTGCCTGAGCAAAGCCAGCAGCCTCGCCGGTGCCGCAGGGACACCGATCCGGCTCGTTGATAATTAGCGTTCGCCTTCGTCAGCCGCTCTTTGCTCAGACACCCTGCCGAGCCAACTACGCGACCATTTAGCTATGAGACTATCGTACTGATCGAGAGACTGATTTCGCTAGATCGTGAGAAAGGGGAATGCGCAGGGTGTTCCACGATGGCTTGGATCGGTCGCGATGGATGAAATGGGGAAGGGAATGTTGCGAAGCGAGTTGAGTGGATCCCACTGGTTCGGCAAGCGCTTGCGAGCAATTGCACCTTCCTTCTCTCGAATCAGATCTTTAGTTTGGGTTATTCAGCTGTTCGGAAAGCTCGTAGCTGTTTTCACAGACGAGGTATTGCAATTGGTTGTAATTTATTATTTATTACGAGCTTTCCGCAACGACCCAGTGTAACGCAAAAGTACCATTTACTATTAAGGTGTTTTAAAAGGCAGCTGCAATGGCACTTTGCAAGACAAAGGCGCGGCAGTGGCCTCGGGAGCCGAGGCGCCTCGAACCACTCGATCCTCCCTTCGATTCGCAACACTTCCCTTGAATCCGTTTCATTTTAACCAGAGCCGGCCCAAGCCGGGTGGAGCGCTCTGCGCGGAACAGACGAAGAAATGTTAAGAGCAAAATGGGGTTAACTTACTCGACGTCGGCGGCGGCTGGGGCGCTCGACGGACGACCGTGTGCTCTTGGTGCGGCCCAGTGTACTCGTGCCATGTGTACGTGCTCCTATACTCTGAATGGAGCTGCTACAATACACAATTAACGTGGCTGGTTAGTACAAAACTGTGGCTGGGGGGAATAGTTTTCGTTACTGAGGCACTCGACCCTTTCACGGGCCAAGTTCCCTCACTTAAAACCATTCAGAGGCTTTCAGGGGGTGTAAATTGTATTTCTTTCCTGAAATTTCGATGCTTCTCCGGCGCTGTTTGTATCTATACCTGCGCCGAGCAATTGTGAGTTTCTTGGGTGGAATTAAAATGGAGAAACAGAGGGAAATGAGATGCTTCGATACTATGTAGATGCTAAACTCCGAAACTAAGTAGTTCGTTCTTATCGAATGTTTTATCTATGTAAAGCTCACTATTGCTTGGTACAGTTATAGATACCTTCGTTGAGGCCCCGAGGAAGGTCGATCAATGAGGAATTGTTGGTAGACGGTGACCCTTGGGACGTGCATGGGAAACGTAAATAGTCGACGACCGCAAGACGCGCCTCAGTCTCGTTGCGTCCTCAGACCTTAACGAAGGTACTGCACAGTGCCTTTTAAATATTGAAAGGCGGTTCCAAAAGGGCACAGCTGGCTCGTAGAAGCCTTGATTAGCATCAGTGGTAAGAACTTGATTCGTGAAAGCCTCGGGAACCTGACAGTGACTCGCATTAATATTCGGACACTTTTTAAAATCGCATAACTTTTTTAGAATTGGTCCAAACGACTTGAGTTTTTTTGAGAAGCTAGAAGGATTAGTTTGCTAACTGACGCGTTTTGTCGTTTTGAAAAAAATTGCAATTGATCGGAATAGCGAAAAGAATAGTAAAGGTCGATTTTTAAAGCCACCCCCAAAGTAACCCCTACATCGATTTACGATTTCCCCAGGAAATCTGCTATAAAATCTAAACGCCGTCGCCTGATACGTCAGCGCCACTCTCGTCGACTAAAAGCGAGGAGAAAAAAAAGACAAAGGGATTAATCGTGTCTGCGGGTGACAAGACCGCCTCAAGCGAACGCATCGCATAAAACACGCGGCTCGGCCGGCATTGTTAAGGCCCACTGTCACGTACAATCGAATACAATGACGTTGCATCAATCCAGACAGAACGGCCAGAGACGATTCTTTTTCTTTCTCCCCTGTCTCTCCCCCTCCCTCCGAAAGAGTTTCAATGGGCATCGATCGATGTCCCCGCGGTGAATGCGCGCCGCGGCCACAATAGAGGAACGTTACGTGGCTCAATAAAGGCGCCAATAACCGGGGCGACAGGTCTTACCTTGCCCACACGTTTCCTACCAGCCTTAGGGGATGAAACAGGGGTACGGGGCGAGAGAGAGAGAGGCTTCTCTGGCCAGACGGGGGCGGAACAAGACGTTTTATTGTATTAACCGGCCGGTCGAAAAGTCGATGTCCCCCCTTCCCGGCGGGATTTTATAAACCTGACAGATCGGCGCGACGCCGCCGCTAATTGCGTTGTCCTGTTTTCTCAGAGTTGATTGATTTAGTTACTTAACCCAGATACACCCGTCGACGGCCCGTCGGAAACGCAGGCAACGCGATTTCGCCTCGAGCACAGCCCCGGCGCATTGTATTTCTTCGGGCTGCCTCCCTTTGCCACGGATCTTTTTCACGTTCCAAGTGTGTTTTTCCACTGAAGACGGAGCTCGGGCGGGTTTGTGTAAAGGATAAGTAGGCTGTAGCCGAGGGCGGTAATTTTTGGGCGGGAGGAATTGGCAAATGTTTGAACGCAAAGGCTGGAGGCAGCTTTAAAAACAATTCGCTCTTTTTCAATCAGAAAATTAGCAATGACTCGCGTGTGAGTTGTACGTATTGAATTAATTTTAAATTGTATCAACTCTTTTCAATTAAAATGTTTGGTGATGTTTAATGGACAGTAGAGCCTTGTTAGCCCAGGGGCACCGCATCTCCGAATCCACCCCTGTGGTCTGGGTTGGCAAACATGTTTTCAGCGCACACAACATAAAGTTTTGTTCTTCAATTTCTCATAAAGTGCTGCGGTACCGGCACTACCCCCGTGTATCCGTTCTAGAGTTAAAATTTGAGAAATTGTCGTCGCACGCAGAAACAATCTGTAACAATTCGCGGACAATAAATTAACGCGCAGCTCATAGAATAAATGGCTGCAGCGTAATCACTGTTAACAGGCCTAATCATAAGACAGAAACTGCAATGTGGCTTTCAATCGAAAAGAAGCAGGGAGAAACACTTGCAACGCCCTATCCCCCCGTTCATTGTACCAATTAAAACATGCTGCAAGGTTTCGATAGATAGACGGACAGGTCGATGCTTGGGGCTTCCATAATCCATTTGCAAAAGCTTTAGGCTCATATGTCTTTCAAGCTGCGAATAATTATTGTAATTTGGGCCGCGATACTGCCGACGCTGCAGCCAGTTAAATTGCTTAATCTCCTCGAGTCGATGTTAATAAAAAATCCCGGGATAAGAGGCGCTTATTACATCGAGAAGCTTAAGCACTTAGGCCCAGCGTTTCGCCCCTCTCGAGGCAGAAATAGTAATTTCGTTTTCCCACGGAGATGCATAGCTCCATAGTATGGCTCTCCGAAGCAAAGGGAACTTGGAGGCGATGAAACATGGATCGGGCTGGTTTAAAAATACAGCGGCTGGTGCGGAACGAGAAAGCAGACGCCACGACTTCTGCCGCGGAGCACCCCGTATCTACGGCCTGGTCTATCGATTTTTATCCGCTCATTTATTAATGGCGATGTGGAGCACCGTTAACCTTTTCATGTGTCGCCGCGCCCACGCGAAACCTTCGACGCTCCTGAAACCGCGGCGCCTCAAACGATCGATTAGGTCATCATTTAATAATCTTCCTTCGCCTATTTCACCATCCCCCGGGCAACGATTCTCTACCCACCCAATATCGCGAAAGAGAGATACAGTTCTCCCTGAACCCGAGACGATACTGTGCGCTTGAAAGAGTGCAGCAAAATGTGTTCCGTATCAGATAGCCACGCAAAAGGAAATATTACCACTGCAGCATATTACCTCTGCTTTTTCGATCGCCACAAAACAGTTAGAAAACTTAGAAAATTACGGGGCCACGGAGAGCGCAAGAGGGTTCCTCTTTTAATGAAAAAATCTGAGGGTTTCTATAACTTCGCAGATGGGGGATTGCTATAAAAAATAGTGAAAGATAGGTACCTATATACGTAGTTGGAAGCAGTGGCGCGCTCGGGATTTAATCCTAGGGGCAGCCGAGTTGAAGAGATTAAAATATTTTTATTGCAAATTCGATAAAATTCATTAGGCGATTGTGCGAATTTATTTAAAGAGTAAAATCCAGTTTCCTTGTCTTTTTACAAAGCTCTTGCTAGCTTCGCTTCAGTCGTCGTTACATTAACCTCCTCCTCCCTTTTTCTTTGGGGAGTGACCATCTCACTGGTTTCGTAGTAAGTAAAACTGTTTTCGGAAGTCGAATTCGTAGCAGACCTACTCTACCCGAACAGAACTTCTGCGGCGGCCCAATATTTGATGCAGAGACTCGAAGGGAGCGAATCAAGCGAGCCACCCCCAAGCACTGGTAAACAGGTATATATCTACACTCTACAACGTATCGACAGCATCCCCCTAAGTAATCGCAAAACTTTGCACCGCATCTGGGAAGCAGCTGTCCGGCGGTTCCCTCGAAAAGCACCGATGCCATTCGCGGAAGCGAACTAGGGAGCTTTCGTTAATGGCTGCGAATCGTACAAAGGGGAGGAAAGAAAGGAAATACCCTGCCGCCTAAATGGAGGGACGCAGAATGCACACCAGCCGAGTAATGTCGTTAAGGGCTCCCACTTAACGAGGCGCAGAGTTAATTGATAATTACCCCGGCGAAAACTGCAACGAGGGATATCGCGTGTGCAATTAATCGAGGGACTGGAGGCACAACCGCGACGCGTAATTGAAGGAGAAAGAGGTGGCCCGCTCGGTGCACCTGAATTCCTGCTCCACCGGCCAACGAGGAGGAGTAATGTCTTTGTCGCGGATAATTTCAATAATTCACCGATTACACGCTCGTTGAACCATCGTCTGCGGGAAATTTCGTCCCTGGGAGCGGGGCCATTAACTGTCTTTGGTGGGAGGTAACTGATACGAGTATCGATTTGGCGGAGGAAGGTAGTAGGGTAGGACTCAGAACTGAGAGAAACTGAAATAATGAATAATAATAGACACGGTCCAATTCAGAATTATCGACCCTAGTTTGAAAATATTTTTCGTAACCGCAGCCGCAGGCGATACAGTCTGTCTTGATGGATTTATTTATCAATTTACAATGCTGAAATTTTTTTGAAATTTTTCTGTCCGAAACTGCGAACACTTTGCCGACACTGTGCCTTTATTCAGACGCAGTGGGTACTTGTCCACTCGACTTTAGAATATTCATTCATAATTGGTACAATGGAGTTGCTTCCAAGTTCCCCGCGTCTTTCCCTCGTCGCGAGTTACCTGCCCCCGACTTCCAGGCTCGCAATTTAAACTTTTAATTGCTCGTCCGCTTTAAATATTAATTCGCCGCCGCGTCGCGCGACAGAAGGTAGCCGGGGCGCCGCCCGGCGTGGATCCGCGACGGAGATTGAAACGGATCGCGAATGGACCGGAAGATCGGAAATGTCGATTGGCGCACGGATCGCAGGACATTCGCCACGAGCGGGGACACGTCCCCAATCTCGCGAGGCCTCAATATCGCGCTTCTTCGGTGCTTCTTCTTCCGCCGTCTATGGAGACGGATATGGATCTGCCTCGTCGAGCTGTAATTTTCCAGCGATCGAGGCTTTTTCGCCGCGGCTGGAGGCCTGAGAGGAATCCGTTTTTCCGGTCGACTGCGTGCCGATGAGACGTCGAGATGAGATCCTCGAGAGCGATCCCATCTCCTCTCTTCGCCTCTCCCCCGACGTTCCACCCCTTCGTTACACATCCAGGACAATTACCGGGGAGGCAGGGTAAACCCTGGCCGCCTGCGTCCGCGCACCGAAATCACCGAAAATTTTCGCGAATCTGATCGGCATTCGATTTTACAATCCACTGCTTCGGTAACTGAATTTCACTTGGGGATTCCCGATAAAATTCCAGAGCAATCAATCATTTCCTAACTACCTTCCTTCTGGTGGATTCGCAAAGGAATACAGGCAGGGCTTGAATAGGTTTCGAAAATAACTGTTTCAAACTGTTGTATAAAGGTTCTGACTGAAAGAGTTATGAAGAACCTTTATTCGGAATAACCGTTATAAGGAACCTAAATATCAGACTGTATAAGTTACGGTTCCTATATAGCTGTATAACTTTTATTTTTTGGGTTCTATAAGTTTTATTTTTTAGGTTCTATAACTTTTATTTTTTAGGTACTATAACTTGCTTACTAATATACTTGCTTACTAATTTATAATAATTTTTACACAATTTGGTTACACAGAGTAATCTATAGTTGTAATATGTTGTGATTTCATTTACTGTAAAATTTTGTACAATCTTTACAAGAATCGGTTCTATAACCGTTTTGTAACTTATACAGAAGCTAAAAAATAAAAGTTATAGAAACTAAAAAATAAAAGTTATAGAAGCTAAAAAATAAAAGTTATAGAACCTAAAAAATAAAAGTTATAGAAGCTAAAAAATAAAAGTTATAGAACCTAAAAAATAAAAGTTATAGAAGCTAAAAAATAAAAGTTATAGAAGCTAAAAAATAAAAGTTATAGAACCTAAAAAATAAAAGTTATACAGCTAAATAGGAACCGTAACTTATACTTATATAGTCTGATATTTAGGTTATTTTGAATAAAGGCTCTTCACAACTCTTTCAAGAACCGAAATCTTTATAATAACGGTTTGAAGCCCCGAATACAGGGGAGGGGAGGCGATTTTGCCTGAATTATTATTACCTATTATTATAATTATTATTACCGACACGGTGATCGCCGTGATCATCGTTGTCACCGAAGTGGACTCGAGGATTTACGAGGCACTCGGTGTACACTACTCCGAAACGTGACGCGCGACGTAACGAGGCCGCAAAACGCTTCCAACGCGGAATCAACGAATGTCCCTTTCACTGTTCCGCCAGCCGCGCTCTGTTTTTGTTGAATTTCCTCTGGCACAACCGCCGCAGGTTTACCCGGCGTATAACTGCCTCGAAATAATCCAGGGATTCTACACAGAGCCGCGCAAGAACCGGCGAGCAGCGTCGGTCGACTTTCGAATTCCTCGCTGGCGATTTTGCCGCTGTTTGATTTTCATTCCGCCTCGGTGTTTTCTCTTCCTGAATCCCATTACCCCGTGCATTACTCCTTCCTTTAACACAATAATTACCTCCCGCGTTGACGCGCAATTCTGTTTGCTGTGAAAGCAACGCGGGCCGCGCGGAGATCCAGCCGAACGAACCGGGTTAGAAACCAATCGGCGATCTGCCTCGACCTCTTTCCTACCTCCGGGCAATCGCACGGTCCCGTCGATCGTAGGAAATCCGTATAAGTGGCGGGGACGCGTCAGCCGCGCGGAGGGTGGCTTGAAATTTAAATAAATCCCTCGGCGACGGGGCGAACCGGCTGGTGCTAGTCGCGGGGTATGTCGCGCGCGCGCGCGCGATAGCGGAGGAGGAGGCGTCTTCATCTGCGCCGGAAATAATGCCGCGAAACCGTGTCAGAAAGAATAATTAAAACCGCTGCGAGAACACGACCCCGATTTGCGAACAAAAAGGGCGTGGAAGACGCGTCGCGTCGCGACGGCCGCGCGCTATCCACGGGGTGCTCGAATAACACGGTGGCGGGGGGGTGAAATGGAGGTTCCTTGGCCCCGATATTGTCTTCGGGCTTGATGAGTTGCTACGTGAATGGAGGAATTAGGGAGCCGAATTTGAATAATGCGTGGCGCGGTGCAGTATTGTCGCAGACTTTGTGGATTGTTAGGTGGATGAAGGGATTATGTTGGACGCGGAGGTGTTGGTTTTGCTGATGGAAATTGATTTAAGATGCGTGGCAGGGTGGAATATTGTGCAGGTAATTATGGGAGAGTCGCTGCTGCTTATGCGAAATTGTCGCCGTATGTAAATTTTGCAATGGAAACCTTTTCCAAGGATGCTTCTTGTTAGTTGAACATTTTAAAGAACCAAAAACATCCTTCTGTTGAGAGAGGCGCTGCAAAATTCGAAACACTTTTAATTTTGCATTTAAACTTGCTAAGTTTAACTCCTCGTTTAAAAAAGAAATAGTACGAGCAAAGTAAAATGAAATATGTTTTCATTTTATACAGCCATAAAATGCAATAAAATTGGAAAATGAACAGGTACAGATATTACTTCTGTTTTTCGAAATTTAATTGTCGTTTCTTCTTTCCTCCACATTCATTACATAGGAAATAAAGATACAATGTGAAAGAAGAGTGAAAACTCCAGAGATATGTTTAGATTGTCAGATTTGTCATTAAAAAATAAATAATTTGCCTTGAGATATCGCTGCAGTTTCGTATTATTCTGGCAGGGAAATAATCCACAGGACTCCAATCCTTTAACGTATTACAAAAGTTGTATCATGAAAAACTATGAATTTTTAACTACTATGATTGCAAAAATAAACACCACGCACATCTACACTCCGCGTCAAAATTAAAGGAACACTATAATTTCCTGAAAATTTTGGTCATTTTCAAATGGCTGTATTTCTGGGAAAAATGGTCGTAAGAAATATTTAAAAAACGCATTTTAAAGCTCGAAGTTTCCAGTTTCCAGTTTTTGAATCAGGGACTCAATTTTTTTTCTATTCACTACAATACTGTTTTATCAAGATGAAAGGCAGGAAACGAAGTTTCAGAATTTGTTGCCTAGTTTGAACGTACGCACGGGACAAACAATTTTTCTCTGGCAAATCCAATGAAGAGCTCCTATAGAGCAAACATTTCCCTTTAATTTCGTTTGTTTCGTTTTGTTTTATGATTTTTATTGACCCAGTCATTCGCGATCAAAGCAAAAAAGGCACTTTTCACTTTGAACACCTGTAACTTGCGAATTCGTGATCGTAGACAAATTTTCATGAGCGTTCTGGAAAGCTAAGAAAGTTTCCTTTCAGAGACTTAAGTTACCAATTCAATGAGATTTTTTTTTAATCGTATTAAATCCATTTTAAAATGACCCGAAAAATTGCATATTTACCATTTCTTAGAAAACACGATGCCACTTCAAGGAAAATCATGGAATCATTCAAGTGCCCACGTCTTTTGTGAGCTAAAACTACCCCTTAAACACTGTGCAAAAGGCTCGATGGTCAAACATGCAATTTGGTCTGAAAAATTGAGCGATCACCCGTTTTATTTACTTTATGATTCTCTTCAACTCTTTCTTTGTTCCCGCAGTTTTTGAACGATTGTTGCACGTTTTTGAAACGTTTGCTCTACAGGAGCTCTTCATTGGATTTACCAGAAAAAAATTTCTTTGTCCCGGACATGCGTTCAAACTCGGCAAAAAATTCTGAAACTTCGTTTCCTGCGCTTTATCTTGATAAAACAGTATCGTAATGAATGAAAAAAAAATTGAGTCCTTGATTGAAGAACTAGAAACTTCGCATTCTTTTGCTGTTTTTCCACTTTGCCATAATACACTTCCGCATATTTCTGCGGAGTGTATTATGGCAAAGTGGAAAAACAGCAAAATCTCTAATTAAAAGAAATACGTTCTCGCTTACTAATCTAACTGAATCGAACCGCCTAAAACAAATAAACTCGACAGAGCCGTATTTTATTCCCGACAACTCTGGAATAGCGAAAGTCCGGCGTCTCTCCCACAATTACCCTATTGCGTGTAGACTTTACAGATTGATAGGTGAATGAAGGAATTAGAGTATGAGGGCGTAATCCACAAAAGTGGAACTCGATTAAAAGAGTGATTTCGAGCAGAATGTAACACTATCTTCGGAGTTGAATTACACGCAGCGAGACAATTATGACATGCAGCCGGAAATTTGGATGAAAGAGCCCGGAGTTTCTTGGCGAGAGCCAAGAAGAGAAGCGTGTCACAAAAGTCACGGAACTGCAGTAAGTTCGCCAGTTCCGGGTGGTCGAAAAATTCTGCGGCACTTTATGACTGGAAGAAGGAGCTGGGACCTTTCTGCTGGGACCTCTGGATGGAAAGAGAGAACACGAGGGACGAGAAGTTCCCAGTAGTTTCAAACTTCTCGAATCTGCTTTACGCGAGGGAAAGAGAGCTGCATTTTAAGAGCGGACGTTCTCCACTACTTGGCTGGTGTAAGGCCTGCGAAGCGAGCTGGTCTCTCGCAGCTGAGGATATTCTAAGTGTCCCACGCAATATAAACGAAAACACTGCGACGTACAATGCTAGCACGCCTTCTTTCATGAAAAAGCAAAGGGGGGCAGAGGAAACTGCACGTGCTTGCAAGCTTTCGCAGTGACAAAACAATACACACTACGAGAGAGAGAATATAAAATTTAAAAAGAATGAACAACGTGTAAGCTTGCTCTGCAGAACATAACAATCATCCCCCAACCCTGCCACCTCGCGTACAAAACGGTCCCACCCGTCCGTACAAAAGCAAACCACCTCTGAGCATCTAATGCTCTAAGCTCCGACCCCCGCTGCTCCCCTGCACCCTACATTAGCGCACAAAACTGGAAGCGGGATAAGAAGAGGGGTCGAAGGGGCGACGGAGCGCGGATAGCGACGTAACGCGGTGACATCCGAACTCCAGTGGAGCAACGATCCCCCAACCTGCCCCCTTTCCGATGCACGTGCACGCCTCTGTGTCTCCGACGCGGCGCAAAGGAAAAAAACAAGGCCTGGAGAGGGGTAGTGACGTAACTAGAGGGGCACGTCCCGGTGACTCGGTCGCCGGACTGGCTGCACCCCTACATGTGGCTTATCAACACGATTGCGCGCTGTAAACGACGCCGAGGGGCATATGGCCTGGCCAGTGGTAGGAGTCAACGTACCGGCTCTCCGCCGACCCAGGGGGTAGCACCGCAAAATATCGACGAAGCAGGGGATCGGTGGCGCAGTGCCGGTTTCTCCTACTACCCTCGTCCTCGTGCCAGCCGCATGCAGACGTCGAAATAGTGCTGCGTGTCAAAGCCGAATCACCGGGACAGCTCTCTTCCGGCCCGACGCGCGCTCCTCGGCCCGCCGCCGGACCCCTCTAGACACTCCAATCAACCGGCTGATTTAAATATGCCCACGTTCTGTTGGGGGGCGTGTAAATCCATCGCGGGCGGGTGGCAACCCGGTACTTGGTATTTTACAGATGGCTCGCCGAATTCTCGTTCCGCGTTCTCATTTGTAGCGGCTTGGCGTTGAGGTTCCTTTGTTCATGGCGGAGATAGAATAGCGATCGGTAACGCTGGTTTATCGCTCGGGAAGTGTCACGGAAATTCAGAAAAATCGAATGAATTTTCATTGGAACTTTGTGGCGGGCGGAGAAAGGTCTGTGCGCGCGGGTCGGTTCCGTGGCAGATGGAAAAATGAAGGGAAAAACAGGGGATGCCCATTTCTCGTAATTTTGCGATTTGCAGCATCTTTTAGTCGGGCAAACTGGGACCACAGGACTGTCGAATCAGAAAGAGTTATAAAGTTCAAGATGTCACTCTTTGCGCTTCGCTGAAAAAAATTTCCACTCTGCACTGGAGGCAGATGCGGAATTTTCCCACTCTTTGGCTAAGCACAAGCTTCTGTCGCGAGGGTAAAAGAAGAAGTTGTTTAAGAGGACAAGTGAATTCATCGAACCTTGTTGCAGGATAAAACGCTGACCCTGTATGTTCTTAACTTTCCTTGAAGATGATCTAAACCAAGATCGAAACGTCGGAAACTAATATATATTATATATAATTAATTAATTGCAAAATAGATTTGATGTATTACTTTAATTTATTAAAATAATAATTCTTTTAATCTGACCGATCCAGTGCGCCGATACCATTGTAGTTAAGCTATCAAATGTTTCTCGATAAAGCTGTTTTGTGACATTCCCTGTTTCCCCCGTTACCCTTCAAATATGCTTTCCCTGCTTTGGAACGGAGCAGTTCACACTTCTCCGTGTCACACTTGACACTGACGGCACCGAATCGTCACGGAATTCCTCTCTGCCCCGTAGATTTGTATTTAAATCAGCCTGCGCAGTGTTTAACTATTACGTAGGCTATTTCTAAGTTTCTCGCGTGCTCCGGAGGTATCTGCCGGAGACGTTGCCTCTCCGATAAGGCGCTCCGACGCGAATAGCCGTTTGGGTAGCGCAGCGGGTAAATATCGGCCGGCGGTTTTGGGGAATTGATGTTGCCCATCATAAATAGTAAGCCGTGCTCGTGTTCACGCGAGACCTAGTTCTGCGGTTACATGCAATTTTCGTGGCAGCGAAATTAAAGCGCCCGAGGCTGGGTAACTCGATTTGCATCAGCCGCTGCATATTGGGGTAGATTACCCTCTAGCCAAGGATGATGAATCAAAGCAGCGTACATTCGAGACAGAAGTGGTCGAAAGGAATCAGCTGATTCCCATCGTCCCTTCAACGATCAAATTCGACGCGCGCCCCGGAGCATTCCGCTCGAAAAGCTCTCCTCGACGCAACGAGCTCTCCCTCGCGCGCAACCAAGATTCCACGTTGCCCCTAACATTCCCCCGTCCGAGGGCGCAGAAGTAGAAAGTCGATTAGCCCAGAGCCGAAGGTGCAGGCTGCTCCCCTGCGCCCCTCGTCCCTCGGCTCCCTTAAACCTAACCCTTCTAACTTAACCAGCGTTGCGCATTGCAGCGGCGAAGCAAGTAGTAAAAGTCAACGTACGTGCAACGCTCCCTTCGCGTGGCACGTGACGGCCGCGCGGTGGTGCGCATCGACGAGGGGGGCGCAAGAATGGCGCAGTGCCGTTTTCCTCCTACCGCCTTCCGTGACGTTCCGCCGCGACTCGCGCCAGGCGATCGCACGAGGGTGACGTGGCGAAACGCCCGGCCGAAGTCGATACCGAAAACTTATCTCCCGATCGACCTTAAAACGTCCCTCCGCCGCGGCGATCAGACTCGATACCAGTTCGACAAATGGGCGACGAGCCACGCTGCCCGGACGCCCAGCCAGAACGGCACGGCGCGATGCTCTGCGGCAAGTGGAGGCTCCAAAACAAAGGGTCGGTGCCAGACTGCTTAGTTAGGGACGCGAGGTGGACGTCCCCGTTGCCGGACAGGCGAGCACGAGCGTGGATTAAGAGTCAGGCCACCTTGGAGGCCCGGAAATCATATGTCGGTTTCAGAATTTTTTCGGGCGAAATTAGAAAATGAATGGATAAACTTTTTTCACGGCTTTATTCTACAAGCCTTAGGGTATATTGAAAAATATATATATATATATATATATATATATATTTTTTAAATTTTATTTTCCGTCGTTCCCAAAGATTTTTCTTAACAATGACCTTGATTTTCTTATAGTCTAAGGTCCACTGAAGACTCCTCTTGAAGTCTCGTGTCTTTCTCTCCTCCCGATTTTAAGTTATCACCCTCCAAAGTTAAGCGTTCCGTTTCACCCCACCTTCCCCTACATAGCGTATCGTAAAATCCGTAAGTACATCTATAGAGAATCTATTACAGAAGATACTATTAAAATTTCAAGTGAGTCGAATAAAAATTGTTCAAGTTACGCTGCTAGCCAATTCGGAAAGAAAGTGATTCCGAGAAGCTTCGCGAGGCAACGCGTAACTCGGCCATTTTTTAACATTTCTGCGGAATATTTGCGCAAGAAGCATAGAAATAATTTTCAACCTCGCAGTATCGTAAACAAAAAAAATCGTCTAATGGTGACGTTTCGAGCGTCTGAGGGTGGAGCAGGGGCAATTGAGGGTGGATGGGGTTTATGGGGCTGGAATTGGAGTTTGCATCGAGAGCGATGTTTTCGAGTGGAACGTCGTCGGAGTTATAGTTAAATTGATGGGAGAGTGATTGTTGCTGCGAACTGTTTGCTCACCTCCCATCTAGGGGGCGAGGAACTAATCAGTGGAATAAATGGAGCTTTCGCAACAAAAAAATTAGGGAAAATGCGCAATCAACGCGGACCTCTGCGTTGGTAGGTTCCTGCTGGGGAAATTGGAATTTCGTAATTCAGACTAATAGGGCCGGAATGCTTGAGCGCATTAAATTTACATTTCATGAATTGCGTGCCACTTGGTGGTACAGGGAATCGCGCACCATATTTCTGCGGCATGTTCCGATGCAAGTAGGTACGTGGATTGTTTCGCGTTGGCTCAGCATTTATTATTCGTTCCACTGTACGTTGCCGTCTCCGAATCTACCCTCTCCTTTAAATCACCCTGTACGCCGCCGTATCATCTCCAAGATCTCGGCCCCCTCCCCCATAGACGGAATAACAAGACGAATCGATACGCCGCAATTGCATACCGCATTTACGACTCTGCACTCGAGAAAGAACGGTACCTACCGCGCACAGGAAGACGATTCTCGTTAAGCCAATCAGCCCGGCGCAGCAATTTTCCTACCCACGCTCAGCAAGCAGCCCGACGCCCGTCCCAGTTTCTTGGAATCGCCCTGTATTCCAACGAAAAGGACGCGGACTTTTTGCCCGTCCAAGGGGTGGCCGAGCCATTCGCGGGGAAATCAATGGACGGAGACGTTCTTTTTGCCATCGAGGAACTGGCTCGCTGAAAATTAATGGAGTTTCCCCCTTGGAAAAGCAACGAAGGCGACTCGGAGGAAAAATGTGCTTCGAATATTCTGATCGGGCTTGGAAATTAAAGCAATTTGCCCCGCGATCGAAAAACCACAGCGCGGAGTCGCTGCTTACGTTCCGCTTTCGAGGCAGCCTTTCATCGGAAAGGATCGCAGGTCGAAGACACTGGACGTGGGAGTTGCGAGGAACAACTCCTTATAATCAGAAATTGGTAACATAGGGTTCACTGCGGTTCACTGCGCGTCGTTCTTGTTACCATTTTAGTGTTTCTGGATCTCTTAACTTTTCAGTGACAATTAAGGAACTTGGCGCAAGGGGCCGCAGCTCCGTCTTTACCAACTTCGAGTAACTCAGATGAAACTGTTTATAAAAATTATTACTTTGACTTCAAAATTAAAGAGCGCAAATATTTCTAATTGAAAAATATATATTTTCACAGAATAAGTAGTAGTTATTGAGTCGACAGGTTCTTATTTCTGTTTTTGGGGAATTTTTCAATTCCGGAGCTGCCCAAAAGAAAAATATATCGCACAAAACAGGTTCGAAGCAATAAATCGCTCATTTGTTATCGGATTTTGCATCAAACGTGCACCAAACGATGTAGAATTTTTTTTTACGTAAGTATGTGACACTTTTTTTTCTAGAAATCTAAACTTTGATACGACGAAATTACTGGTTGAAAAAATGGTTCTGCACAAATGCGATTTTGTTATTAAAATTCGCCGAAATTTTTAAACTTCAATATCGAGGTCTAAAAATTCATGAAGGCTACGATATTTGAACTGAGAAATTCCCTGAGGTGCGATACACCCTATGCAACCACGAAGGGTTAAGCCGTTCCCGCAGCTGAATCGCAATCTTCGCGATTCTTTCCCCAAGAGGTAACGCGAGGAACAGCGGATGATCTAAAGCGCCGCGCAGGCGATTACGATCTAATGAGACGCGTAATTACGCGGTGTACCGTGCATCCACGAGCCATTAATCTGTCCCTTGTTCCTCCTCGAAGCTTCCGAAAGGAATTCGCGACGGACGTGGGTTATTAAAAAACCGACTCGAGAGAATCGGCGTGCATTCTCGAGGACGCAATTCGCGTTTCCCCCTTGAAGAGGGCCGCATTCGCTGCTGGATAGATGCTCGCGATTCCCGCAGCATCCATGGAATATATTCAGGAAACGGGGATAATCAGCGGATCATTGGGATTGTTATATAACAGATTTTGTTTCCACCCCGTATGGACGAAGTTTCCATTTCGACGCGAGTTTCTTCGTCCCGAATGGACTGTAATTGCACGCGAATTGCGTGGAAACTTAAGGGGAGGTTCCGGTCTAAAAGTCGATTTTTTTTTATTTCATTTTTCGAATGTTCAACCTTTTAGGAATACTTGTTTAAAAGGATTTGTTGACATTCGTAACATTCCCGATGTTATAGGCATTTGAGTGGCGGCAAACGCATGGGTAACAACCCGCTACTTGGCGCTGACGTAAAACTTTAAACGCGTTTTTCTCGAAACAGTGTTCTCGAAACGGTGGGACCTGTATCTCCAAAAGTTATTATCCGATTCGACTGAAACTTTTTTTACATTGAAGAATATACTTCTGGCTAGGAGGGAAACTAGGAAAAAATACAAAAAATTGAAAATTTATAATTTTTAAAGGCGTTGAAAGACGAAAAATATAGGGGAAAAGTGATTTCCAACTTCAAGTGCCGTTATTTTCTTAAAAATGGTCATTTTGCATTTTTTTCAGGTTTCCCCCCTAGCCAGAAGTATACTCTTCAAAATAAAAGAAGTTTCAGTCGAATCGGACAATAACTTTTGGGGATACAGGTCCCACCGATTTTGATGAATTTTTTGACGCCTTGACTTTAACGACTCCCCAGTGCCGTCTGTAATGATTAATTATAAAACAAAAAATATATTTCTATAATACAAGACATCCTTAATACAATGCAAAAAGTCCCATTAAATTATATATAGTAGTTTTCCTTTAATTAATTCCTAAATATCACCTATTTTGGGGGGCTCTAGACCGGAACCTCTCCCAGATGGTCAGCTCGGTGGAGACCGAGAGTATCAATTTGCATTTTCGAATGGATACTAGTGAGATATGAAAACGGCGCGTCGAAGGAGCTAACATTTCCGTGATATTAGAACTTGGGCATCCACCTTAACAAGCTCCCAGAAACTTTCTAGGTAAGCTACCTTATCCCCAGCAGTCTGTAATTACGGAGCAATTGGAACTTGGAACCCGAGTCTTTGAAAGGCTAACGTATTTATACCGTGAGCCCGAAGCATCCACCCCCGACGCTTAAGATCCGTTCCAGAAGCAATCATTGTTTCCCGCGCCCAATTCCGTCATCCCTTCGAGCACAATAGGACTAACGATACTGTTGTTCGGGCCGCTGTTGCCGCGGCTGGAGCAATAACGAAGAACGAATTCCACTTGGGAATCGGGCGCGATTGAACGTCACACATTCCCACGCCGTCGTGCGTGCTCGAACAAGGGTTTGCCGCCTGGAAACGCGCGGGGGCTAGCTCGTCGCCGAGAACACGCCAATTCTACAGCTGAGAGATTTACGAGCCGCGGCTTAAGGTGAACCACGATCCCCTTTCGACACCCCCTTCCCCCGCGAGTTAATCCAGGAACCGTGAAGGTCGAGAGTACATATCGCGTTCCACGAGTGTCATTCCCATTTTCCAGGCAATGATAGCGGCGCGGCGCGGGGAAAGAGGCTAGAAGAATCGCGAGAATTAAACGAACCGTGGTAGCCTGGAAATACGGATTTCTTGGGGCCAGGTCGGATACCGATGGTTAAGGGGTCATGCTCAGTCAGGAGGCCGAAAAAAAGGGTGGTCTTTGGAAATTTTTTACTCAAAAGCTATAACACATTTCTCAAACAATCTTTTTTCCCTTTTAAGCATTGCATCTAGTACCGTGCATAGTATTTTTTTTATTTAAAAATTTGTATCAATACAGGGAATGTCACAAATGAGCTTTATCGAGAAAATTGTTTCGCTGCAGTGCAGAGTGAGCATTACCTGTTCTTAACCAGTATAGCAAAATTTTAACGTTATCTTACGGTGGCATTTGAATTTTATAACCCTTTGTGATTCAACAGTTCCGTCCCAGTTGTCGCCAACAAAATCTTAATACATAAAGCAGAAAGTTTATATACGTTTGCGTGTTTGTCCGTCGCTCAAAAAGCTTCGAACGGTAGACTCTTGGATCGCGAAATGTGCCTGGCTAATCCAGATGAATGTGACTATTCTTTCCGCCCCAAAAAACTAGAAAAGTAGCGCAGCTACTGTGCTATAAATCGCAGAATCACGAGAAATGGACATTCCTCGTTTTTCCCCTCAGCATTCACATAATAAACCCCTAAAATCTTGGACCCTTTCTCCATTCCGACGTATATCCGAATCGCTTAAATTACCCTGCGTAGAAAGGTCGATCATTATCTATTTAATTAGCATAGCGACGAAGTGACTGCAGCCAGCCTCACTAGCGAAAGTGTGAAACCAGATGTCGCACAAATTGAACAACTCTCCCAGCCGCGCCAGCGGCGTCATTGTTATTAATATCCCCGCGTTAGGGGTGCTCGGAGTCGCCCTGATTGCCACTGGGACGAACTAAAGTAAATTCACGAAATAATTCCCCCGACGGACGCATCCCCCGCCGATCAATGTCCAACTTCGCCATTGTTCGACTCCGACAGTGTGCACGCGGATGATTGGTTCCTCCCGTGACGGGGGAGAACGAGAGAGTAACCGATAATCCGTAATACGTATTACTTATCGAGGGTCCGTTCGCGAGCGGGACCAAGGCGCTGCTCAGACAAGCGCCGATACCAGGCATTCAGCCGGAGCGGAGACTCCACTAAACTTCGCTCCCGACGAGAATACCGCCGACGGCCCGGTGAAAGGGAACGCCGCCGCGTCGGTGGGGGGCAAGAAGCCCCAGCCTCCTTCGAACCTTTTCCTGCAGGCTGGAAAATCGAACCAGCCACCGGCTGCACACCGAATTCCCAGGTTCCCGAGCCCGTCGCCTGTCTGCCTGTGTGCGTGAACTTTGTAACTCGCACGTACGGATGTCGCCAAGTTCCACCTGCCGGTGGATGCACACCGGGCGGCGGAGACACCGCGAGCCTGTTCAGACGCAAGCGGCACGCCAGCCGATGCCATTGCGAGACACCTGTTATAGCTGCGCCGCAACTGTTAACGCGCTACAGTCACGGCGAAAGGCGATGGGCCCTCAAGGACGCCCCCCACCAACGCGTCTTGGCTCTGCTTGCTCCGCCCACTGCTGCGCTTAGGAGGGGAGAGTGTGTAGCGCGCTCTTTATCTTTTGAATAAGGAAGTAGGTAAAAGGTGTAAAAGTGCAATTTTCCAGTTCAATTGCCGCGCCTTTACGATTCCAAAGGGGATTTATCGGAAAAGAATATATCGCTTTTTCCACAAGCGTGGTATATCAGAAGTTACGTTTCTAGGAGCAGACTATTAAAGCGTGATTGTATAACTGTTACCCAAGTAAAATTATCACTGGACAGTTAAGAGATCGAAAATTGCGAAAATGGTAAGTCAAAAATGACGGTGGGTTGCAGTTGAACTCCATATGACCGATTTCTGATTAGGCCAGCTCGCGATGGCTTCTCGCGCCTCTTCTGTGCTTTGTTAAATTTCACAATGCACAATAAACTAATTCTCTATTATATCATAAATTTATATTTCTTTCAACATTTTTTCATAGTTTTTCATTAAAAATAAAGTATTTACTTTATAAAAAAAAACACTACATTTTTTGTACTTGCTACATGATCACGCCCTAAGGCGGTGACCCAGAAGGCTGCCCTGGGGAGCCCAGACGTCCTCCAAATTGAAAACAGACATCGGATTCGGTATTTTCATCCCCGAACTAGACTAGTCTAATTTTTACAACTGAATTAAAAATCTATGCACTGGAGGGTTAAGAGATGTTTCAGCTTGAAATGCTTCGGTTTAAGCTTTGAATTGCAATTGGTCTACGCCGATCAGCAACGGTAACGCCGCCGCTTCGCGGAAACACGTGTTGTCGCGACTGGGGGAGCGGATGAAAGGTGTGGGTTAGGGTTATCGGCAAGCAGGAAACGATCGATGGGCCTGTAACGCGCTCTCCGCAAAAGTGACGCGTAGAGAGCCGAAATTATCGCCTCGGCGGGGTCGTGGGACCGATTGTTCAGTGGAATCTCGAATTCGTCATACAAATGGATGAACACGTGAGCTCCACTGGCTCAATTAAGATCTTCCCTTGCCAACGTCCCTTGAAGCGCGTTACGTTGCCGACGCAGGATGGCGAGCCGTCTAGCTCGGCGCTGTCTCGATTAGTAAGACAATGGATCGTCAAGCACGAGTGCTGGTCAAACTTTTCCCTCTCATCCAATAAAGCCGCAAATCCCCCTCGGCTAAATCTCCGGCGTACACAGAGGCCCGCGACACGCGCGGATATTATCAGACACACGGGTATGAAGTATATATCGTGGCGGCGCTATCTGAATAGCAAACTCGTGAAATCGACGAGGAAAAAGCACAGGAAGCTTCGGCTTCCGTCCCGCGGCAAAGGAGCGACCAGCGATTTCCGAAGCTCTGTCCTGCATTCGACCACAGCTCGAGGGATCGTAAAATCGAGGAAGAAGCTCCCCCGCTTTCGCAAACACCGGCTCCGAAGTATTTCGCCGCGGCTGGGGAGTATCGAGGGTACTCCAACACCGCTACCAGAAGCGCCGCAGAGTGGCATCAGCGGCGCTATTGGAGACGCTCTCGGGGGATGATCCGACGAGCAGCGAAACACTGTTGTCGCGGATACCTGAGCCTCGCAGAGGTATCGCTGGGATTACGGGTCTCTTTATCTTGGTGCTTTATCCAGCTTTCACCTAGAGACGAATGTAGGTAACAGTAGCGTTTGAAGCGGTTGCGGAGAACCTTTCACGTGTCTCGCGTTGTTATCTTCCAGAGGGTTATCTTCATATCCGCGCAAATCCCTCCCCGAGTGGTACAAGTAGATAGAAAAGCCCAAATCTACCCAAATACACGGTGCGCTCCCTAAACGACACCTGGTGCAATTACCCATCGCGACATCAAAGCTCCAGCTACGCCGTTTCCCAAAGATCACCTCTATTCCGGTGACAGAGGCTTAACCAGCGAGACGAAAGTCGTGCTTGCAGCGTCTGCGAGCCGCGGAACCACGGAAATGATCGCCTTTCAAAGGCAGCGCCGGCGCGTTGAAGTGGTGTTTTTCCGCTGTTCCACGTTACACTCGTTACAGAACGTAGATACCGAGTGTTCCGAACGGTCCCAAAGTCAGACTAACGCGCGCAACCGTTCCTCCGCTCAGTCAGCCGCTACCACAGGCTCCCGTCCGCGAGCCGTGTCCTTTGGGAGGATCACGGAAACGTTCGGCTGGCTCACGCCCGGGAGTCTCTGGCAGCCTGCGTAGTGCCTAAGACACCTCCCTCTCTGAGGGATCCTGAGGATCCTCTAACTACCGCGATCGGGCCGGGACAGTTTCTCTCTCACCTTGTCAATCGGCATTGAAGGGCACGCACGACAGAGGTTCCAGAATGAACCAATCATGAGGCCGCGGTGTGTGGGGCAGTGGATCAGTAGTGACACAGCCGCTGTGTTAGCGACGGGGCCGTTGAGACGACGCGGTGCACGGTCGTCAGGCCAGGTTGATCTCTCCTCCCGAGGACGTGACTCCTCGGCGTCTACGAGGACGCGGCTAACACTTGCTCCTCACTTGTACTCTTGCTGCTCCGCCACCTTCGGCCGCTACCACCACCTCCTCCGCTTCGTGCGCCTCCACCACCTCCTCCGCTTCGTGCGCCTCCGTTTTCCCCCTCGCTCCCTCGGGGTCCCCGTTGAAGGCGGTATTCGCGAGCGGCGGTCGGTTCGTCCGGCTTTGCTCCGTCTGCGTGGCACGCGCGTATGCACGCGTGTATATACGCGCGGGTGTGCGCGCGCGGTCGGACGGACGGGAGTGACACACGAGGACGATGGGGCACGCGCGGCCGCACGGTAGACAGCGCCGGTGTGAACGGAGCGTGGTGGTTGTGCCCGCGACGAGAGAAATGGAAAAGAGAAAGAGAGAGAGAGAAATATAACGTGAGCGCGGAGGCAGAGCTCGGGGGGTGCAGCCTTAGCGGGACTTTAACCCTCTGCACTCGTGGTGCGTCTCCTGGTAGCAGAGAGCAGGGGGGGGGGCGCTCCACCGTATATGCCCGTCCCCGGGGCTGAAATTTTCAAGGGAGCCGGGCACTCGGCTTCGCCGCGTAACGCGGTATACTTTTCGGCGTTCGGAGCACTGTGCGCGAAGCGAGCGTGCCCTCGCAATGAGTTGCACGCGGAAGCGTGGAACAATCGCGACTGGAAAGCTTTGAGAGTCTCGAGTATCTTGACTGAAGGGTAGAGTTAGCTTTGACACGGTCCGAGGGGATTAATTTCGGGGGCAATCGCGAGTACAAAGGGTTAAGTTCCCGAGGAAGGCTCAAGCTTCAGCTGGAGGAATCGAGATCCGTTTCAGGAGGGTACGTGCGCGTCGCGCACTGGTCGGAGATGAGAAGGCACGGGGGGTAGCTCGACGTCCTCGAGCGGCGATACGCGGATTGGAAGACGTCCAAGTCCGTCGCGTCAGAATCTACTCGAAACAAAGGGGAACCGTCGATCGACGATCGAGAGAAGGACGCGACATGTTCGTCGAGGATTTCGTCAAGGTCCGCAGGGTCGCGACCGTGCCACAAGGATAGGGACAAACGGACGAACGAGGGATGACGAAACCAGCGGCGGGGCACGGGGAAAAAAGAAGGGAGAAAAAGAAGACGAGACACCAGGGAAGCAAGGAAAAAGGGGTGGGCCGTCTTGGAGGCCTACCACTCCATCCTCTCCGTCGTCAGGATTTTCCGCTTGCTTCCTTTCGAGCCACGGGCCCTTTCCTCTTGCTCCTACCGATAAACCGAATTCGAATACGAACTTTCACCACTCGTCGTATCGAGATCCCTCTCTCTCGCTCTCTCCCTCTCTCTCTCTCTCTCCCTCTCTCCCTCTGCTCGGTGCTCTCCTCCCGTGGATCGGCTCGATTGTTGGATCGTGGATCGCGGGCCCCGGCGCGGCGCGGTGTCACCGGTTAGAAACGGTGGTAGTCATCCGGGTGTCAGCCGATCCTGTCTCTCTCGCCGTCTCAACTGACCCGCGAGTTCCTATCGATACACGGCCCCCGCGTGTGTGGCCACCGAACACCTCCTCGGACGCACGCGACCAACCGAAGTCGTTTCGCAGCCGCGGTAAGCCGGCGTTTCGCACTTTTGCGAGCTCTCTCTCCCTCTGCGCGTTTGCCTCTCGCCAAGGCACGGGAGAAAAGCCGGCTGACGAACTACTGGGTGCTTGGACGTGAATAAAAAGCAAGAGAAACGAGAGGGAGGGAGCTAGAGTAATGACAGAGAGTGGAGATTGATAGACAGATAGAGAGTGAGAGATAGATAGAGAGAGAGAGAGAGAGAGAGAGAGAGAAGAGAGAGAAGAGAGAGGGAGGAAAAGAACGACGTTTGTGGTGTAATATTATATATATCTGTATGTATATATATATATATATATGTGTGTGTGTATGTATATATATACACGTCGGCGACGGGATTGTAACACTCGGACGCGTATTACGAACGGAATGACGAGACGGAGGGCAGAGCGAGAACGGAATCGTGAGAGGCACTGGTCCCACCGTCGCACCGACGACGTTGCGTAGAGCGCCGCGTCGCCGGCAAGACGCCTCGTCCGGTAGAAGGGGTTGCCAGAGCGCAGGCGCCCGACCTGATCGGGTCGATAGTCCGCAACGTTACTCCCTGTTCTCTTCCCTCCCAACCCCACCACCCACTTCCCTATTACCCTCCCTCCTTTCCCTGCCTCTCCGTCCATCTACTTTACACGGTCTTTCCCGCTGGATTCTCTCCGTCCGTCTCACTCTCTCTATTAATCTTTCTCTTGTTCTCCTTCTCTTTCCTGTCCGTTTTCCACGATCTTTCCCCATTCACTTGTTCTCTCCCTCTATCCTTCTCCGCCACCCTCGCATCGAGCGTGGACACTCCGCCTGTTTTTCACGATCCTCGCGGTCCTTCTTCTCCACCCAGACGTGTCTCTCCTTCGCCGTCCCGATCATTCCCGTCGAATTTATCGATAAAGGTGTACACCCTTCTAGGCTCTGCCTTTAGTTCGCACACGTAGCTCTACCTTTCTCGAGCTCGCTCCCTTCGCGCGATCCATTCCCTTCCTCTTTCTCTGTCTTCGGCGGTCCGACACCCCCCTGCCACTCTCCCTCTCCGTCTCCCTCTGTTTTCTTTGCAGTGGCTAACGCGTGCTCCTACCCTCTGTCAGTTCAGCCTCGCCGTCTCTGCCCTGACGTAGTTACGTCTTTCTCCCTTCGAGCTTCATCCCTCCCTTTGGATCAAACCCCCGGGTGCCTTCCTTCCATTCTCTCTTGACTCGCTCGCTTCGGGACTGTCGTCGGTTTTCTGTAACGTTTCCCCCAGGTACGTACATTCTCGGATCCCGTTTGCGCCCTCGCCATTGGCATGGTTTAAACAAAAGTTCGTTATTCAGCCTCGATAATGCGTAGCTAAGACACCGCGGAGCCCGGTCCTCTGTAGTCGCCATGGCGACGGAGTGACAAGGAACTTGTCCCGTTCTGTTGTGGTCATCACCGAGAATATTCCGTCAGCATTACAAACGTCGCCTCTGCTCCACGCCCATACCACCCGCAATCATCATCAATATCTCCAATATCTTTATTCCCCATCCCTCGACCCTCGTTTATCGCGAGGCTACCTTCCCCCGAAATATCCCATGGCACAGTCCCCCTTTGTCCTTTGTCGCGTGGAGCCGCTCCACGGTCTCCTCGCAACTTCTACCCTCCGCGGGGGACAAGTCCCGCCTAACCCATCCCCTGCATTCCCATCCGCTTTATCGCGAAATTCCTCGATACGAACGCGAATAAGAGCAAGAGGACTGCTATTCGCCGACGTGTTTTCTCGCTCGGGAACAGGAGACGCGATTTCCTTGGCGAAATTCACCCCCCGTCTCGCGACTTCCTTCTTTTTCCACGCTTCCTTTGCTCCCACCCTCCTGGCTGTATTTCCCTCTCTGTTCGCTACCCCCTAGCCCCTGCTCGCGTTACGTGGCACCCGATCGCTCGTCCTTCTCCGTCTCTCGGTCGTTAGTCGTCCTGTTCGCGTAGCAGGCGCCACGATGTCGAGCCAGCGTCGCGACGCTGCTAACCTTCCTGCGGTGGTCGCGGACACAGCCGCGCTATAGGCGCTCCTGCGGCAGTGCCCAGTGCCGAAATCTGGAATGGAGCTCGCGGGATCCCGCACCCCTTCCGAACCGCCGATGCGATACGTCTGCTGGAGAAGCTCGGTACACTTGTTCAATTGCAAATAACGAGGCAGCTTCTCCTTCGCTGGCCACGACTAACGAGTCTGCTTCTCCGGCCGAAACAGGGGGCCAGGTTCTGGGTCTAGATTGCGTCTAGATGGGACGCGTACCTTCGGCTCGGGTTCGTTTGAGGGAAAAGGGTACGTCTAATCATTCGGTGGAGTGGTCGTAGCTTGGGTAATCCCAAATGCCGTTGCCGGCTGACTAGTTCGCGTAGTTTGCAGTTATTACCTATCGAGAAGCTGACGAGGTAGTTCTAAGATTGATGTCCCTGCTGCCTTCTGAGTCATCAAAGGCCATCGTTTTATTAAGTCATTGCTGCGACTGTACTTCTAGGAATCTAGGTGCTATTAGATTCTAGGGGACTGAAAATGGGAAAGGAAGAAAGTGTGCGTTTCGTCGTGAGCCTTTTAGTGGAACCTGTCGTAGCCGCGGCACAGTGGTTCCAAAGTACCTTTTTGTGGACAAAATTCCGTATCTCAGTGAATTCTTAACCGATTTTTATCTTTTTCTGCTCGTTTTGTCGGGGATTAAATTTGCTAAAATGTCAAACAGTAGTTTTCCTAAATTTTCTTTAGGGATTAAAAAAAAAATTCTGAACTCTTGGTCCCGAAACAACGAGTTTATTAACCAGTTTTTTTCATTTAGTTTTCTTTTTCAAGTGCAACAGACGGAGTTGGCCATTGGGACCTCAAAATCGAAACTAAAGGATCCGATGATATTAATAAATTATGCATTATATCCTCATTTGTCGAAAACCTCGAACAGTTTCTGGTATTAAATTGCCGGAATCTTTTAAAATCTTTGTGCCTAGATTCCCATTTTGAAAAATCACTCTTCAATTGGTAAATATTTGAGGGAGAACTTGCTAAAAATGCCGCCTTGCACGGAGGTGTCGCGACAATTGTGCTCCGCGTCCAATGCCAATAGATGTGGCGCAGAGATTAAAAAGCGAGTGGACTGCGCACCCTGAAACACCGAAAGAAACCATCCCCCTGGAACACCGCAGACATTTTACAGAGCAGTCCCCCGACCTCTGCCCCGCGACCTCCGGTATGTTTCTGCTTGCGCCGCCAAGCAGGGACAATGGGCAAACGAAGCGAATTGCCAGCCAGGCGAGCAAGTTTCGGAAACGCAGCCCCCGCGACGGCTCGGGGGACGCAGATTTTTCGAATATATTCGGCCGTTGCGCGAATTGAAAGAGGAGCGGGGCACGCTCGAGGTACTCTGGCGAGCATCGTCTCGATGTTACGAGAAAAATGGGAATATTCGGTTCGCTTTTGGCCGAGCAGCATCCCGAGTTCCGCTCGCTCACAGTAGCTGCCCACGGGTGGCTGACCTTCGCGTTTAACACTTCGTACCTGGCCCAGTTTCCAAAAATCTGCTCCCTCTGGAATTTCATTCAGATCCAAGGTATCACTTTGGTCTAATTAGTCGAATGCTCGAGGCCCTGGAGGAGTCGTCCTTTTACGAAAAGCTCCAGCTGAATCGCTGACCCAGGGACGACCCCTGCCGCGGCAGGATAATGAGGGGTCGTAAAAGACAATCCTTTCGGTGTAATCTTAATAGCTGGAGAAGCAACGCAGTCGTGAATTAAGATAGACGATTTTAATTATTGAGCGAAGCGGTCGAAAGGGACACCCCTATTTCGAATCGCTCAGGTGTCCAGCATGGCATCGGAGGGTCCGTTTGGATGGAGGTGGAGGTTATTGAGAGCACCGCGCCCAAAATCACATATCGACAGCCGTGAATGGTCCCCTCGAAATCGTGGAAGGAGGAAAACAATGCTCCCTTTCCACGATCACCTTGAAGGAGTCAGTTTTACTGAGGTGGTCGGGGATGAAACAACCGCGCGAACGAACGCTGCATTACCCCGCTCGCGAAGTGTTCTCTGCGGCGTGCGAACGTTTTTCGTTTGATGTATTAATTACTCGCCGGTTAATTGGGTGAAATAGAGCGATACGAAGGGGCAGTGATGAATTTTGTGGTAGTGAGCATTCCACGATAGTTACACGCCTTTGGAAAAGAGGGCAGGGGAATGGTAATACCTTCTCTCCTAGTTTATATCGATCTCGTATGTGTACTGACAGTTTTGTTTGGAAAACGCCATTAACGGTGCTCTTCGATAGCAAAATTCCATATTTAACTCCCAAGTAGTTCAAACTTAGCAGGAATAACGTTGTCAGCTATTAACAACCTCTAATTGTAAGCTGAAAATATTTGCAAAGTATTATTGTTATTATTTTGTGGAGTTTCACGAGCTCAACTCGGTGTATTCTTCTTTTCCTTCTTCTTCTTCCTCTTCTTTTTCTTATTATTATTATTATTATTATTATTATTATTATTATTATTATTATTATTAATTCCACGAGTAAATCAACTATCAGAGAGTTATTTATGAGTGTTTTCTTGTAGCGTATTACCATTTGACTCTTCTTGATGAAATTTTTGCTGGTACACTGGGTGGAGGAAATATAGCTGTAGAGAATCCCGTAGCATACCAAAGTGCCTTCTAGAATCTAGAATCTAAAATCTAGAAACTAGGGAGACATTCTATATTTTTCCACTTCCGAAAATAAATTTGAATAACGACATTCGCATGCTTGTTCTTCCAAAGCCACCCCTTTACCTTCACCAAATACATCAGCAAGCTTCCTCCACCCGCGACACATATCAATTGTAGCACAGTCGTTTCCCCACAAAGCCGCGGAACTTGGCGTCGTGCTTCGCACCCCTCGCGGCTAAAAGCGTGGACGGCGTTCGTGCGAAGGCGACCCGACGAAAGGGGCGCGATTCGGGCTATTTTTGAGGGGTGATCGCCGAGGATTACGTAACCCCGCGTAATACATCCTATTTAGCCGTGGAAACACTTATTTTCGTTGGCGGCAGGGACACGCCTGCCAGCCATTGCCGACTAGCCCGTTTCCATCGACCCGCACCAGCTTTTCCAGCGACAGTCGCCCGTGGGTCGGACGTAGATGTTCCTCGCCGTGCGTTAAATAACACACGTGACCCAAATAATAGAGGAGGCTCCCGTATCCCATCGACCAGTCGATCTGTCGCGCGATATCCCGGCGCCCCCGGCGCTGAGCGACAGCAGGGCAGTGGATCCGTGGATACCAGCTCGCTAAGGAATCGGTGCACTTGTGCGCTCGGATCCAAGTGGGGGCTTGTCCGAAGCTTTTAGAAGGGAAGGATTGAGCTGTGCGATGGGAGCAGCAGGGAGGAAAGAAACTTCTTAATGAACGTGTCTCGTGAGCTAATGCTTCTCGAGGTACTCTCAGTGTTTTCGTACAGAAATCCTTCCGAAGCTTCGCGGCAGGATTAACCAGATCTCAGACCACTGTTTGCAAGTTCAGATATAGAAGAGATGTATGTAAGCCCTTATCAACAACACGTGTAATCGACCACGGAGACTAAGCACCTGACAAATAATTACTTCTCGCGCTTAGCCTGATTAAATTTCATCAGGTACAGGTAATATACCTGCAGGTAGTGTTGCTTCTCGAGAATTTCTAGAGAAATTTTGTAATTGCGAATTTCTTATTTCTCGAGAAATACTATAGTTTCTCGAGAAACTTAAGTCTAGAGAAAATATTATAAATCTCATTTATTTTCGTAAATGAATGTGTTACTAGTTAATCGCGAACGTGTAAACACATCTAAAATTTATAATACATCTTATTAATGACATTAGAACCTATATGAATTCCAATAGAAAATCACAGTACGGAAGATTCGATTAGGTGCTCTTAAATTCTTATTTAAAAATTTAGAAAAATTGTATACTGAATTAAGTACCTAATGTGTTTCTTGTGGCTATTAAAGAAGAAATATAGAGAAGAGGAGGTAAGACTATTGTGTCCCGTATAAAATTTTTGCACGATCCAGAATTTCTTCCAAAAGGGTCAAAAGACGCATTTTTTCATTTAACAGCCAAGATAGATATATATATAAAACGTCAAAATATAACAGTAACAGATTTTGCCACAAAAAAGAAATAGATTCGCTGACGCATTGTGATATTGAAAAATAAAGTTTAAAACCAAAAAGTAATGTTTCACTCTGTGTATTCGCTTTTTGGACAAGTGGAAAGGATGAAACCGTTTCTTTTATTCTTAGCGATTCGATGTTTCGCGAATACTTGCAAAATCGAGCTGAAACTTCGCACGTTTTCTTTTTATTATTTGGAACTATTCTGGAGGGTGCCCCGAAGAAAATCTTGAAGAAAATTTTTACCAAGAGTGAATAACAGCTGCCAGTGTTTATATTACAATTTTAATTCAATAAGAAAAACTTACTTTAGGGTATCGAAAAGTTATTAAGGCCACATTTTTATCGTTGAATAATATTCTTGAGCTTGGAATATCCATTCTACGAGGCACAGCCACCCCGGCCCGAAAATTCGTATTCAGATCGCAAGCGATGCGATTCGAAATCCGCGAGCGCACGCGCGACAACATAAAGCAATTAAGGTGCGAATTATCGCGGAATACGCGGCGAACGTCACCGTCCGCTGCGAAAGAAATGCACGTTCGGCCGACATGCGAGATTAATACTTACCTGCGGGGATAAATATTCATGAGGCCACGTGTACGTGGCGCGCAAGCCAAAGGATAAAGCGTCGGATTTTATACACACCGTCGCATCGACTGCTCGCGGCTAGAACGATCTATGCAGGCCAGAATTTCTCGGGATCAGTGCATGCATCTAACGACGGGGTGCACGAGGCTCGGTTCATCGAATCGGTTAGCGTACACCCTGTATAATAGTATGTCTAACGCATAGGATGCAACTGATGAAAATTTCACGGGGAAATGGAGTTGAAAGCGTTACCTTTACGGAAGCCTTGGCGCGGCTATACGTAGGAACGAATCGAGTATGCTAATTAAATTAATTGCCAGTGGATTTTCCTTTCTACGCATATAGACTGCTGTTCGTAAGTGTTAGCGCACCTGTTGTATTTGTAAAAAATCAGGGGTGGATTTTGAGATTTGGCGCCCCTAGGTTAACAAGCGCCTGCCGCTCTTTCTGCGAAATATCGTGAAATATTTTAATTTAAAAGAGTCGAGACAATTTTCAAATTAATTCGATATGACAACTCACGTGTGAGTTATTGGTAATTTACTATGTGAAAAGAAAGGGAATTGTTTTTAAAGTTGTCGCTAACTGTTGTGCTTCAACTCTTTCCAATTTCGTTGGTTCAAAATATGTCGCTACCCAAAATTTTATGCTTCCGAAAATTTATCGCTCCCAAAAATTTGGTGCTCCCCAAAATTTGCCACTACCCAAAATTTATAGCTTTCGAAAATTTGCCGCTCCCCAAAATTGAACGCTCCCAAAAAATTTGGTGCCCCCCAAAATTGAACGTTCCCAAAAATCTGGTGCTCCCCAAAATTTGCCACTACCCAAAATTTATAGCTTTCGAAAATTTGCCGCTCCCCAAAATTGAACGCTCCCAAAAAATTTGGTGCTCCCCAAAATTGAACGTTCCCAAAAATCTGGTGCTCCCCAAAATTTGCCACTACCCAAAATTTATAGCTTTCGAAAAATTTCCGCTCCCTAAAATTGAACGCTCCCAAAAAATTTGGTGCTCCCCAAAATTTGGTGCTCCCAAAAATATGCCACTACCCAAAATTTATAGCTTCCGAAAATTTACCGCTCCCAAAAAATTTGGTGCTCCCCAAAATCGAACGCTCACATAAATTTGGTGCTCCCCAAAATTTTCCGTTCCCCCAAATTTTCCGCTCCCAAAACTTTGCCACTCCCAGAAATTTGCAGCCTACTTAACCTATCCCCAAATCCGCCCCCGTATAAAATGTAATATTTGCTACATATTGAGCACCTTTCACTGCCTTTACTTTAAAACACCAAATACAGTAAAGTTTGTTAGAATCCTTCCATAACAGACAACCCTTCGAACTCGATCTCCTCTTGAAGCTTTCAGTAGCGGAACCTACGTGTGTAAAATATGAACCGACGAATCAGTGATCCAATCTCCGTGCACTCGACTCATAAAGCCACGTCGAATAGTCTGTTCCATTGTTGTTTCTTTCCAAACGAAAGAACATTTCGAAAGGCTACCGTTTCTGTCGCCAGCGATAGGAATGCTGACAATAATCTCAGAGGCTGTAGCCTGCATTCGAGTCTTAAAGTAATTGCAAACTTGCGGGATAAACACGGTGCTTGAGATAATTAGAGGATCACCTAGTCGGTACAGCGTCTAATTCTAGTGTATTAACTACTATCTAGTATTACCACGCTGGAGCCAAAGTGTTCCTATTATTCCTAACGTCAACGCGATCCTCTGATCGCATTAAGCAGCGCGTTTCCATTCGAAATTCTTACTCAGAGTCCGTCAGGGTCACAGTAACGTGAAATTGCTGTTCCGTGCAAACACACGTGCCGCGCAATCTTTTCCACCGCGCAGCGCGCTCTTCTTCCCCCCAATCGGTGGATGAAAAGAATACTGGGTGTCCTGTATCTGTTCGATCTATTCGCGCGGAGGGGGGGAGTCGAGTGATTGCAGTCGGACGGCCGAGGACCAGCCGCGCTAGGATTAGCGGGGATGTTTTGAGTTTCTCTTGAAAAAACACATCGGAAACGTGCTATGAAGTTTCCCCGTACGAGCCCTCGTTCCCGAGAAAATCCTTCCCGAATGTGCGTCGCTGCTCTACTTGAAGCTCGGTCCACAAGTTTGTCAGTCCAGCGCGCTCCACTTTTCAAAGTCGATTATCTCGAAAAAGAAGCCTCGCAGAAAAACATCCCACTGCAGGTTTTCGAATCGTTTTGCTCTAGGAGGGCCATTTACTCTACTGCGCTCGAAAACGGAATCGATTTGGGAGTCCTAGTGCTGCAAACCCTTCTATCGGTTACCTTTATTATTTCCTAGTCTTCGTTTCACGCTGTTGTTACCAGGTCCGGCGCTTGTGTTTTTCTTGGGGGTTGCGATAAATGTTTGGCACCTTTCCAAAAAAATTTGTTCAGAATTAATTGCGAATAAAAGGAACAGGACACGGAAAGCAAGCGAGAACCTGTCTGCAGTGTGATTTTACTTATGCCCTAGTTCTGCTTGTACAAATTTCAGTTGCTCAAAAATTTATCGCACACTTTTTCAGGTCTTTTAGCCGCTTCTTCGCTCGCGGCGCCTCTGTGCATCGCGCACTTTGCACGCGCAACCAGCCGGGTCTACTTGTTACATTGACCAAAGGTGACAGTAAGAACTCGTTACATTCGCCTAAGGTGATTCTTAGAATAATTAAAAAAAAATCCTTCGGTCAAGGGCTCCAGGACACTGGGTGTAGGGGCAGAGCCGTGCCGACGTTTCCTGGAACCCGGCCCCGCGCTTTAAAAGGCCCCGCGCTTTAAAAGGCCCCGCGGTTCGCGAAAAACTCATCGCAAATTTTCTTCGGCCCTATGCATTGATATTTATTACAAACAATTTTGCAGGGCCCCGCGATCCACGGATAGCCATCTTAAATTTTGCGGGGCCCTATGCAAAGATATTTATTATTATAAAATTCAGAAGTACAATATAAATGCATTCTTTTGGCCTCGCAAAAGTTCACGCCGGCCCTGGGTAGGGGCTCCCGTCCCTGCGACAGAGTCGACTCCTCCGACGACAACAGTGTTGCCACGTGCCCCGCATTTTGGCGAGCCCTATAGTCCCTTGGCAGTGCCCAGGACAGAGGACCCTTCCGTGTAAAAAATTACTCGTCGGTGGGCATTCGCGCGTGGCCGCGGCCTCGCATTGTTTACATGCCGAGCAGCGAGAGTAACCGTCCTAATTTTCGTGGTTAATTGAAGGAGCGTCCTTCCGTTTCTCTTGGTGGAAATTTCAACGGAGAGCAAGCGAGCGAGAGAGCGGGAGGGTGGGAGGGAAAGTGAAAATGCCACCGCGGCAAGAGAGAAAATAATGAGATTATAGGACATTATGATATCCGACAAAGAGCAGACGTCGCCGGGCGGCTCGATTTAATTCCCTTCCGCGGCAACCCGCCCACGCCTCGTTAAAAATGAACCGAGCCTAGAGGCGAGACGACGTCTATGCGACCGCAAGTGGGTTAATTAAAATCTTTAGCCGAGTGTCTCTCTCGCCGTCCACGCCTAGCTTTTTCTCCCGTCCTCCCCTTCACGCAGCGGGATTTATCGTTGATCGTCGGAAATTAGCGGGATCGGACGGGACAATGGCGGCTTCCGAAGGCCCCGGAAACCTGTTTCGCGAGAGCGCCCGACGTTTCCAGAAAAATAAGGGGACGACACGAAGCGGCACTCGTTCAGCAGCGGCGGTGATTTAACACGTACCGTGAACCGCTGCAGAGACTTTTATTCCAAGAACAAAGGAGCTGAAATTATCTAGAAATATCGCACGACCATTGTTTTTCTATAATTGGATATCGCAATTTAATTATCTCATCACTAAAAATCGAGATTCCCATCGTGGCGCGGAACGTGTTAAACTTCCCGCGGCGAGCGTTTCAAAAATATTTCCAATTTGTTTTGTCAATTCTTCGAAGCACTTTTTCCGTAAATTTCCTCCACAAGAGTTGGATTTTTGTAAGACAAATTCGAATCGATCGCGCGTTGCCCGGTAACGCGTAGGACGCGCTTAATTTCGGCGCTAATAGGCGGGTCATTCCTAGGATTGGAAAGAAACGGTAGGTCGGCACGCGAAGTTCAATACAGCGTGACGTTAAACAGGTCCACACGCACATACGCCGCGCGGCCGTCGATGATAAGTTACACTCAACTTCCGCTTCCGTTCGCTGCAGCCGCGCTCGCTCGCTCGCTCGCGCGAACCAGCCCGCCTGCTCGATTTGCATGAATTACGTCGCATCCACTACACGCCAGTTCGAATCGCGAAAAAATTTGCCACCATATGGCGCGAATTTATTTTTAATATCCACCGACGCTTTGTTTCTAAAAAATACCCTCCCCCCCCACCCCCCGCGCCTCTTCTGCCGTCGTCAATCAATAATCAAAACGTAGAACGTTCAACTGTAATATTTCATTCGACTCGTAGCTTCGAATCGGTATATAGCTTTACTATTTATAAACCGACGCGAGCACAGTTTACGCGTGGCAGTGAAAGGAAAAAAATAGTAGGCGCCTCTGCGGATTCTTTTCTCGTAGGTAAGCCAATACGGCTCTGCCAACTTGCGCGCCTACGGGACATAATAGCAAGTGGTTCAAGTGGACTGCAGAAGTGGAATTGGTGTCGTCTTTTGTTCTCGCCGAATCAGCACCAACCTCTTTTTCTTGGCATTCTTAGAAATCAATACGTGCTTCCCTAAGTTGCTAATACACCGCAGAGGCATGCCCGACGTGTTGTTCTACCGTTCGCGGAACTGGCTTCTCCCCGTCTTTCTCCGCGCTAGGTAGAGAAATTGGGATTCGAGCGCGACCCTTCTCGATTTTTTCCTTGTCGCGACGCATGGAAACGATCAAGCACGCGTCTATCGCCGCGCATCGCGGCACGAATCTCTTATACACCTCCTCTTTATGCACAGTGTACGTACATACGTGCACCGTGACCCTCCGCGCTTGGCAATGGTGGGCACGCAAACTTGCAACGTGCCTAATCGTCTAGCGAGGAAAGGAACAGGCTGTACAGGCGCTAGGAGGTATACGCATACTCTAAAAGTGTCCAAAGGATAGGGTTGTACAGATGCAGGGCCCGATGAAAACAATAAAACATTCAAATCATGTATTTAAGAAACGTTGTTTATATATTGTCACATTGTACAGTAGGATTTTGATGGCTCAGAGCCGCCAATGTGCACGCGGAGCTATGATACGTCTCGGGTATCGAAGTCCCCCTCGTGATGGTCGATTCTATCTCGTACCGACTCGAATTTTACAGAAAAAGGCAAGGTCTGGGGGGATTGAAAGGGGATTTGCACGGAGGAGGATACAATCCTTTAAACTAACTAAAAGTTTAACATGCTGGCGGAAGATGGCGTCGATTTCCGGAAAGAAAAATAAGTGGAAAAGTAATCGGTATGAGATAAGCGTTTGCCAGACATTACCGACCGAATGGTTCATGTATCGCGACGAAACAGAGAGATCTGGCCGATTTGGCTATCCGCGTGCTTGAAAGCTCGAAAGGACCGACAGAGAAATATGGAAATTACTTGGTGGCTTCGACGCGGCGCATTAAATCACAGGGGGGGAACTTCGAATGAAAATTGCATCGTGACCGGCACCGAGGCATGCTTGCGCCGGATCGATCGTTGCAACTCGTAACGCGTCGACCATGCATCGGTAAAGGTGAACAAACCCTACGCCGCGTTTCGACACGAGACATCCGCGCCACATAACCTGCTACATTCTACGGCCGCGTCTCTTCGAATCTCCTTTACGCGATCCTGCTCCTAGATCGCAGGTACCCGAGGAAACGAGGTGAATCCGATAGGTCCCTCCGAAAAGGGGACCGTTTCCCGATGATCTATCCGCGCCTCGCCGAGCAAACATTCAACCAGGAATTATCTGATCACAGAAGACGCGCTCGACTCGATCGCAACATGGCCGTGTACGCTCGCGATGAATTAACGTTTTCGTTTCGGTACTCACTCACCAGATATTGCTTGCAATGTTTTTTATGCTTAACGGTGCAGCGTTTCTTCTTCTTGGAGGCAGCGTTGTTGAAACCGTTGCCCGGCTTTTCTTTGTGGGCTGTCGATAGGTTCCCCTTGTTCGCGGGCATCGCCGTGCTACTCTCCTGTCGCGGGAACTGGGTCGTCGTGGCCGTTCTACCTGTCGTACAGACGCCGAGACTGATGCACCTTTCGGTCCACCGACGAAAGTGATTGATAACGCTCGGAACTTCTCTCTTCCCCGTATGTACGATACACACGTGAGCGACAGTACATGTGTAAACGTATAGCCACTGGATATGCGCAAGGACACTGGACTACCCTGAGCTGATTATTCGAGGCCACGCCTCCCGTCTTCCGACCTTCTCTCCACTTAACTACACCGCCCCTTTCGAATTTTCAAACTCCCGTCCAATCTTCGTTTCTCTCTTCTCTACATTATCGATTGCTTACTTCGCTGCCTTCAGCCCCTTACCGCACAATAACGAGATCGTGCTACAAAAACGAAGTAAGTAACCGCGAAGTACAATGACTCCATGTTTTCGAATGAGGTTCCTTCGAAGGTGCCTACATTTGCTTCTTCACGCGTGGGTATATTGACTTCTGTCTACTTTTCCCCCACGGTGATGACAAGCTCCAAATTTCATCGCAAAATTTGAAAGAAAAAGTGGACCTGTTAAAATATGCTCGGGGGTGTTTGTTGGATACCAAGAAAATTCTCGGCCCTGAGGACTAACCAACGCCAGAATCCGAAGCGCGTGGTAAGTCACTAAACTACAAGCGTGCTTTAATCAGAAATTCAAACTTACATTAACTTCCATCGAACCTTGATTTACACTTCTGATACAAATAAACCATTGAATCCAAAAGCTTGAGAAAAAAACGGACCAATATATGCACATATAATCGCAAGTTATCGGGCCATGGTAAATGAAGATTCTTCTTTATCGACCAGCGCGTGCCTTGCTACTGCCGACCGCGCCCGTGAAGATGGCGCCAGGCGCCCGCGCGCGAGACAGAAAGGCGGAGGAAGAGTGGGGCGAGCGATGGAGACAGTGGGAATAAGTTGACCCGTGTCTCTGCGGTCGAGCGCGCTCGTTCTGCTCGAAACGTCCGTGCACGAAAACGTTACGTCGTGGTGGTTCCGTCGTTAAATCGAGTTACGTCTCCGTCGTACGGCTCGAACGGCTGCGTCGTGTATAGTTCCCCCCTCCCCCCTCCCGTGCGTGTGTTGGTATGTGTGTGTGAATGGCTCGTTATTAAACGGTGCAGTTCGGCCCGATACACCAGAAGATAAATTATGATGGTCTGATCGCGGTTTCAACATGACTGTGGATTTCGCCGACTACTTTTGGGTGAGTGTCCTGCAGCCTCTGTCGAACGGATGTCATCCTCGTAGGATTTAGGTTATGTACGCTGCGAAAGGCCTCTATTGTGTTGCACCGTTTTTTTCCGATCCTCCTCGACAGCACGGGGCTCCCGACGAATTCGCAGCGACCGTCCCTCCGCACCACGCCGCGGTAGCGTTTCTCTGGCGGATCGACGCGTTCCTCCTCAATGAAGTCCCTTTTCCTTCCTCTCTCTCTCTCTCTCTCTTACGCTTTATCATGGTCGCTCCTCTCTGTTCCTCCGTGCGCTACGCGAGCCACCGCTTGCCTTCTTCGCTCTTGACGCGAGCGCAAGGTTACGCGCGTTCACCTCTCCCTGTCACCTCGTCGCCGTGCCTCGTTCACCCGCAGAGATGCACCCAGGCATGAAGGAACGCGCACTCGCTCGCACGTTTCACATGTGCACACTGTGTGGGTGGGGAACCTTGGAATCTTTGTTCAGAGCTACGCTCCTCGGTTTAACCGAATCGGACCAGTAATTGATTCGGACAGTAATATATATTGGTCTTTTGGTGGCAGCAAAGACCGCGTGAAAGCTGACTGCGTTGATAGTAGACTCAGATAATGTATCGGTCTAATGTTTGACGGAGGAGCGAGCTTTAAGTAGCTTTCAATGGGACGCTAATTGGAACGCGTAGGACAATGTGATTCCAGCGGTTCCAATCTGACGAACTTTTTGGAAGACATGACATTGTTCTTCCTGGCAGAGGCACGGAGTAGATTAGATAGCTACTACTTCCTTTCACCTCCCTTAAAATTCTATCTAGCAGAGATTGCTGCGCACAGGATGCAAGCTGATACTTTAAGAGATATATGACCAAGCTTGTGTATCGTTTGAGCATCTGGGAGAGACAGAAACGTTATTAATACAACATTGTCTTTTTTTCTTTTTGTTAAAGTCTTATGTAACGCGTAACGTTGAATTAAATTTAATTAAGATCCATGCATGTTGCTTGTAGTTTTAAAAGCTGCTTGCTTATTGCTCTTTATTAATTTAACGTGCAATAAAAACTAAGCGGTGGGTCACGAGCAGTGGCAGATTTAAGAAAAAAGGCCCAGGTGGCAAACGTTTTGAGGGGCCCATTTTTCCGGAAAATAAAGTGGTAGTTTACTAAAAACGAGCTCAGTGTAATAATACAGAAAAAAAAATATACTTTATATAAAATCATAATTTTTTTAAGGATGGGGCCCTGGGTGGGCCTTCTGAGCAGGGGCCCAAGTGGCAACTGCTTATCGGCCCCCCTGTTAAATCCGCCACTGGTCACGAGTGGCAAGTAATATGTACAATAGGATGACAAGAGTAATAATATGTAATGACAGCTTATTGTGCCGATGTCGCTCAAGTGTCCTACTGTACGTGAGTTTACAGCATGATCAGGGTTCAAGTGTTAAGTGGCTAAGTGGTCTTAAGTAGAGTTTCAGTATATCTCTCGCAGTTGCAATATTCTAATTGCAAATGTTCTTCTTTCCTCTCCGTAGCATGAAAATATTTCTAACGTGTAGGCACCTTATTGGTTTTCGACTTGCGTTAAAAATAAAAGCAATAGGCATTGGCATTATTTAAAAACCGAGAGTTTCTTTCACTATTCTGCGAATGTATTCCTTGTAATTTAAGGGCGATAAGAATAATGGATTTGACGTGTTATATCATAACATGAAGCATGGTGTGGTCGCGAGCAAGGAGTTGGCTGAGTTTCTAAAGGAACGATCAGCCATAGAGGAAAACAATTACAAGCTCTTGAGTAAGGTGGCCAAGCAAGCTGGCAACAGCAGTAGCACGCAAGGGACGTTCGCACCTGTTTGGGCGGCTCTGAGAGGCGCGGCAGAGAAACTCGCGGGCTTGCACTTGCAGATGGCCCAGAGGGTCACCGAACTGATAAAAGATGTATCGAAATACGCAGACGAGCTGCACAAAAGACACAAAGCTGTACGTAACACAATTCCCTGGGATTTTAATAGCTCTCCGAGGCATAACTTTCTATTCGCCACAGCTGTTACAGCTATTTATCATTATCGTGTTGTGAATCACTTTGAATATTTCATACCTTATCAGTATCCGCCCACACCCACTAGGTTTCCTCATTGTCAGACAGTAGTCTCTGTAAAGATATAAAAATAATACTTATCAAGTTGATTAATTGGCTCCATGATTTAACTGTAGTTTATAACAAGTACACCAAGTATAATAATACGCAGGTAAAAGAGGAAGAATCATCCACCCTGGAAGTTGTGCAAAGCATACAAAGCATCACAGTAACTTTGCACAAAGCGAAAGACATGCGCATGCAAAGAGGTCTCGAATTGGAAAAATTGCGGAAGGATAACGCCAGTCAGAGAGAATTGGAGAAAGCGGAAATAAAGTTTAAAAAGTCGCAGGATGACTATAAAACTTTGGTCGAGAAGTATATGGTGATAAGGAATGATTTTCAAACCAAAATGACTCAGGCGTGCAGGGTACTTATATCTTAATCGTCTATTATAGAAATCTCTTAGGAGATAGGCACGGCATTAACAAATCCTTTCTTTTATTTGTGAAGCGGTTCCAAGATGTAGAGGAGACACACCTAAAGCATATGAAGGAGTTCTTAAACATCTATGCAGATGTTTTGCAAACGAATCACGAACAAGTTGGCCAGGTCCATATTGACTTCAAACGTCAGTGCCTAGACATGACAGTGGACAAGTTACTAGAGCAATTCGTTCAAAGCAAATATACAGGGTTCGAGAAGCCAGGTAATCAATCGATCCCGCAACGCACCAGTCCTAACCGAAGTCCTAACTGTTTCTGTATGATCTTTCTATGAACCAGGTACAATTGAATACGAAGAAGTGATGACGGGTCTGGCGGATATGACCAGTCATTCTCAAACAGACAGCAATGTTGAAACACCTAAGGAAACATCGAAGGGAGCCAACGGAGAAACAGGAGTCGCTGGTAACACTCACAGTTCAAAAAAAGATCAGGGATTAAAGGGGGAGAGTTGTCAGGTGGATGAGGAAAAGGGGAGGGTACAAGAAAAAGAAAACGAAAGACTGAATGAAAGGGACAGAGAACTGTCACATGTACAAGCCACCAAGGCTTCCCGCCGTACTACCTCGCTACTCAACCTGTTCATGTCCAACTCCCAGGGTAGGTTTCGTTTTTAAAATTGAACAGAATTTACAAGACTTTATTCTCTTTTAATTGCAATAGTTTTTATCTACTTTGGCACAGTGCGTTAATTGTCTGCGCAAATCAAATGCGCTCAAAACTTTCATCTATAAACGTTCAATGAATTTAGATGGTTAAAGAAAGGTAGCGTCGTGACTAAAGGAAACCATAAAAATCTTCAGATTGGAAGCATTGTGTCTTAGTAGATATATTTTGCGATTTTTGGTTATCACAGCAGTACCATTTCACATATTCGCATATGTACACTTATTCGACTTATTTTTAGCACTCGATCACAGATTGATTAATCTAGGCATATGCAAAACAATTTTATCGACTTAATGCTTATGTGGTTGTGTTACAATGCTTGTGCGTTATAATCTAACAATAGGTGGAGGATGACATTATAATTATTACGTATTCCAGGGGGTTTTCATTCGTACGTTCCTCTTATGTTTGCGCAAAATCATGAATGTTGAAATTAAACAGACGTTTTGTAATAAGGAAAGGAATATAGAAGGCTACGATGCGAGAGAACAAAAATTATCATCCTTTATATCTTATTGGCTAGAGTTCTCGGCACACTTTGAAATTGAAATAGTACTGCACATGTGTGTAATTCACGTATTACACCCCCGCATCTGTTAGCAATTTAAACAGAGTTCACGCCCCTCTGGAGTGCTGTTCGTGCCACTGAAAGTGCGAACTGTATTAAAACAGCCGTAGTTATAAGTGATACGTAAAATAGCAAGATGAAGAAAAAAGGGCCATTTGGAGGCACGGATTATTCAAAGATATGAGCAATGAGTGTTGTTTCAGACAAACAGAAGCAAGCAGGGTCTGGTTCGGCACCTGCAACTCCTCAGGGGAACAACCTGCCTCCTGCTGTTCCACCTCCCAGCATCTCCAGGAACCCTCTCAGAGGATCTAAATGTAACTGCTTACATTGTGATTACCTGTACCCTTACCATATCCATTACACACTTTAGAGTAACTGTTTAGATTACCAGTTACGTGGTATGACTACACACACACACACAAACACCACGCACATAGACAGACACGTACAACAGATTTTTTTTGAAGATGTTGCTTCTTTCTTGGTAGTTAGCTGAAAGTGATTAAGGTGAGGGTACATCACTAGTGAATTCCTACAGCTTTCTGTAACTTTTTTTTCCATATCTTTATACAAACTACCATATGTAGAAGAGAATGTCGGTGTCTGTTAAAGTTGAGAGACACTTTAAAGTTTGATAACATATTAAGGACTTTCTAGTTGGTGGTCATTTTATGAATACCGCGCGCGCAGTAAAGTCTCTCTTTTGTACTCGTCGAATGAAATCAATCACAACAGAACTATTCAGTAGCTTTATCGGTATAGGCCTCAATCACGGTAATTGAAAGGATTGTATTCAGCGGCTTTAAGAGGGGAATGATTCTTACAAAATTTCGAATGGCCACCTTTAATTCAACACTCCTTCTATGCACCTTTATCTTTGTCTTGCTCTATTGGTTGTTTTCCATGGTATCTGGCGACAATTACATTACCATACCGCTTCTGATATGGTATCTTTTACGGTCATACAGGATATGTGGTTCAATAAAATATCTGATGACTTACAGTGGTAACGCGTATTGTGGTTCCTCCACTCTGCACTCTTTTAGATCAGCAGTGTACGTATACTAACATTATTTAAGCACACTGAATTAATGTTACATGCACTGGATCGCATTCGCAAAACGATTTATCGACTTGAGGCTAATTCACGCGCGATTAGAGCGAATCTTTATGTAACATTGATTTATCCTTAGCTTCTGAAGCGCACACAAAATATTTCTTCGCTTCAACGTTGGCTAAGAAATATTTTCCATTCCTGTTTGATTAACACAGAGACAAGCTTGCTTAGACACTAGGCCGTAGCTTTAGGACTACATGGTGATCTAACAGGCAACTTAACACTTCTTACAAATTCTTACTTATAAATTGTTTTTCTAACAATCTTTTATGTAAACATATACCAAGGGGGGGGGGTTTCTTCTACCAACACGACTCATTGTAAAGTTTTACATATTTATTTATCTTACGCTCACGCAACGGAGAAGTACGTTACCGGTTCAATTAAGTGTTAGACCTAAGGAAAAACGAGATCTGGGAAAGTTTCGGAAATTTCGCTTACCGATGATAGATCAGTCGCTCCTTTTTACAAGGCGCTTGTGGCATTTAAAGTTCAAATGGTCCCGCGTCGGCCGCGAAATCATTTCTGAAACTTTCCGCTGCGCTCTTAACGAACACGTATTCGCATAGAATCAGTTAAATGAAGGGAGTTGGACTTGAATAATGTTGAAATACGAATGTGGGGTTGGCTACTGACGGGGCCTCAGGTGAGCCATTTTTTTTTTTTATGAGTCTTTAATGCATGGCTCACTTGTATTTATTTTCCAAGTGCAGACAATCCTCCGTGATAGCGTAATGTGATTCTGCAAGCAACCCTTTCATTTACTAGCTGTATTATTATTGGAAGTAGTTACTGTAAATGTGTCCCATTGTATCGCGACTGTTTTATTTCTCTCTCTCTCTCTCTCTCTCTCTCTCTCTCTCTCTCTCTCCTTCTTTCTTCGACTCGTCGAATGTTTAACGATACTGGAGGCAATCTGGTGGTCTGAACTTAAAGTTCAAGGACCATGGGGTCGTCGTGAATTCTACCTTGTTCGTACTGTGCATGCCGATGGTATCATCCTTGCTTGCAGAACATGTATCTCGTGTGCTCTACGATTCATAGAAGGTATATTACACCGAGATTGCGCGACCTCGTGTCGCGATGCTGTCTTGAAGATCGTGTATGACGTTAATCGTAGGACGTGTAATTGTTAGAAAAACAATTTAAGATGAGACTGGACTTTTTCAGATCTATATAGGATTGTTGATGGTGATGGTGTATAATGGGTTCCCTTATACTTCTGCTAATGTAACGTGCTACCTACGCTACTCTCTTCTTAGTTACTCCCCATCTATCGTTATTGTCTGATTTAATGTAGGCGTGGCAGCGATCTTAGTGTCTTTGTAGAATGCTGATGTGGATTTCGGTCCGGGAGCAGAGCCCACGTCCACTTTACTCGTTTAACGAGTCATTCTACTTTGATCGGCCGAAAAATTGAGCTGCGCTTAAAGATCTTATTCTCGGTAAGTACAACATGTAACGAAATAAATCCTTTTATCAAGATACTCTTATGTTATATAAGAGAAGTATAAAAAGAATTTTTTTAATTTGTTTTAAATGATTTTTTAGAGGGTCAAAGTATGGCACCGCAGAAAACAGTGGCGCAGATGATTTCCCCAGTCAGGCTTATCTGATATAAAAGATTCCAGAAGATTCTTAATCTGTATGAATGCCGCTAGCGCCCGTACCTCAATTATTAACGATTTTTGTGGAAAAATAACCGAGATTTTTGTCGGGAAACACCCGAGACAGCATCCGTTTGGGTGCTTTGTCATACTTTTTTTTCAAACCGACGTTATTTTATTATTTTTCGATAAAAACTGTTAATTGAAGTACGGATGAGAGTGACACTCATACAGATTAAGGATCTTTCGAATTTTTTGTTTCAGATAAGCCTGAGTATGGAAATCACCTGCGCCACGAACCTATCCCCTCTTTGAGGTGCCATATTGACGCTATAAAAAAACATTTAAAACAAAATAAAAAATTCTTTTTCTATAATATAAGACTAGCTTAATAAATTCCAAAAAGATTTATTTCATTACGTGTTGCAGTTGCCGAGAAAAAAATCTTTAAAAATAGCTCAATTTTTCGACCGATAAAAGTAAAATGACTTCTTAAGAGTATTAATTACTAGAGACAGCACAGTACAGACAATACATATAATTCAATTGGCACCGAAATTCATATCAGCATGATTAGAGACTGTCATGATTAGAAAGCTCTGATAAAGAATGCATCCGCTGATTTGTTGACCCAATGACGATTATTTTTCCTTTTTCTCATCGTGGACGTTATTTGATCACGTTGCGCTACGCCTTGAACACTTGGAAAGTAAATTGACTTTCATCTACCGCTAGATTACAAGTTTACCATTAATTTCTAATGTAAGCCATACTTATATTAACTTTCCATACAAGTCTGTTAAACACAGCGACCGTAGTTTTTGCTTGTTAGTCTTAGTTCGTAGTTGTTTTTGTTTAACTCTGAAACTTGTAAGAGTGAATCTTCCAAGGCATTTATACTTTGATAAAAAATAAACTTGTCTCCTATGTGACATAGTCAAACGAAGCGCACTTAAGAACCGTTCCGATGCAAGGAAGCATTTATTTCTCTGATGCTTCGAACGGTTTACAAATCTCAATTGGCTCCTTCATTCGTTTCTCTGCGTATCCATGAAAGATACTTAGCTTCTCTCGGTTTCAATAGGAGATTGGTCAGCAATTATTGTTCTCTATGATTTCTAAAGAATCTCTTGTATCAATTTAAAAGCAGCTTTTATTTTTTACATACCATGTGTCCGCAACCAACAGGGTTTCTTCGCAGCAGGAGAGAAAAGAGAAAGGAAAAGAAAGCGAAAAAGAAGAAGGATATAGTGGAAACTAGCAGCAACAAAGAAGAAAAGTCAGACCTGTCAGTATACACACATTCAGCAGATCTAGTGCACCCGAGATCAGCCCCACGACCAGGAATACAAGCAGTGCAATTAGCTGACGGGGATCTGGTTTAAAACAATGTCAGAAATCAAGAGATCGTTTAAGTAGAAGCTTGGTTGTGGAGCTGATCGTGTATACTTTTCAAGTTCTCGTTTTCTATCAGCACCTTAGAGCCCCTAAAGCACAAGAGCACCTTAATAGTAAAAGAAAGAAAAGCATCCCCTAAGAGTTTATGTATCATAAGAAAGACAAAGTAGCGTAGCGTATACAATATGCACTGGGCCTGCTGGAACACATGCAAGTGCATCCCTCTGAATTCTACTCGTTCCATAACAGGGAGGACAAGGAGGACAGCAGGAAGTCAGAGACACCGACACCGGAAGTGGACGAGGATGGTTTCTGTATCAGA